>NC_090932.1:614283349-614585757 GCF_040938575.1 Ambystoma mexicanum
TTTATTAACCCTAATGCTATGTTGGTACCCATGTCAATAATCCATGTACTACACAACACTACACACAGCATGTGCTGCACCAGTTCTTTAGCTCATGGTATTTCCTGTACAACGTACCCAACACAATGAAGTGGTCCTTTTTCTTTGTTTTAGCTTTTGCCTTTGGTGTGAGGTTGCCCCATGGAGCCTTTTGATCCCTATTCAGGGACTGCAGCTGTTAACAGATTGAGCCTGGACAAATAATATATTCAGACTTCTGAGGGAAGGGTTGGGACAGGGGAGAGCATATTCTCCAAGTTGCAGGAGAGGAGTAAATATGATAGGTTTGTGTAGAAAATCATAGATGGTTTCTGTTAAAATGTACACATTATTTTGTGAGCTGAAAAAATGCTGCGTCTGGCTTGTAATTAGCATGGAGCATACAGCACAGAGGCAGCAGTAAAGTACTTTTATAGATGGCTTGAAAACTGTAACTCTCAGCAGTAAGTCTGGGGGAAACAAGTGGAGTAGCGATAAAGTAACTTAAGGTTTGCTCTTAAATGTGAGAGAGGGAATTCACAGAAAAGGCCAGCCTCTCAAGTGAATGCAGGGTCATCATTCAGCTGGATTCTTGAGCTGATCCAAAATTCCACCTTTCTAGTGCCACTGGTAATAAAGTATATGGCTTTAGATTGTATCTTTTATCACAGACATTAGAAAAGGGGCTACAGTAATGTATATTGCATCTTTTACAGCAACTAGCAATAGCTAGTCACTTCAACTACTGGTGGCCTACCCAATGCAGAAGTTTCATTTTTTTGTAATGAAAGTTTTGTTATGCCTATTTACCGGAATGACATATTTAGAAAATAAGAACAGCTTGCTAAAATGTTATACAAGTTGAGGGAGAACACATTACAATAATATCAATTCTGGCAAGGGAAATTGAACTGTAACTGCCTGCCCCTAGTTAATTGAAGGATTTGGAGACCCTTGTCCTATCCACAAGCCTACCAGCATGATGAGTGTTGACAAGACTTTACCTAACAATGTCCTTCCGCTCACATTACGTATTGTGGATAGAGTATGCAGTTGCAAAGTCATGTTTGGTACTCCCCTTTTGGGTGAAAATGCAAGCATCCCTTAATATTCCTATGTACATATTGGTGATATATTGGTGAGTTTAGCTGGCCTTCAAGCATCATCCATAGATTGTATTTCCAGTCAAATCAACTCACATTTTACTAAATAATTTTGTAATTGTTTGTAATATGGAGGAAAAGGTGTTACCACCTGCAGGTATTTCAGCACTCTTTTAGGTAAGGAGTGTCAAGAGGGACACATTGCAGATATGGCCCCAGAAAACATAACTTTAAAAGAGGATGGTTTTCATTCTCAATCTGAAAGAAAGTAAATCCATTGTCTCTGAATCCATCCGCTGCACCGAGTTCCAGAGTTTGACAGAGCGGAAGGTGCAAGATTTTCCAAAGGCTCTAGATCGTTTGAAACGGTTGATGGGCAACATATGTCTGCTGGTTTCTCTTTGGGGATAGCTGAAGGTCAAAAGCTTGAAACTTTGTTTCACATAATCTGGAAGGCTACCATAGATTGCCGAATGTGTAATAGTCATCTGAAAGCTATGGTGGGCGGAAATGGCAACCAGTGAAGTTTGCATAGGGACAGAGTGATATGGGTGTCTCTGAGCGAACCATTAACTATGTGTGCGTCTGTATTTTGGATCATCTGCAGACGTTGCAAGGTGTGATCTGTGGTGTCAGCATCAATTGCGTTACAATAATTAAGTTTGGCAACTAGTATCGAGTGATCAGTTTGAGCAGTGTTCAGTTGATATGAGTGGTTTGATATGTCTTAGTATCATGGGGTAATATTTACATGAGCTTATCAGAAAATGGGGTAGGATGAGGAAGCGCACCATGGACAATTTTCTTTGTGTTCGAAATCAAGCCTGTTGTGAGGATGTTCTAGATTTATATGAATTCTATCAGGAAAACATATTCTCTGAAACGAATCTGGTGCCCTGATACAAACGTGTTACAGAGTCACATCTGGCAATGACATCTCTAGTTTCCAAGAAAAGCAAACCTGAAAACCTTCCATTTAAAAATACCATTGCAATGACTTCATCTAGTTCAGCACGATAATTCCAATATAAAATGCCATCATTGCTGATATTCACATCAGTGACATGTCAATTTCCCATTCCATTCCGCAGCATTGTTTTGACTATAAATTACAGTATAAATATTAAAGAGGAAGGAGCCGGTGGATTATCACTGACATCAGAGGGCAAGCAACTCAAATACAGTAGAATATTGAATTATTTGACAGGAAACACATCACGAAGTCGAGATTCTGTGTGCTGCTGTTGAGAACCATGGAACCAAAAGCACATTTAAAGCTATCATCTTTGATGAATTTGGAGTCATCATGCGTATATAAAACAACCACGCCCCATTCAGGGTAGAGTGACAGTGTGCAAGAGTGCTGAGAGTGTGCTGCTATTGCTACATATCTGTGCTGTCAAGGCTTATCAAATAAAATATTAGCAATATAGCAACTCAATCCATTCATTATGTTATCTTGTCTCAACCCTGGCACCCA
Organism: Ambystoma mexicanum; assembly: GCF_040938575.1. Classification (NCBI taxonomy): domain Eukaryota; kingdom Metazoa; phylum Chordata; class Amphibia; order Caudata; family Ambystomatidae; genus Ambystoma; species Ambystoma mexicanum. The sequence goes on from NC_090932.1 coordinate 614,285,951, forward strand.
TTTTTAAGCCCAGCACCTATTGCTGCAGACTCAGTCTGATTTTTGATGTGGTGTTTTCGCCATTGTATCATTTTATCTGTCATTCAGTAGTAGCCACATAAGAAGCAAGAGCAGTGATTCAAAGGCCACACATCTCTGAATCCGAGGTTGGCTCATCGTAATTCATGAACCTGATGACCCATACTGTAGTGGCACTGCTAGTTATCAATGTTCATGAATAACACTGATTTCAAAGGTAACAACAATGAGCACCCTTTTTGTTCATGCTTGCACACTCCTTCAGTCAGTCTGCATGAAAGTGGTGTACCACTGCTACCACAATAACCAGCAAGTTGGTTGGCAGCAGGAGGACAGCCAGAAACACCAACAATAGTGCAATACATGGGAAAATGCCAATGATGAGGAAAATGCCTGTTGTGACTGCCAACCTACACAAGAATATCTTAATCTTGATGTAGTATTTGACAGGAATGCTTATTTTTTCAGTCCTGCATTTGCCCAACAATTTTCCATTGGAGGAAATGACATTTGCTCTGTTTTGTGGCTAGATGGTCAATAAGTTTCACTTGCCAATTAAAGAATCATGGTAAAATGCTCAAAACGGTAATGAGTATGTGTTTAAAGAATCGCTTAAACATATGTCTATTTTTAAGACACAACTGGTATGTTATGGTATTTTGTGTGGTGTTGATTGGTATTTGTGAATCACATATTTGCCATAGTCAGTGGATCCCTCAACCCCAGTGAGCCTATACCAGTCAAAAATCTAACACCAAATACGTTGACACTGTGGGGAACACCCATGGCTGTGGGCAATAGTGGTGGGGAGCTGCTTGCCCCAATGTTCCACAAGCTTACTAGAAAAAATGTGGTCCTGGCACTTGGGTGAATGAACAATCTTTATTTCAAAGTCTAAAACCACCCTAAAGACATAGGACCTCATTACGAGGAATGTGGTAGAGGGATAACGGCGCCGGTAGAGCCGCCCCATTATGAGGTCTGCTGGCGGGTGCCGCTAAGGACGTCTGGTAAAACCAAGCACCCTTAGAGGGACCCGCTATCAGACAAGGATGCTAACAACGGGCCCATCATTAACGGGCCCGTTGTTAGCATCCTCCCCATTCCCATTGAGCCCTATGGGGTCTCAAATGGGAATGGAGATGTACCGGGTCCGGGTTCCTGGAATGAGGAAATACTGGGCCCGCCAAGGTCGGAATGGCCCGGTATTTCCCTTTTCCAGGAACCTGGACCCGGTACCCAGTACCCGGTATGGGGGTAGCCATGCCGCTAAAAGCGGCATGGCTACCTCCATACTCGTAATGAGGTCCATAGTATAAATCATTACACATCATGGTTAAAGCAACAATAATCGTATGACCCACATTTTAGAATATCGAGTTCATTCTGACGGTGTTTCTCATTCAACAACAGTGCTCCTTCTAAAAGCATATATACACTGACCACAACCTCTTTAGTAGACAATAAGCATGAATATTTGATGGTTTCTCAAATTTTCTGCAATTAATTTTTCTTTATTTATTGTTCATTGATTATTTATAAGGCACATTTAGTTTATGAGATAAAGGAGAAACAAATTGAAAATGCATGAGGTTCCCCAAAAGCATTATTACAAGAGCACTGAGTTCCAAACCGTTCCTATCCAAGTGATGGCTCAACACTGTTGGTAACGGTAAGTGACTAGCCCTTAAACTAAATAAAGTACTCCTCTTCCTCCTACTTAAAACAGCTTAAATAAACAGCATTTAATTAATTGCAGCCATTTGCAAAATACTGAAGGACAGAGTTTTTCCGAATCTCCGCGCTATGACGTGTAGCCCTTCTATGTTCCATAAATCTCTGGAAAAACAATGGTATAACCTTCCTTGAGATATTGGCAGAGAAGCTGTACAATTTCGGAAGACCAAGAGGACTGAATTATTTCTTCAGATTATCTACCCACAGGATTTTCATACTAATATCTTGTGCCAATAATTCTTTAATAATGTTGTGAATCAGATTGTGCTTTACTTGTGACCATGATCTAATCCAAAATGTTAAGGGTTTTAGACTAATTATATCTCCTACAAAGTTAAACCCTAATTCCTGATGGAGCAGATACATTGGTTAGCATTTCATAGCCCCCAAAAGATTTTGCAGGAAATTATTTTCCTTTACCTGAATTAGTAATGCTGTGGACATGCCCCATACACACAAATTGCGGTAGGCCCGGACAGAGTTAAACCCCCCATCTCTGTGCTAATGGCATCACTAACTTGTGCAGATTTTGACGCTGCACTATTTATATGATCGTTCCAACTTCCTGCGCTATTAAATGTTATACCAAGGTAGGTACATTTTGAGACCCAGTCAAATGTTTGGCTGACTACTAAAATGCACAGCAATGGTGTACTGGGCCTACCCACACACAAACGTTTGGAGTTATTGACATTCATCTACAAACCTCTTCGGTCCATATATTCACCATGGCCAACAATGAGGTTTTGCAGGGCTGAAGGGCCAATAAGACAACATCGTCTGCATACAACAGGACACAAATATTTCTCCCTGCAAATCCAGGCGTGCCTTTTGAAGCTTTAATTAACTCTAGTGTTCGAGTACTAACACAGAGATTAAAAAGGGCCCTGGCACTTACTTTTTAACAAAATGAACATTGATGGTACCTATAGGTGGGCTATGAGATGTTTTGATTACTTGCAACTTTTCAAATTGAGGAGTAAACCTTTTGAGGTTTTGGTGAAGCATGGTTCTTTCCCAGACTCTGAGAATAGGAGATGGGTAGAGATATATCCAGCTTTTGATAGTTTGATGGATTTAAAGTGATTTTAGTGAGAAAAAAAAAACTCTTTGGTTTCATGGTGCTGGCACGGAGCTCTGAGAAAACTGGAAATCAGACTGATAATCCCTATTATTGTGTCCATTCTGCTCACCTCTGGAAGAAATATTTTCTCCTGACAGGCTGCCTCTCCCAAATGGTGGCCAGTTGTGCTGAGTGTAATGGCAAATTTGTGCATGACTGCAGAGGCCCTAGAAGCGGTGTTGGCCTGGAAAGGTAAGGAGCAGCCCGGGAGAGGTTGAGGGGGGGAGGTGGGGGTTTGGTTACCATGCCAGGTTTGGGTCACAGGTAACCAGGAATCTGAGTCGAGTCTTGGGAGGATGAGGACAGATGGTTGTAGGGGTGCCCTCACACTATAGAGGGGAGATGGAAGGAATAGGGGTCAGGGACTATATGGGGAATTGTGGATGTGTCCTCACCACAAGAGGAAGATCGAGGGGCAGTGGGTGCACACATCATATTGTTTTCTCACAGCACTTGAGCAGGACTGTGGAAACTGAGCTTCAGCTAACGTGGCTGTGGGAAAACAACATAGATCCATTGTTTCAACAATGAGGTGATGTGTATTGCCATTTTCTTAAGGTGATGGTTATGGCTTTGCTTGTAACTGCTTTTGCAGTCAAGAGATCATTTTCTTTTGTAATCTCATTAGAAAGATATTTAAGTTGCCACACATTTTACCCACTTTTATGGTTTCATTATGGTGGGACATTATGATAGTATTCACGCAGAGCTTGCATTTTTGATGAGCACTGTGATGGACTGCCATCTGCAAGGGTGGGATATCCCAAGCTTTTCTGATTTCTATTCACCTAAAATGATGTGTATAATTCCATAGCAGAAAGGGAGGTCAGCTAATCGGACGCCCCCTTTAAAAAATTCTACTTGCCAAATTTGTAGCACAGCTTGTGCCTTTGCTCTAACAACCTACAGGCACCCTCAGCCTCTAGCTCTCTCGTGGCATGGAGCAAGTTCAAAGACCACATGTGCATCCCTGACTGCTGCTGAGACACAAAGTTCTTACAGGCATAGGTGGCTATTAAATCATTTGCACCTCTGATCTAATTTGTAAAAATTGTATGCCAAAATCAGTAGGGTGGTCCGAATGTCTTTATATATAAGCCTAGTTAAGGCATGGTGACTGATACGAGCAAACAATTATACAGCCACAGCAATTTAATATAACAATTTTTCATTTTTATGGCACTTTCAGCAAAGCACTGTAGAAAGAACATCTTTACATACAATTATCACCCATCTGAAGTTGGTACTAATTTATTGACCTTGGAAGGATGAAAGGCTGTGTTGGCCTTGCCGGGATTCGAACCTGCAACCTGCTTAAAAGTCAGATTGCAGCAGCAGACAGTGAACCTGCTGAGCTATTTTACCAGCTGTGCATACCTTACAACAGTGACAGCTCTGTCATCAAGGCCAGCTATGAAAGCACGTATGTGAATTGTTGTCTGGTCTGACTGTCTCCACTACAGCCTTGTAGGGCAATAGCTAAAATACTGCCCCTTTGTATCTCATGCAGGAATGGTAACACCTTTCTCCAGAGCATAGGAACTTTCCTCAGGTGGTCCCTTGGGAAGGAGGGTACCCTTTAGATGAGGCACCGACATGATAAAGCCTCTCTCGACCCAGGTTGCTGACCACTGACTACTGTATTTTATTTTAAGTCAGCAGGCATGGGAAGGACTCAGAGTTAGAGTAGCCAGACAAGAGTGAGAGGCCAGATTAAAGGGTCAAGGCTCTCTACCTTTTCCTGTCCCCTTCATTTCTTGCGGCAAGGTACTCTGTGTGTGATGCCATAATAGCACTTGTTACAACAACCTGGATTGGACCCCTTAAAGCAGTCTTGCTCTTGACCTGTGACATTTTGCTTTGAAAAGGCGACGGGCACCCCCACTATCTTTGATTCAGAATTGGACTTCAACAAGGACAATAAGGATTCAATGGACATAGGTTGTATGTACTGGTTACTTCAAAGTCCTCTGACATAAAGGTGAAGACAGACTGCACCCAAGTGAGAGGAAAGCACAATCCCTTTACCATCTCCAGAGAACAGTGCCCGGACTTCTGTTGGACAAAGGCGTCACCATTGGCTGCAGTGGAACCAGGCCCCTGTCACTAGAGGTGAAGGATCCCTTTCCTCTACCTAGTGTCCTTTCATAAAAGTCTGCACTCCTTTGTTTTTTCAGAGGAATGGGTGTTCTGAGAGGTTTCTTTTTAGTTTGCATTTTATTATTTAATAATACGAAACATTTGATCTTTCTATAAAAAATCGGTATATTATATTTTGAAGCCAATGGTTCATCGTGGTACAAAAGGAAAGCAAAAAAACTGTTTACTGTTTCTTTTTACGGTCCACTTCATTTTACAGCTGTCCTGGGGCGTAGGAGGGCAGCAAAGCAGACATTCGCTTCTGCACTTCGCTTTTCTCCTCTGCCTCTTAAGAGCATTTGATTTTACTGCTGCCTGTGATTTTCATTCAAATGCAAAACTAAAAGGATTCCAAGGCAATACGCTTCTCATCCACTGCTAATGAGCAAGCAAATTCCATTGGAATACATTACAAAACAATGCAAAGCGTATTTGCAGGCAGTGTTTATTTCTACCATAGGAACGACTAAAGGTGGTGTTGCCGTTAGTTTTTTCTTCACTTTTATACGATTCCTTCGGAGTGTTTCAAATTGCATGCAGGGGACTAGCAACATTTAAGTGCAAGTGTTGGGGGTCCACTGCATGCAATTACCATTTAATTTCAAATTACGTGTTACAGTTGGCTCTTAAATTTCTCTTAAGTGTGAGTGATAGTTCTCACTTGAAGAGAGGAAAGCTTTCTTTTGTGAGCATTATGATTGTTACTTCTCTTACCTTAAACATGAGCATGGTCCTTTTTCAAAACATGCTAATTCCATACAGGGGACTAACATCATGTTGCGGGCCCCCTGCATTCAATGTTAAACATGTGCAAGACAGAATCTAAAGTTGAAGAATGAAACTGCATTTCACTTCACATTTACTATTCATCTTGTAAAAAATGCAATGCTGCTTGCAAGTTCGCTCGGTAGGAGGCACTTACTTTTTTTCCTTCTTTTTTTTATTTTCAATTGGTTTCATTAAACCTTTACAAAAAGAGCAAGAAAATCAAATCAAAACATAAACAGATCCAAACATTCATTAATAAATAGCAAACTTAATCAATGAAGTCAGAATTAACTACATTTAGTAATACAAAAGTAAAAACAGAAGACTAAAAAATGAACGGTTCAAAAAAAGGAAGACACTAAAAACATATCCAAAAAGATATCGTACTATAAAGAATTCTCAATCTTAAAAACTGGTTGGCGATCCTCAGCCCTTCCCACTAATAGCAACTTACAAGCAGAGGTTAATAATTCAGCTCTACATGTTAAAGATTTTAATAAAACCTGATAGGGCTAGTCCCTCATGAATAGTATTGATATACAGGCATCGCTTCCATACCCACCATTCATTATATGCTAACAAATTCACATTCAAGGGCACAGGGAATTTTGCTCTGAAGCTGTCTAGAGGCACACACTCTAATACCAGGTGTCTTAAGGTCTCAAACTTCACCTTACAAAACCTACAACTGGCTGAGTCCATAGGGATTAGTGACTGCCTTACTTTGATTTCCCTAATGGGCAGCACATAAAAGAGTATCTCTATAAAATCTGTTTGGGAATTGAAGCATAATCTTCATAAGGGAACCTCTACGTCTGTGCTCATGCCTCAGATGACTTAAAGAAGGATAAGAATGAAAGGCATTAGTGGTCTGGATCCAGTCCAGATCAAATAAGTCTCTTTTAGCCTTCGTAGGGTTCTCTATCAAAGTCACCAGGGTTAAGCGAATCACATCAAGGGCCCATTCCAATTTGTCTCTCAAGGAAATAAGGGTCTGAGAGAGGTTCAAGTATCTTCCCATTAAGTTGTACAGAGTGTTCGGAATTGGGGCCCTGGTTTTAGAATAAAGAGATAGACCAGCCTATTGTACCCGTGCCGACATCGAGACAGTCCCCATTTCAAAACAAATTGCCAATATAGGTACCGCATTTGGAACCCCCAAAATTCTCCTCCAAAAGTGACCCTCGATTCTGGTACGGGTATTACAGATCTTATCAGATTTTAATTCTAGGCCATAGATCAAAGTGGGCACGATTTTACCTTCAAAGAATACCACAGCTGGTTTGAGAGAAACCTTTCCAAACTTACTATCAATCCTTACAATCTGTGCCTCCAATAGTTTTGCCTTTTGTACCAGGGACTCGGTAAGTACCTTAGAGCCCTGTTAGGCCGAAACACAGAAGCCCAGATATCGGAAGGACTCGGATAACTTCAGGGGGATGCATATAAGCTTACCAACAGACCCAGTAGTCTTTGCCCCTGCCTTTCTAAAAGAAATGATCTTAGTTTTCTTAGGGTTAATAAGTAACCCATTATCTTTAGCATAGGTCTTAAAGTTGTTGAGAGACCTTTGTAACCCGACCTTAGTGAGATCAAAAATCAAGAGGTCATCTGCATAGGCAAAAACACACCAAGAGAGACCATGTGGGCCAATTTACCGACACTAAGATCCGGCCCTACCAAGATCAAGCGACAGTCTAAAACTCAAGAATCCTAGTGTCTCTCGACACCCTCTTCTGTCGGAATGGATGACTCAGCTCATGCACCAAATAGGTACTGAGTCAAATGTAGATGGTACAAATGCAATTTTATTGATTATGTTTCAAAAATCATCGTTAAAATACAGTTAAAGTGACATATTACACAAACTGACATCACACAACACCTAAAAAACACACCCTTTGTAAAGAAATGGAATATACGTTTTTAAAAAAATATATATTTCATGTACCACCAATTTTGAAAAAGTACACCCTGCCTATACAGAACTATACAGCACCAGTGGTGCAACAAGGCAAATATACAGTACAATAATACAGTGCAAGCAAACAAATGTGCAAAACAACGCAATGTGCAAAATGGAGCGAAGGTTAGCAGAACACAGACGATCCTCAATAAATAATGGAGCCAATGTGGTAATCACAGTTGAAGGGTTATACCTAACCCTTGTCTGCTAGAAGGGTTTAAGAAACAACCTAATATATTTATGCTATACCACTGTTTCAATTATATTGTGTTTTTGACCCAACATATTTCATCCATAAAAAGAGACTTTGTGGGCGATTGTCGCCAAATACTTCTTCAGGGGAAACCTTCGGCGATGCTTGTTAATAGCCTAACAACATTGTCCACTATGCCAGTGGAAAAATAAATCAGCATAGGCAAGCCATACAATTTTTTTCCTTGCCTATCTTAGGAGCAACAAGCCCTTTTTTCATAAACGAGAGCGCGTCATCTGAGAAATATTGGTTGAAAAGCCAAGGTGCCAAGGTACAACCTTGTCCCACCCCCCTGTAGGAACAAATTCTCTTTGAAAGGTTCCCCTTTTGATTAAGATTGATCAGAACACCACAGTTTTCATAAACCCCACTAATCAATCTTAGGAGCCCCACGGGCAAGCCACATTTTGCCAGTTTGGTCCATAGTCTACCTCGATCAACATAATCAAATGCAGCAGTTAAGTCAATCGAGGCCAAATAGGTACTTCTCCCAGCTGTCATCCAGGCCGCTTCCTGCATGCACTTGAGATCGAGTCCGTTGATATTAGTGGAGTGGCCCTTCCTAAAGCCAGTCTGAAATTGATCCAGAGGATGGAAAATGGATGCCCATTCTTCAAGGTGTGGTAGGAGGTACGGTGAAAAGATATTACAATCGGCGTCAATAAGTGAAATGGGGTGATAATTGGATGGGTCCATCCTGATACCACTATGAATATGGGTACTACATGGGCTGTATTCAAGAGGTGGGTGTTACACCTGTGGATAGAATATCTCTAAACTCCAAATACATAAGATTAGCCCAGATATGTTGGTTGTCCTTGAAAGTATTATTCATAAGGCCATTAGGCCCCGAGACACAAGATTGCTTACATTTAGCAATCAAGTTTTGAATGATAGCAATATCTAAATGGGGTTCCCAGATAGTCCCTCCTGTTAGATCTGCTGCTGGTGTATGATTACTCATAGGTGGTCCAAACCTTTCCACATAGAACTTTAACCATTCCGGTTCTGAGATTGAGTTCAACTGAGAAATAACATGGTTAGGATATTGTCAATTTACCAAGTGCCAGAAGGCACTAACATTGGAGTTAATTAAGATCCCCAGCATTTTTTCTACATCTCGCTGCAGAATATAAGATTTCATTGATTTACAGTAATTTTTATAAGACTGCTTAGTTTTCCTAATTAACTCCTTACAAATCGCCTTGTCAGATTAAGTGAGCTAAATTTGTTTCACTTCTCTCCTCACCACCTTTTTTGCTTCAGCAAGTTCAGCACTATCACAGTCAGGGTGCCTAACTGGTCCTTTCCCTCTAATACTTCTTCCTGCTGCTAGCCCAGCAACCGTTGAGCCCACAAATATCTGGAACTAATTTGCATTGAAGTTGTAAAGCTTCCACTCATAAGTGGACTGATTAAGTTCCAGTTTAATCTTGGAATTCAAATGCCAAATGTTCGGATCTGTCCATCTAACTGCATTGCCCGACACATTCAAAGTCACTTGGAAGTGTGGTCGGAATTCTCTCGAGCCAAATGTCCACTCGAATAGCGCAGTTGAGATGCAATGATCACTCCAGTCAGTCCTCAACTTCAAATGACCGACAGAGGTTCATAAGGAACAGTTCCACGTAAATATTGTTAATTAGGGAGGAACTATTGCCTCTATGCCACGTGTTGCACTCCCCAACATTGTGGTGGTCAATAGGTCTTCCCACAAGAGGCCGTAGACCCCATCCCCCCAAACCTTGCTGCCACTTTTGGCCCAAAAGTCTCTTCCCTGAGCGAGCATTGGGAGTCTCATCTTGATCCCCCACATAATATTGTGAGTCACAATCTGCATTCAAGTCCCCCATGACAATCATTTTCCCATTTAGATGAGTCCCAACCCACTCATCAATAACAAGGCAGACCCTATCCACAAAATGGTCAACCTGTTCCATGCCCCTATGGCAATAAATGTTAACCAATTGAAGATGAGTCATCCCATCTGCAGTACTAAGGCCCACTCCCAGGGCACCAAGCGGTAGGTTTTCTATTTCTAACCCACTAAAGCCCAAGGAATTTTCATCAGCAATCAAAAGTCCCCCTGAAGGTCTCCCCCTGTGCAGACCTTGGCTGGCTGTATAAAAATGGTGTAGCCGTCTAAGTCCGGTACAGAAGTGAGCCAAGTCTCCTGTAAACAGATAAAGTTTGCAAGCCTTAGAATATTCATAGAAGACGCATTTGAAAAGAGATGACAATTACCACTGGTGTTCCAGGATTTTAAACATAGCAATACACACTCCCAGACATCACCAGTACCTAATTCATCTTCACGGGACCCATTTTTTCCACAGGGAGGCGATTATAGAGGCCCACTCCATGTCTTTCCCCCCCACCATTAAGATCTCTCTGGGCCATATTCACAGGGGCAGCTATTTGATGAATGGCAGATTGTACTTCTCTACTAGATGCTAAGCCATCCTTCTCCCCATCCATCGGTGAAATATCGAATCCCAAATTAAGTAGGGCTTCACTTTGTGTAAGGATAATTTGCTTAACCAAAGGAGAGGTCAGATGGATAATGATAGTGCTCAAATCTTAACTCAGGTGAAAAGAGACCCTCCCAATATCGGTTGAAAAAATAGCTAGAATGTTAGGTTGATTAAGGCATATCTATAGGTGCAATACAAACCTACTATGAATTTTAAGCTGATGGAGGCCGTTATTAGATCCTTTCACTGTCAGACGAGGGCCCTCTAATCCTTTAAGTTCATCTGGATAGTTATAGCCACTCTGAATGAGACCCGAGTTTACTCGAGGTCCATCACTTATAGGTGACAGGTCCTCAGGACAAGCTCTTGGGACATATCTAGTATGGTGATGTAGTCGCTCTAATAGGTCCTTAATCCCATCAGAAACACTGGGGTGGTTGGACTCAGATGGAAAACCAACCAAATCATTTAAGAACCTAGATTTGCCACTTCCAGACCCGATCCACACTTTAGTAGGATTAACAGTGGAAATGGAGGTAAGAAATACTGGTTCAAAAAAAGTACCCCCAGTACAAATCACAGACCTGACCCCCACGTTGGCCAGATTAGCATCATAATTGGAGGTAAGCAATACTGATTCAGAGGTACCCCATACAATTCACAGGGGATAAGGGTTGTATTAGATCAGACTGTCTCTCCCGACTGAGGTTCTGCTGAGGCTGTTTCATCTGCTCCTTATCGCCTAGGGAGAAGCCCTTTCCCACTCCATCCCTTAGGGCTAACATGGCCCTAGTGGACGCCCCATCACAGGATCCCCAGTTAGACTCAATACAATGAAGAAGGGCCTCAGGTAGCTGGGAATCCACAATTTGCCCCCCTCGTGCTATAGGTGGGGGATGTGTAATTGGCAATTTCGGTCTAAATCAGAGCCTACATCAAAAGGGCTAATGCCGACAGAGGAGGCACTACTATTCCCTGATTAATGCAGAGCAGAGATCAGTGGGGCAAGGGCACTCGGTACATTCTCAGAATTACCTCCCCCCAACCCCCCCAATCCATTAAAATCATTCAGCTATCTTGATGATGAGAGGAGGTTCAGGATATGGACTTACATGTTCAGGGACCGAGGGTAATCGAGTCCGGAACAGTGTCCGGTGACCTGTTGTAATTGAATGAACTCAATTGTATTCTTGCCTCCATTTTGCATCTTGAAAATTTCCCTTTCGGGGCATTAGTAGATTTAAGGAGTGTGGAGGAGCTGCCTGGGGCAGTCGGCAGCTCCCCATCACATCCCATTCCTCCACTTAGTCCGCTATTCTTAAGAGGATCATTAGTGAGATCTATCACTGGGAGGGCAGTGCCCCCTGATCCAGGCGCAGGGGGCATATTTGGAAAAATATTCATGCCAGGCTCATTATCCGGCTCAAGAGTAGTACGATGATCAGTCACACATACATCATCAGAGATGTCAATAACATCAATGTCATCACTGACAGAATTTACAATTTGGTGCTCTCCCCTCAGTACGTTCTCCACCTCCCTCAAAACCATCGACCAAATTGGCCAAGCCGAACCGCTGACCCAATGTCCACAAGTTTAATCATGACATCCGCCAGCACCGCGTTTGTAGATTTTAGCTCTGCCCATATATTGTCATAGAGGGAGACAAATAAACTCAACACCATATTGAGGGCAGATAAAGTTGGGAGAGTCAAACGTATGCGCTCATCAATCTCCCTTCAAGTATGGTGAAGAGCTGATGATTCATCCTGTCCCCCAGAGCCCACCATGGGACAAGATGGCAAGGGGTACCCCTGATCATAGCCAGGCATAGTGCCATACAGCATATCCACAAGGGGGGTGGGTGAGTTCATAGACGCCTGGCATGGTTTTTCCATCCCACTTTCAATAGGATTAGAGTGGTCAGACTCTAGTTCTTCTTCCACCTGATCAGCAAGTTCAATAATGCTGATATCCGTTAAATCTTTAAGTCCATCAGAATTAGGCTGTAAGGCCATGATCAAATGGTCCAACATTGCTTTACCCTTCATGGCAGGGAAGGTTTTAATTTCAGTACTAGTAGTAGCAGGTTTGACAAAATAGTGATCCATAATCCATTCACCAGAGATGGGTCTGGAGCCCGGAGTTGACTTTGGAGTCTGATGCAAAACAGTTAAATTATGTTACACCAAGCTTGCCTGCTTCCTTTTGTCCACATGCTGTCCTTCCTCTTGAGTAAGGTTAAGGCCCTAGAATTAACCCCCCCTTGGAGAAAAGTCACCACCAGTTCAAGGGGAAGTGGCAGATTCCCCAGAGTTTCCACGGAAGAGTTGGCGATTGGGGGAGGCCCTCCGCTAGTATGTGGGTACATTTCCAGGACCCCCATTGACTCTCCCCTAATGGGGTCATTGACTGCCATCAGGTCTTGGGTCAGTAATTCCGAGCCAGCCCTGCTGCATAGCCCAGACCTGATATATTATTCCCCAAAGGCCACCAGTCAGTCCGGACGTATTGCGTGTTAGTAACGTGGAAATAAATACAGCCGGCTCCCAAACCAGGTCCACGCCAGTTGCTAGGTCAAAGGGAGAGACTGATGGTCAGACCCCGCAGTCCCTAGAAACGGCAACGGAATAGATTTCTACCTGGTCTGGAGCCATTGTTGGTAAACTCTTAGGAGCCAGCAGCTAGCGGTAAACAATGAAAAACAGCACTATGCAAACGCCCTTGTCTTCACAGACTGGCTTCTCGCCACAAGGGCTACGATACACGGAATTTGTTTCCTGGTTCATGGAGGCATGTCAGTGGCCTCAGTAAGTTCTTAAATGTGCAGTATATAATACATGCACGGCGAGCAGTCACAGGTGAAGAGCAGCAATAGCAAAAGGATTGGCAGCGAAAAACAGCAATATGCAAACACCCTTGTCTTACTAAAACCGTACTACCATCCATCTCCTAGAGCAGTATAGCAGGGTGCAAAAGCTACGCCACATTGGGAGGTTTAAAATGACTCACTAATTCTGCCTGACATCAGGCATTCTTTAGTAATATTATTGGCACGATCAGCAGATGAAGCTCCTTTTGGTGGGAGAGTTTTGATAATCAACTATGGTTGTAACTTGTGCTGGGCTCATTTGTATTTAGTGATTTTGGAGGAGATGTTGAAGGGTGTCAAACATGTCTTTGATATAGTTGAAGGTTTCAATGGAACGCTCTGAGGCAAGGGGTTAGCAGAACTAGTGGCTAGTTTACTTAAACTGCTCCAGTGCTGGATAATTTTGTGCTGGTGACAGGGATTTGACAATGACATTTGTACCGAAAAAGGGCGACCTTTCATTATTGGACTGGTCATTTGGTACAAATGTCGTAGTTGGCTCAGTGGCTTTAAACGTTCATGCAAAACTTACCTACACTGGGGATAATAGACAAGCAACAGAGTCACATATGTAATCTGGCCCGAAATACCTCATCATTAATGCATTCTATGATTGTAAGTAGGTCCATACACTTGTCAATGAAAATGGCATTCTTGTGTGGTTACTAAGCTAGCGCTGATTGCAGATAGATGGTGATAGCATATAGGTGTTGATGAGGCTATTGATGGACATCCGTCTTTCCCTTTGAGTAGGATTACTTTGTATACATCGTGCATGGTATTGATTGAGTTGAAAGCAGAGGCGTAGATGGTCGGTTTGCTTGTTAAGTTATGCTGCAATATTCTTAGCTGGCATAAAAGAGGAGCTTCTCCATCTGAGTGTTTAGGCGCATTACTCTGTTTCTAAACATGTGTGGGTGACTCATCCATTCCAATGGTTCGTCTGGTTTACAATAGTTTAAAAAATATATATTAGATGCACACATGAAAGAAAGTTTTGTAAGAGCTTTCACAGGTCCAGTACCGTTTTCTCACCAATAGACACACACATGTGTCCCCATTAAAAGTCAACTACCAAAGTAAACACTCCACCTGCCAATCATCAGTGCATCCCTAATTTAACACACAATTGCCAGTACCGTCAAAACAAAATCTCCCCTGCTAAAAAAAACAATGCTGGGCCATGATGACCTCAGGGAATACCACCATATCAAACACCTTCCTTTCATAGACAAAATCCTTGAAAACGCCATAGCCATCCAACAACAAACACACGTTTACTAGCACCCTCCATAGTCAAGCTTCAAATGCAGCATGGAGACAACAACCATCCAATTGGTAGACCATGCACTGCGCACCCACAATGATGAATGCCACTCCCTCCTGGTACTCATTGATCTCTGTGCAGCCTTAAGCACAATATACAGTAGCACCCTTGCTAATATGCTGCATACCTGTATGGGAAACAATGTCTTCCACCAGGACATCTCCTAACTAGAAAACTGACATGAGCGTGTCCTGATGGAAACGTCCAGATTACCACTTCTAATCATCTGCAGATTCCACATTGTCCATCCTCTAACCTGTGACCTTCAATCATTTTTTAAAGCCCATCCAAGCCCTCTTTATCAGCCAAAAAATCCACACCCACCAACGTGCGAATGTTATACAAGTCTACCAATAAATAACATTCATTAAAGAAACCCACTTACTAAAGGCTTGTCCTGCTCTGATATAGACCTAGATGTCCAGCACTTACCTAAAACTGAGCCTCACCAAGACAGGATTCCTGCTTCTCACAACAACACAGAACCCTCCTCTCTTCACACCTGGCTTTCCACCATAATCCTTGAGAGCTTCATTGCACAGCTGTCGCCCTGGGGCAGTTCTCTGGGATTCAACATAGACAGTCATATCTTCTCCAAAGTGGCAAACAAGCTGAAAACATGGTGTTAACTATCCCTCATGCAGAAATGCAAGTCCTTCTTAAAAGCTACTAGCTTTATATTCAACACAAAGGCCTAGGCCCTTTATCACCCGCATTAAAGAAACCTCCCCTCATTGTCCTACCCACCAATTCCATACCAACCATTATGAGAAGAGTCCAACATGCCACCCCTCTCTGAAGTTCTCCAGAAATATGACAACGTAATTCCCCACTCATACAATTCACTGGCGATCCCCAACAAGCACAATTCACCTACAAATACACCTGGATCATACACCAAGCTGTCAGGATGCACCCCCTAATACATGGATGACAAAGTCACCATCTCTGCTGATAAAAGCATCACTAGAAGTTATAATCTGGTCAGACTAGCACAGCAGAAAATGCTAAATTGAAAGGACAAGGAAACAAGCAGGTTCTGCCTATGCTTGAAGTATGCTGAACCTCATACTCATCAACATCAGAAGCACCTCTGCCCCCATCCAATTCAGAAAACAAGTTAATGCCACTCTTTTCAAGGAACATCTTCTTTGCATTCCACATGATACTCTCCATCTGAACTCACCCAACCCAGTATGCCTCCTGAAAACGCCCTCTACAGCCTACCTCTCTGATCTACCACCACCCACTGCCTCATTGCTGATAAATGTTTCCCACTGGCTACAAATGATAACCTGCTACCCTGAATGTTATGCTTCTAATTCATGCTATGTTGCAAGAACGAATCACGCTGCATGTAACCATCTAATACATAAATCCTACACATAATGATAACAGGTCTCTGTTTTTGCATGGAGCTTGGCTCACACTATGCCCAAAATAAATTGAAAAAGACAATAAAATCACTTTACAGCAGTCATTTGTTCTTCACGTAAAAACTTGACACAGAGCTGCCATTCTGGTGCAGACATCTGTTGAATGCTCAATCAAGTGCACTTGTTTAGAGATGTAGAAATGTGATACTCTCTTCGAGGTACATTATCAAGTGATTAAAAATGATGCCGAAACAATCTTCTGTTGCCCTGTCTATCATTTGGGGTGTATTACTCCTGTTAATGGAAATCCCAGTACTATTGAATACTCATAAGAATAGTTGGCAAAATCCAAAGTTACCTGGCTCACTTTGATCTAATTTACTATATCGTTCTTTTTCTTTTTCAACAATTGTCCTTTTTTATTTTTTATTTTGGTGCGTGGAATGGTAGGTTCATTCTTTACAGCCCAGAACTTGATTTGGACCTGTTTCTTTCATTAGATCTCTTTTTTGTTTGTGTTAATGAAACTAGGCTTCAGCAAAATGACATTCCAAAAATGGCTGCCTTGACTTCATCCTATTGCTCATGTTTGCATTCTAATCGGTTGTCTGGCATTGATGGATGTATGGGGATGCTTTTTCGGCACAATAAGGTCACCTGCTAATCTTCAGCTTCCCTTGCCGCCTGTCCTTTCATTTGAATATCATCTTGTTTATTTGTAAGCTCCATGTTATTTATCAGTATTGACTATATGTTTTCCTTCTGGTACAAAAACCTCCTCTTTGATTCTGATCTTATGTTATGTTTACTTTCCTCTCTTTACACTACCATTTCTGATGGTAGGGGACTTTAATAATAATCTTAGATTTTCTACTAATTGCCATTTTCTTTCAGCTACTTTTTCTCCCAACTTATCTCTTGTTCCATCTCCTTCTATCTATATCAGTGGAAGGACTCTTCATCTGATTTTCATCTCACCTAAATTTGATCATTTTACTACTCCAAGTGCCATCTCAGTTCCACCTGCTGATCATAGATTACTTGCATCCACTCGGTCATGATCAATTCTCGACATTCAGCGGGTAGAACTAATATCCTTTTTTTGGTCCTGGTGTTCATCACCTCTCTACATCTGCTCTACTTAAACTATTACATCTACACTTGTATTATTTGATACATTATCTTCTTCATCTCCTTCCAATGTTGCTTCAATGGAAGAACCATCTATTTTAGCTATTCTTACTTCTTTAGATATGTTTTTCCCATCTACTCCCTTTGTGCCCAAAGCTAAACCCCTGCAACCATAGTTATCACAGTGAGATAGGCTTCTTAGTTCCCAGCTCCATGAGTGTATATAGCATAAAAATAAAAACCCATCTAATTTTTATTTTTATTTTCTAGTTTGCACGTGTTTTATTAGCTCTGCTGTTTGAGATGCCCAGGCTCATTGTATCCAATCTGTCATTGCTTCCAAAGGCTCTTCCCGCCAGCATCTTTTTGTACTCTAAATAAACTGCTCTCTTGTTTCAGCTGACGTAGCTGTTGATTTCTTCGATTTCTGAAAACCCATTTATTTTCTATTTTCTTGATAATGTTAAGACAAACAGATCATCTCTTGATCCAAGCTTGTACAACTGTACAATACATTCTCTAGCAACTTCTCGACATCTACTTCATTTAATATTGTTTTGCCTGTCTCTGATCTTGATGTTGCTCACATAGTTTTCAATCTCAACCTACAGCAGCAACTTCACTTTCCAGTTTCTTTGATTAATTCTGTTTTTCAATCTTTTCCCCCATTGCTGGCCATCCTCATTAATGCTTCACTACTGTCTAGCCATCTTTGTTTTTATTTTTTAAAGGGCCACTGTTAGTCATCTGCTTAAGACGCTTACGTTAGATTCATCTGATCCATGACACATTTGCCTAATCTCTCTTCTCCCTTATTTATCTATAGTGTCAGAAATGATTGTATATCTACACATATCTTCATTTTTTAACACTCTCTCATTTCTTTCTCCTTGTCAATTCTGTTTTTTTTCTACTGAAACTATTTGTTTTCTCTGATTCAAGTCATCATGCACACCATTGCAAGCTTGCCTCAATTCTGGTCTTACATCATTTGATTGCTGCCTTTGACACTGACTATCTTTCTATTTTGCTTCAATTTCTGTTTTCTCTCCGGATTGATGATTGATGTTTCTGCTCTTAATTGGTTTTCTCCTTATCTTTTTGATCATTCCTTTACTGCATCTTTGGAAGGCTCAGTGTTGGGCCTACTTTTGTTTGCTTTGTATGCTATTAATTATTTATAATAATTGTAATTGTTTTTTAAATGTTACTTGGTTTCATATTTGATTTTCATCTTTGTTGACATGAACACATTCTTTTGGTTGTGCGCACTTGTCAGTTTCAGTTATTTAAAGTTCATAAAATGTGTCCTGTGTTAAATTAGTAATCTTCTAAACTACTTATGCAAACCTTAGTGCTCTCCCGCTTAAATTATTGTTGATTACTATACTTTGGTTTGCCTAATTATGCTTTACTATCTTTTCATTCTATTGTGCTCTCTGCTGTTCAGGTTCTTTTGGAACTTCATTTCTCTGTTAGAATTTCTCCATAGAATGTTCAACTTTGCTGGTTTCCCATTCCTGTCCATTTTCAGTTCAATTTTCTTTCTATTGTTTTTAAGTGAACCCATGCCTTTGCTCCTGATTACATTTGTTTTCTGTTTTTCTAGTATCATCCTACTAGATGTCTTCATTCTTCCCAATTTCTTCTCACTTCAACTCGTCCCTTTGCCCCCTTTTCTCCCTTTCAATATTTTGGCCCCTAAACCTTGCAATGCTCTTTCTTTGGATGTTCGTTTATCTCCTTCTCTGAGTCTGTTAAAGAAACATTTAGAGGAATATCTACTGTATATTTCATGTTTTTCTTGACTCAGAGATATCGTTTGCATTTTGTTTATTTGCTTCATTTGGTATTACGTGTGTTTCTCTTTACATATCACTGTGTCGCTTGTTTCCTCACAAAAGTGCTATACAAATAAATATATAAAATAAAAAACAAATACATTTATACTAGGAGGAATCAGTGGGCACAACTGTATTTTCATCATCTTTTTCTATGTCTGTTTGGAGGTTTTTACAATCTTCCTTTTATCTTCACTAATGTTTTAATACGTGTTGGGGCTCATGTTATCTAGTAGTTTTATAAGACAGCCTGTACATTGAGGTTTCAAAGAGACTGTTTTGGGGTTTTAGCATGTTGTGTGAGTAGTATGTCCTACTGGACTAAATCAAGATGAAACCTGGGTTTGTGGGAACATTGCTTCATGCAATATGAACAAGTGGACCGAAAGACACATTGTAAGCTATCTGTGGATAACATCTTACTGTGTATCCTTCCTCTCAGCTGATGGCAATGGCAGTAGCAGCAGCAGGCAAAGGACCAGAAGGCAGGGACGCCATAAATCTGACAATTTGCCTCAACAAGACACTCTATGCATGCAGAGTGTCAAAAGAAAATCCCACAAAGCAGGTGAAGTGCAAGAGAAGTTAAATGGTTTTGTTGGTAAGTGGACTGTAACATAATTGTTCATTGTTAGCTATGTGTCCACTCAAAGAACCCCCAGTAATATTGCTGTACTGGAACTAGTCAGCATTCCCTATGAACTCTGTTTAACTCCTGCGTTACACATAATTGTAAACATAAAATATGGATGAAATGATTGTTCATAGCAAAATGTATTCCCAATCAATCTGCTCATGTAATCAGTTACCACGTGTGCATCGTGCATAAACATAATTACTTGCCTCACCACATATTTCTCAATGATTTGTATCAGATTATTATTGCAATACTATGGAGAATTCCCCAGAAAAGGATAAGCAGATACCCTTCTGGGCAGTAAGATGCGTTCTGAAAATTGTTTGTAGCTTTGGTTTTGGGTGTAAACATTAAAGAGGAATAGAACAAATGGAATCTTTCAGCCCAATGCATAACTAAACAGATAGGCAGGTAGATCAGTTGCATTGTGTATCCAGCTGTTTTTACGATGGCATCTAAGTTATTAACTAGAAACCCAGTTTAATATCAGGTTGTATAACATCTGTGGCTGTTTCTGTAAAGGAGTTTCTGCTTTTCATAAGACTAAATTGACCTGGCTGATCTATCACTTGTTTTTAAAGTGCTTACCCGTCCTCTGGTAACGTCGATCTGACACTCCTCATAAACATCATTGTCTTTCCCCACCTTAAAAGTGCAGCACTGACATTTCAACCCTGGCACATTCTGTATCCTTTCCTTGCTATACTCTGAGAATGTGTTCTGAGACGACAGTCACGAGGTAGCTTATCTCTCTCTTCTGAAATTACATTGCTTCCTCTGCAAATTCTAACCTGGCCTCCTCCTTAAAAGAGAAATGTAAACTACTGATAAACATTATGTTAGGTTTAGGATTTTTCATACTATTGTTTGATTACAATGTTTAGATATTCTATACTTTTATTGGTGTGATTACAATTTCTGTCAGGTCACTGTTTCTGTTCATATACTTATCAGAGTGAATAGAGTTATTTTGTTAACACTGCAGCAAGCAGGTTATGATGTCACCAGCTTCTTGTGTGGAATGTTATGTTATGGAGTAAGGTTCTGGAATGAGGGAGTTTCAGTTGAAGGTTGGTTGTGTGCGTTGCACCTGATGTCGCGTTATCTGTACTCAATAAAAAAGTTAATTCCTTTCTCAAGCGTGGGGATTAATTTCAACATTGGCGACGAGGAAAACCCAACGACTTCTCTGCGACCCTCCCCCTGGCCGCATCCGTTTCACTCTAGCAGCAAGCCAGTCTGCCGGCGAACCTTCTGAGCGGTGACAGCAGGTGCCGAAGATCAGGTCAGGAGGTGTGGTGGGGGACGGCGGGACCTCGGTGTCAGGCGGCCCTGTTCATGAATGTTAAGTCTGCACTGTTGTAATTGACATTAAAGCAGTGAGGATTTCTACTCACTCTGCGCACGTTAGCCTTTGGCTCGTGCTGGGCTGCATTTTACGGTGTGCAACGGCCTTCAGCGCACACGGCTGCACAGACCTGCCTCTGTTCGCGCGAGCCTGCAATTGGCTTCTCACACGGGCACCATAGGGGGCGTAGCCTAGCTGCGGTTCTGCAGCGGCAAGGACAGCTGACCCATCTATGTCATAATGGGGGCATGGTTTGAGTGCATGAGCACTCCGACGGCTGTGAAACAAGACATTTGTGACGCCAGTTGCCAGGAGGAGGCGGTCACAATGGAAAGCTTCTAATTCAACTTCAGCTGTGCTTCATTAAACCAGCTGCCTGTGGACAGGCGTCTCAAAGGAAATTTCGTTCTCATCTGCCTCAGCAATGCGGAGTACAGTATAAAAAGAAATCCAGCATAATAAAAGTTCCACTCCTACCTGAACCTGCAGAACACCCAATTATCTACTCACACTTCACAGCCTTATAAAAACGAGTTACGCCAACGTTTGAACTGGCCACTAATGAACTGTTCACAAGTGGGTTAACTGGAACTTTGAGATCTTGGCATTAACTCTACTACTTGTGCACAGTAGTCATGGCTGCAACAATACCACCCCAACACCTTTTCTAGCTGAACCAGGTCTCCCTATGATCCGGTGGGACAGGTGGAAGGGTATCTTTGAAAAACTACCTGGTGGCTATAGGAGGCGACAGATTCAGTTCTGCCAGGAAGAAGGCATTGTTGCTACATAACTTAGTTCCAGACGGACAAAGTGTGTTCGATGGTTTATCGAGAAGCCAGGGGTTGGAGGCCGGAGATGCGGATGAATATGCCATAGCCTTAAAACAAATAGAAGAGCACTTTGAACCCAAGAAAAATATAACTTTTGAACGGCATACATTTTTCCAACGCATACAAGACCCTTCAGAATCGGTTGAATCTTACATAGCCTCTCTCAGAATACTAAGCCATACATGACTGAAACATTAACAGATTCCCTGATCAGGGACCAACTGGGGAGGTGCACCAACAATGGAAGAATACAGGAGAAGTTGCTGGCGAAGGATGTTACCCTAGAACAAGCTGTTGAACTAGCTAGAAGTATTGAACAAATCACCCAATACATCAAGGAGATGAAGGTAGACAAACAAGTACTACATGCTGTATGTGCGGTGGGACAAAGCAGGAAGCAGAGTTCTGGTGGGAATAGAAGAGACGGGTGGAAGACAAAGTGCACCAAATGTGGCAGTCCCAAACACAGTCCGAATTTCCCTACATGCCCTGCCAGATTTGCTGATTGTTTTAAATGTAAGTGCAGGGGACACTTTGTGAATGTCTGCAGAGACTCATCAATCAACATGGTAGAGTCAAGAGATAATGGTGGTGAAATGAACCGGACGACATTGAATGTGTCAATGGGGACACCCACTCAAGAAGTAGCTCCCAGGCACGTGTTCCAAATCTCGGCAGTCTCCGGTGAACAAAGTGGACCCATGGACGTGTTTGAAGTTCAGGGATGCAAAATGATGATGAAGGTTGACACAGCTTCACCTTGGACCATCATATCGGAGGAAACTCTAAGAGATGTGTTAAGAAAAGACTCGAAGTTGCTCGAGCCTGCTATGGAGCAGCCTTGTGGATATGGAGAATCAGCTATTGAATTGTAGGACAATTCCAAGCACAAGTGTTGGCTACCCTCCTCCTGCCCTTGTACAACATACTGGTAGCTAAGAAGGGCGCCTCATTACTCGGTTGGGAAGAACAAAAAAAGTTGGGTGTGAGAGTTCAATCTAGTGCACTGGAACCAGTGACCATAGCGGAAATGGAGAACAAATGGTCTAAAGAATTTCCTGAAGTGTTCACTGAAAGTTTGGGCAAACTTAAACATTTTGAACATGACATTACGCTCAAAAGGAACCCTCAACCTACTGTTCATAAGGTTAGACACATGCCTCTAAACATGAGAGAACAATTACATGAAGAATTGTCTGATCTCATGAGCAAAGGTGTGATTGAACCAGTGGGAGGCACAGAATGGTTGTCGCCGGTGGTATTGGTTACCAAGAACAATGGGAAATTGAGACTGCGTGTGGACTTGAGGAGCTTAAACCAAAACATTCTGGTCGAGAGACATCCCCTACCGATTATCGTTGAAACTCTGGCCACATTGGGAGAATCCAAATGGTTCTCTGTAATCGACCTATCGTCAGCGTACCATCAAGTCGCACTTTCTAGACAATGCCAACATCTCACAGCGTTCAATACCCCTGAAGAAACATACAAGTTTCTCCGAATGCCATTTGGTCTGGCATCAGCTGCCTCTGCCTTCCAGAAAGTGATGGAGGAGGTTTAGAAGGGTGTTAGATAAAGTGACTGTATTTCAGGGTGATATATTAGTGTATGCTGAGAATGAGAGTGAACATGAGATAGTGTTGAGATGTGTACTGACAAGACTGAGAGAGGTTGGCTTAACGGTTCAGAGAAGTAAATGCAAAATAGCAGTCAAATAAGCAGAATATTTAGGCCACAGTATATCTAATGAAGGTATTTTGCCCAAAAAATCACTGGTTGATAGTATTAGCAAGGCTCCTCCACCTAAGGACAAGGACCAAGTGCGGTCATTCATGGGCTTGGCAGAATATTATCACAAGTTTGTGAATGGTTTTGCATCAATATCTTCCCCATTAAAAAATGTACTCAAGAAGGGAGTACATTTTAAGTGATCCGAAGACTGCTTAGCAGCTTTTAGATCCATAAAGGAAGGAATTGCTCAAGCACCATCACTTAGTGGATTTGTTTCAGGAAGGAAAAAACACATTATCTGTTGATGCTAGCATACTAGGTTTGGGTGCTATGTTATCTCAATATGATTAAGGAAAGGTAGAACATTTGATAGTTTTTGCTTCAAGGCCATTGAGGGGGGCAGAGAGAAATTACTCTGTAATAGAGAGAGAGGCTATGGCAATGTCATGGGCTATTTCCCATGTCAAGTTTTTCTTATGGGGTCAGACTGTCCAAGTTAGGACTGATCACAAACAATTGGTACAACTCATGAGCAGTGCTGATTGGGCAAAGGGCTCACTGAGAATTTCCAGATGGATGGTGGAATTGTCAGGTTACAATTTTTAGGTTTGTTACATATCCAGACTACCAGTTGGAAGTGGTGAAAACACAGAAACAGTCAGAGAACAAGACTTGCCATAGACAAGGAAGAATGGCTGCAAGCGGACACGGAGGACAAAGAGCTGAATCAGGTGATGGTTTGGACAAAGGATGGATGGCCCCACAAAAATAATGTGGATAGGTGTTAAGACAGATGTTATGAAGTGAGGGAGGAGTTAAATTTGTCTCAGGATGGGTGCAAACTCAGAAGAGTGATCAAAGTAGTACCTCCTAGTGGCATTAAATCTCAACTAGTGAATGTGGCTCATCAAGGGCACTTAGGAATGAGTGGTACCAAGAGATACTTGAGGCAATCATTCTGGTGGCCAGGTATAGATAGTGAGGTAGAAATGAAAGTCAGATTTTGCAAAGAATGCGAGAAAAGTGACAAAAGCAAGGTTGTGAGGGAAATACCACTTGTTCCTGCGAGTGTACCTAGTGAGCCATGGGAGAAAGTGGCAATTGATTTAGTGGAACACCTACAAGAACTTGGTGAGGGATACAAGTACCTGGTAGTAATGGTAGACTACCATTCCAAATGGGTGGAATGGGGAGCACTCCGTGAGGCTACCACTTCAGAGATGATATAATTTCTGGAAGATGTGTTTTACAGAGAGGGTTTTCTCACGGTATTGGTAACTGACAATGGAGTGCAATTCTGTTCAGACAGGATGTTACATTTTCTAAAGAAATTCAGCATCAAACATGTACGTACAGCGTTATATCATCCAAGAGTCAATGGGCTAGTTGAAAGAGCAAATACATTTGTTAAGAGTGGCTTACAATTGGCGTTGGTGTCAGGCTTAGAGTGGTCAAAGGTACTAAAGGAGTTGGTATGGAACTATTGTACAACGCCTCATTCAATTACAAAAGTTTCGCCATTTGTGTCTTTGAAAGGCAGACAACCTGGAACCAAGTTGTGTCCCAGTTGGCTGGAGATGGCCGGAAGCGTAGAAATAGATCGCCAAGAAATAATGAGGCTCATCAGAGAAGCACAAAACACATACAAGCAAAGATTTGATGAGATCAATAAGGCTACGGAAACAAAGTTGGAGAGGGGTGATTTTGTGCTAATAAAGAATCCACGGTTGGGTTCCAAATGTGTGGAGAGCAAATTCTTAGGTCCAAAAAAGATTGCAGCTGTTAGAGGGAATGTGGTGATTCTAGAAGGGGGAGAATGTTGGTCTAAGTCAATATTGGTTAAGGGTTTATCCAAAATGAATAAAGATGATATGATAAGAAAAAAAAATGATGTTGACGCTGAGATAACAAGTGGCACCAAAGTGGAAGTAGAACATGATCAAGATCTGGAGAGAGCAAGAGATGAGAATGGTGGAAGTACAAGTGATATGGTAAATACAGGAATGTGAAATGGGAGAGCCAGGAAAAGGCCAACATGGCTCATAGATTATTGTGTAGAATGAACTTCAATTTTCTGAAAGGCCAAGGGAGGAGATGTTAGGTTTAGGATTTTTCATAATATTGCTTGATTAAAATGTTTAGAGATTCTATACTTTTATTGGTGTGATTACAATTTCTGTCAGCTCACTGTTTCTGTTCATATACTTATCAGAGTGCATAGAGTTCTTTTGTTAACACTGCAGCAAGTCTATTATGATGTCACCAGCTTCTTGTTTGGAATGTTATGTTATGGAGGGAGGTTCTGGAATGAGGGAAAGTTTCAGTTGAAGGTTGGCTGTGTGCGTTGCGCCTGCTGTCGCGTTATCTGTACTCAATAAAACAGTTAATACCTTTCCCAGCGTGGGGATTAATTTCAACACATTACAGAAGAACTTTGCACACCCTTGGCTCATGTTCATACTTTGATACCATTATTCACCCAGTACTCTCAACCTGCCTTTCTATGTACACAAAGTTCAGAGACTATGCACTCAACAGATCTATGTACATTTTGGTAAACCGGATCTATCAAGCAAATCATATGGACATTCTAGAACTAATGCAATGGATCCATTGTGATGTACAACCACCTAGAGGCCCTTTAGTTTAGCATTATCTATGGCAAGAAAACTGCTCACACCTTTGGGCATATACCCACTGGTTACTGCCTTGTCTGCCTGATATGTTCTTGACATGATTGTGGGGTCATAGATCCAGGAGGAAGGAGCAGGATTCAGTGGTCATCGCTTTGGAACCAACACACAAACTGGGTTTTTAAGGCCCTGTGTACAAAACACTTAACTGCATGTACCAGAATTATGTTTAAATATCTCAATTGGCTGAGAAAGGAACGACATAAATAGGTGGGTTCCCAACATGTGCCCACATGTTTTAAACACATGATTGTAACTTATTATGTGTGTACAATGTTGGTTCCTTAAAGTTAACAAATAGGACCACAAATAAAGATACATCAAAAGAACCTGTGTATTTTATTTTCTCTTTTCTGTGTGAAATAGACTATTTTGGGCTGATAATCACAAACAATTCAAATGATATGACACAAGATAATAACAAAAACAATGAACAGGACAGATTGGATGGGGTGCATAAGAGCCCAAAAAGGTGCAGCAATTCAACACATCACACATACAGCAATTCAACAAATGACATATGACAAAGCAAACAAATGTTTTTAACTATGACAAAACCACTGTATTATTTACAGATGTAGTGGTTATACTGCTTATTTGAGCGTAGCAAGAAATTAATCCTTCTGCAGGTCGTATGTTAGTGACTGCCTTATTGTCTATAAATGTTCACTCTTCATTATCTAGACCTCTTTGGATTTTGTCGCTGATCCTTAGTGCGGTTGTGATCCATCAGGTCTCGACTGCATTTCGTTGCAATCTGACTGAAGCCTATCCGGTAATCCATGTCATCGAGAAACAGTGCTGGTTCATTTTTTACTATTAATCCTGCCAATATAATATTGGCCTTCCAGTATTCACGCAGGAAATGATTGTGAACCTCTGTGTGAAAGCACTTTTTCTTAAGTTTTAGTATGTCATCCCCTGTGACTTGGGAGGTCAATCGTTGGTCTGTCGCTGTAGGATTGAAGAGCGGGGGGCCCTAATGATTTCTAAAATGTGTTCTTCAGTGAAGCTTAATGTGTTATTTTCTGCCATGGTTGCAAGAAATCTCGATGGGGAAAAAGGGAAGAAGTATGGAATGAGTGGCCTGAGTCTTAGTCACTTTGGAAAAAGCAGTTGGTGTGGTTGTGTCAAAGTATTCTTTAGCACCCAACATATATGTTGGCCAGATCCTTATTAATGTCTATAAAACATTATTATGTTTAGTTGTATGGCCCCTAGCACAGCTGATGGCTGTGATTGCAGATATGATATTATATAATATAGCATGTATAACACACCTCTATACAAGTGTTTCTAGTACAGTATAAAAAGAAAGGGTGCCCCTACTTTAAGGAACAACAGAGCTTGCTATAAACAAAATACATGGACCCTGGGGTAATCACCTTGGAACCAACACATAAACTGGATTTCTAAGACCCTGTGTACAAAACACTTAACTGCATGTACCAGAATGATATTTAAATGGGTCAATTGGCTGAGAAATGCTAATTGAAAACAGGGATGTAGCGATGAGGGTATGCTCCATCGACCTTTTCAAGATACAATTGTAGTGATAATGAAGGAAAAGAAACAAGTGGTATCCATAAGTTATATAGAACAATATCACTCAATAATTGTTAAACAAAAAATCTAACTGGCCTTCTAGTCAATCCCTTGCAGAAAATCATTCAGTATCTCATACATAAAGAACAGAATGTTTTTTGTCTCAGGTTGTTCTATGAAAGTCAATCTTAGAAATGTACATGCATCACTGGGCTTGGCCAACAGAAATGTCTGCTTCGTATGTTCTCACTTGATTCCCACAAGGTCTTTGATTACAGAGAGTGGAAATATAAGTTCATACTCAAGGAAACCGTGGGTTTTTAATGGAATGTATTGGATGGGTGAGATTTCCTTACAATTGACTGTCTGACTACCGTTAAACTTAATGACGTATTCGCTGACCGATTTTATTTCTTAGGAGGAACCCGATATGCGTCTTTTCTGACCCCACTGTTTCTCACTGTGGTGATTGAACCTCTGGTGGAGTGGGTATATAGAGACCGAGTGTTGTGGGTTCCACTGACTATGGAGGATGGTGAAATGTATGTCAAGCTAGGCATACATATACTATAATAATAAAATAATAATAATAATTTCGCATTTATATAGCGCTACGAACCCTCAGGTATCTGAGCGCTGCTTATTATTACCCAAGGTGTGTGGTGCTCATTTATCGACCTCGGAAGGATGAAAGGCTGAATTTGGCCCTGCCGGGATTCGAACCAGCGAGCACTCCTACTCGCTGTGCTATCGGGCCGGCTATGATCCTTTAGTGTACCTTTGGAGCTTGCAAATATTAGGACTGATGGCAAATGCCATGATAGCAGAGTTTGAGTGCCATGGTGCACTAAGGGTGATCTGGGTGAAGTTGATTCATCATTATAAGTATGGAACTGCATGTTTACGTATTTAGGATTGCATGTAGCAAAGCACAATAACATATTGGGAGACACTAACGGGACCAGGGAAATCGTAAGATTAGTCTTGAATGCTCAACACCGTCAGTGACCCTCTATAAATTGATTTTGCCTCAACATGTCTTCTATAATGTACAATATTTCTCTATGACATTGTGGACTGGAAATCCTCCATCCCCAGTTTCCCTACTTGGATTGTTACTGTGGGAGGGCAAAGTTCATTGCATTTCTATAACAACATTTTTAAGCTCACTGTTGGAAGGTGGATTGGGACTTCTCAATCTCCATATATATTATTGGCCATCCCTATTGATAGCAGTGACTAAATGGACGTTTCACCAGAAGAAATCTCTGTCAGGACATGGAATTGAGCGGTACAACCGAGGTGGGGATGCCACATTTATGATATGTGGCCATAGTTAGGAGTGACATCCAACTGTTTGAGACCAATGGATGAATCTGTGAAGCAGGCGATGAAGAAACTCTGGTGCAAGGATAAAATAAGAATAGAGTTATCATTGTTGACTGTACTGTTAGGAATTTAAGGGATTTTAATGTAGATGAGGGACTTACAACATTCTGAAACATTCACAAGGACTGTGTACTTGTATTAAAGTAATTTATCTAAATCAGTTACAACATGGAGCCAGACAGCAACATGAGCTTGTGTTTGATTTCCCACAGTGAGTTTCCCAATCAGTTGAATTTAATGTCTTGGTGGCCGATATACATTTTAACCAGCGTTATACTGTATACAAAGCACTAGCATCATGTGTAACCATCCAGTATGATAAGGTGTGCTGTGGCACCATTTGTCGATAATTGAAGTGGATGCCTGAAGGGAGTGTCTGCAGTCTCGAAAGGAGGCATCAACCACTACAAGACTATGGCTTATTCAGTAGCACTACTGGTACAGATTCCATTACTCATCAAAATGGAAAGGAAGTGTTCTTGGTGTAGCTGAAAACCTTTTTTCTTTTTACATCGAGTGGTGGTGATGATACAGATTAATTCAGACATTGTACTATTGGGTATATGAGCAGATAAGTGACAGATGTTCTGAATATTGCTTTTGTGCTTGCCAAGAGAGACAGTGCAGTGAATTGGAATAAGCATAAACAGTTCATACATTTTACCCAGACAATGGCAATGGATAGGATGATGGCATTAGAAAAAGTGTTGGAAAGTTAATAAGGCTCATGTGCCCAATGTAACATTGAAGTTTGTTTGTGTAAGTCTGTAAATGTAGATTTTATTTACAATTGTTGTGGCTAGCTAATGAAAAATTAACAATATTTCATAAGGGAGTTTGTTGTGCGATGACAGACAGGAGGCAGTATGGGGGTTGGGGGAGAGGGAGAACATTTGAACTTATACCATTTTACTTCCAATATGCATTAACTGTATTCAATTTGTATTTCTTTTTTATAACTATAACTAAAAGGTTTTGTAAAGACATTTTAAAAATAAGGGACCAAACTGAGAGCTGGCGCTGGCTATAAAGTGCAGGCCTTACCTAATAGATGTTCTTTACTTTGGCTGAAAAGAGAGACAGTCTAGACTTTCCAAAGTCAGTCTGCTTGCAGTTGGAACTCATTGGGGAACAAGTAGGGACCTCTGAAAAGGGCACAGCAGCAGAGAAAATAACCCAAGGGGAAGAAACCACATCTAGAGTTGAACAGCTATGAAGCGGAGGTCAACAGGCAAATAAAGGCAATTAATTCAGTGACCGCATACTTGGTCCAAAGATGTAGAGGATATGTATACTAAAGCAGTGGCAATTGTTTTAAAATAGACTGAATGCTCAGTTGGATACAGGAACAAAAGGATAGATTACAACAGACAGATGAAGGACACTGAGTTATCGGAAATCCCTGGATCAAAGGATGTGTAAGACTATAGCTGAAGGCATAGATTGGCGACAGAGAAAGGCTAAACAGGAAAGCAAGGCAGGGAACATACAGTAAAAACTGAAGAACTGGATACAAAATAACCTGGAGCATTTGCACGTGCTGATGAGAAGGCATCTCCTTTTTTTACTTGCTAATGTTCGACCCTGCCCTGAGCGATGCAAGTTGAAGCAGCCATCTGCAATTGGGAGTGCATCCATGAACACATGATTATCGCCAACATCTTGGAACGTATGCTCACTTGATGTGTTGTGTAGGCTCTAGATGAAGAATGGAATATCAGAGTATCACGGATATGCAAACCCATCATGAAAGTATGCACTTCACACTGCTGTGCTCTTGTACACCATCAACAACAAGAAGGCCCATTGGGGCAAACTGCTCTTGAGAAATAGAAAACAAATATTCTTGTGGTGCTGATGGGGTGAGGAGCACCATGGAGACCAGGAGGTGGTTTGAAATATCAGGGCAAATGATAGAAGATGAAAGGAGTACCATGGTATAGGTGAGAAATGTAAGGGAGCTGTATTCACACATACTTGCCTCGTTTATTAATATGAACACTCTGATATGTAAATATAAAATATACAGAAAAATGTATTGATGCCACTAATATCCTACTAAAGCATTACAACTAGCTTTGCTGGGATGGGTAGCCTGCTCAAAAATATGCATTTTGCTAAATACAGTGAAGGTCTGTGTCATATTGCCAAAATCCTGAACCTAGAAAATAGGGTATGTACAAAGTCACAGAGAGTTAAACTTGAATGAAACAAGAAATGGGGAATTAAATATGGAATGAGAAAACCTGCATTATCACTTGTAAAGAAAACCCACAGGGGGCTCTGTCAGATACTTTGCAGTTTCCTGGGGGTAATATTGCTGGAATACAACCAACACAAATAGCATTACTGCTTCTCTGTTCGGTGCTTTTAGTGCCGGATCATGGGTAGTGGTGTAGCAGTAAGTTCACATTCCCCATTGGGTAGTTCGAGGTGCTATTAGCGCTGATGCAATTAGCGCCACACTAATAGCATTGAAAACCAGACAGAAAGTGGAGTATTTTACCTCGAGTAAATAGCTGGAGGTAAAACTCCAAACTTTCAATGACTCTTTATTTGGCCAGCCATTAAATGCAGCAGTAATAGTGTTAATGCTGCATTTAAGGGCTGAAGTCAA
Source organism: Ambystoma mexicanum (assembly GCF_040938575.1). Classification (NCBI taxonomy): domain Eukaryota; kingdom Metazoa; phylum Chordata; class Amphibia; order Caudata; family Ambystomatidae; genus Ambystoma; species Ambystoma mexicanum. Next base: position 614,317,769 of record NC_090932.1, read on the forward strand.
ACTCATGATGAAGCCTATTTGAGTAAGCAGTTAGACATAAGCAATGTTACTGCTGCAAGATCCAGTAAGCAGACCCAAAGACATTTGTTACAGCATACATTTGTTGAAGGAAGAGATGAAGGCAACATTTGAAATCCAGAGAAGATTCAAAGAAGGAGTGGGAGATCCCTTCTTGTAAAGGCAACAGTGTACATGTGATTTGTGAAAAGCAAGCCTGCATTCAGGGTACAATCCCTGTCCTTGGAACAAGTGGACTTTGCCTTCTCACATCACACCCGAAGTGCTTTGTGCTACAGGAATTGTGAGGGAAAAGAGTGTAAACGGATTCAATTCAACACTACAGCTAAGTCAATGCCTAGTCTGGGATGCTTAGTGAAACCCTTATTGATATATTTGTATGTCCAGTTTGTTTACTGTGGATGACAACCCTTATATAACACCCCTCTCTTAGAATCCCCCTGATCCCACTGAGCCAAGAAGTAGGTTTGTATTGCAAAATATATATATATATATATATCACACTTTTATAATAAATTCATATTTGATATCACACTTGTGAAGATGATAGTGATCAACAAGGGATAATGTTACAGTGGTACACTCTTTTTGATGGCTTAGAAGTGATATAGAGAGGATAAAATAGCTGAGAATGCTCATATGGCTTCAAAGACAATGCAATGATGAATGAAATGCAGTACAGAAACTAAACTTGATATGATTTCAACCCAAACAATGTAATCACTTTTCCCCCTGGTAGCAATTCACCCCCCCTTTATGCAATGTGAAGAGATGGAAGAAAAGCACACAGTTCTCAGGAATGCAATCAAATATAAATCAGTTCCCCCTTAGCAAGCTTAGAGGAAAACAGGTAGGAGTTTTAAACACAGGCAAGATACTTTGATGTGGTTGCAATTAACTGAAAAATATGCTAAAAAGGCTTTTAAATCCCTATAGGGGGTTCAGGGTAGGTGATAGATACTTTGAATCAGTTCAGGCCAGCCCTATCAATGATTCAGGGATGGTTATTAGGTTGAAAACAGATTTCAGGGATGGAAGCAAAGACAAATATTTTTACCCGTGGCTAAAATGAAGCAAAATGTCAAATCGCGGCAATTTAGTCGCGTGCGTCGAGTGCAATTACGGAGGCACTATAAGGGGTTAAAACTCGCTCCTAGCACAAAGGGTTCCAGAGATACGGATAATTTTGTGAAGGTAGTTTTTCAGAAATGAAATCACAGTTTCAGAATGACATATGACAGTTTTCAGTTTTAAAGATGACAGAATGACACGATTCTAGGAGGCAGTTCTAAATAGGTTAAAATAGTATGGATTAGATCATTTTAAACTAAGAGATTGGTTTTGGCACAGTGGTAGCTGGGTACTCACACTAGATTTTGGACAGGAATGCGACTTCGTCACGCATCGGGTCAACCGGTTGGACTGGACCCCTGGCGGTTCTCTCGCCACGGACGATCTCGGCCTGGTTCTGCTCACAGCGATCTGGGTCAGCTCTGCTAGCGGCACTGCACAGCGGTCTGGATCTCTGGTTCTGAAAAAAGTTCTTGGCACTGCACGGCGGTCTGGTCTCTGGTTCCGGGTACAGCTCTGCTTTCTGGGTGTTTCTGGCACAGGATTTTAGCCAGAATCAGACAACTCAGCCCAGCTGTCTGAATAGTTTGGTTTGGTTGCTAGGTTTTGAAGGCCTACTGATAAGAGTTCAGCTGTTGGGTTCTAGAGTTCTTGGAGTTTCTGGATGTGAAGTCTGAAATCAGGATGTGGAGTTGTCTGTCAAAATGCTCTGCAGAAAGTGAAAAAGAAAAGTCCTATCTGGCTTCCAGTGGCTCTTTTTATGTGTTTAGAAAGTGGGTGGGTCGGCTAATTCTGCATGCCCAACCCTCTCAACTTATCATTGGCCAGTTCCTCCTGTCTTCCTTGATGGGGGGAAGGAAATGGAGTTTCAGAGTGATGTCAGCCATTTATGATCTATTGAAGAACGCCCCTTTACTTTTGCTTTAGAAATCATTTTTCATAACTACACATATTTCCCAGAGATACAGTTGTTTGACATTACATGTACACATTACAGATTACTTATGGTCCATGCTTGTTCGACTCTGATCTTCCTAAGAGCTTGCATTCAAAACTGACAACTTATTTTCGTTTTTAGTTGGTTTACCAATGTTAAATCTGTATAAAAAATTACACAAATGTACACCCTCCATCTACACACATTCCAGTAATCTACTAGGTTTCTAGCATAAACCCAGTGTCTGTAATATCAATAAATAGCGGGGTTTTGCCTCAGAACATGGTACAAAGTTGAATCAAGTCTTGAATTGTGGGTACATTTCTTAGATTAAGGTTCTCCAAATTGCACATTTTTGTGAGCTTAATACAATATTTTAGAAGCAATTAACTTAAACATATATTTGCTGCAATATGATTCCACAAAGGTGTCTGGGTCCTCCCCCAAAAACTTGGGAGTACCACATGTCTCTCCTCTCCCAGGCAGGGCTCTGTTTACAGTCCACACTGACAATCAACATACCCCATTCAAGGGAGAGAGTCTACGGTGTCGGCTGAGGTCAGCAGGCCAGGGGGCCACTCTGCATTTGGTTAGCATGTCCATGTGATCTCCTGGGCTGTTGTGTGGGTCTCTGAGGTGAGAAGGTTTCCCAGCCTCTTGGCCTGTTAATGCAATCAGATTGTCTCTGGGAACAGCAGGTGGTTAAGAGTTTTAATTAACCAGCGGGCCTTTGAAGTTTCCAGCTGTCTCAGGAGGCTGATTAGCTTCTGAAGTAGCAGTTCTCCTGTCAGAGTTTAGACCGCTAGCGCCGGTTTGTGGACAAAGCTGGTACTGCACCCATTTTTGGGATCTGTCTTGAATTAATGCATTTCAATAGAGCGGTCTTTTGCTTGATAGTATAGGATCCTTGCTTAACATTGTTTTGATGGCATCCTTACAGTAGAGTGGAGATGTGGAACCCCCCACAAGAAGGTTGTATCTTTAGAGTGGTCTTGTGCCCATGATTTTAGCAACTTTTTGACATCAATAAAAACAGATTTTGAACAGTACCATCTTTCTTTGCACTGGTGGGTGGCAGATTAGGTGACCATTTTGGTTTGTGCAAACTGCGCGGTTCTCCTGGATTCTGGCATGAATGTGGGTGGCAACAGCTCGTCCCCACATCTACCCAGTCTATTGATTTAGTTTGTTCTGGGATAGAATAATGGGCGGTGACAGCTCATCCCCACATCTACCCAGTCTATTGATTCAACATGGGTCAAAATCCTTGACAAGCCCCCCTGCCTGACTGTGCTTTGATTTTGGAGTCGAGGGGGAGGCGGGTGCAAAGGATGTTTTTGATCCACGCGCTGATATGTCCGCATCATCTTCTTCCAATTCCATAGATGGCACAGTTCAGCATCTTTTCCTCCATCCGGTTGGATCGATCGGTTCTCCTCGCCGGTCCTGATGGGAATATTGGGCGGTACCCCGGGCCCCTCGGATCTCTGCTCCCGGTCCCCGGATCGTTCTCCTTGGTCAGTCTCCATGGTTTCATCTCTCCTAGGATGATAAAGCAAAAGCGGCAATACCTATTCGTAGACATTTCACCCCCACTATTGATATAGTGGGGCGGCATGTACATTTTATAAATCAAGAGACATAGCATTCTTATTTTGAAAAACAAGATATAATTCAAAGACAGTTGCCTACAGGAATCATAAGATTTTAGAGTCCATATGGGGAATATTTTAGGGTTGGAACTGAACTAATCTGGAGCGGTCCCCTCTGGTATTGCAGAGGAAGGACTCCTCCAGTTGCTGCAGAGTGTGCCAGGGATGGCACACTTTAGCTGATTAATATGGACCCACTTGTCTTCCCCTTTCGCCAAACTGCCTTTGGGGATGCAGATCTTATAGGCTACAGGGGAGATCTTGTCTATAATTTCAAATGGTCCCTTCCATGTAGGCAAAAAAATTCGCTGTTTGGCCTGGTTCCTTTGGAAATTGTATAGATAGACCCGGTCTCCCACAGTATATTCCTTCCTGGTGGTCTTCAGGTCGTAGTGGGTTTTCATGCTAGCAGCTGATCTTTCTAGATTCCGCTGAGCATAGGCGAAAGCATGCTGAAGGTGTTTCCTTAAATTCTCCACATACTCATGAGTTGTGGAGGCATTTATCAGTGTCTGCTCTTGGGTCCTGTAGAGCAAATGCTGGGGAAGCACCATCTTGCGTCCGGTCATCAACTCAAATGGTGACATTTTAGTTGCAGATGAAGGGGTAGATCTGATGGCCATTAGGATCAGAGGTAATCGGATATCCCAACTTGGCCCAGAATCTGCCACAAACTTTTTTAAGATGCTCACAATGGTTCGGTTGTATCTCTCCACTGCTCCAGAAGAAGCTGGCCTGTAAGCAATATGTAGCTTCCTTTTGACCCCCAGTATCTCCCACATCTTTGTCATTACTTCACTGATGAAGTGGCTACCCCTGTCTGACTCCATCCCTTCAGGTAGACCAAAACAGGAAAAGATGTGGTTAATCATCAGGGCAGCTGCTGTTTCTGCCTTGCAGTTTGGGGCCGGGAGACATTCCACCCAATTGGTAAACAAGCATGTGACGGTCAACATGTACTTGTTTCCTCTAGACGAGCGAATTACAGGGCCTATGAAGTCGATTTGCAAATCTGACCATGGCAGTGTCATCCACCTCTTTTGGAGAGGTGCACGGTGTGTGAGGGATGATGGCTGAAATTGTGCACACACCAGACACCCCTTCAAGTATTGGTTGAGGTCCTGGCCCATATGTGGCCAGTATGCAACCTCTCTTAAGATTTCCAGTGTGGTGTGAAACCCCCTATGACCGGCGGTGGCCGCATCATGGGCGTGACTTAACATCAGGCTTCGGAATGAGGTAGGGACCACCCACTGATCATGGCCAGCTTGGGATTTCCTTACCAACAAACCGTCTTGGATTCGGAACATTTTTGGACATTTCATCAACACTCTTAGGTCCTCTAGCCCAATGTAATCGGTATCCATCAAGGGAAAGTTCTCAGGGTCCTCAATGTGTTAGTAAAACTTACCAATTATTGGGTCCCCCTTCTGAGCTGTAATCAAATCAGCATCAGGGGTCTCCTTACTCCATTGTGCAGTTGAAAGATCATTGTGAGCATTTGTCTGGGACCTAGTGATAGCAGTGACCTGGATTTCCCCCAACAGGGACTCTATTTCTATTGGATCCCCTTGGATGGCCCCGGTTTTGGCCAGCTGATCAGCTAAGTCATTTCCAGTTTTGTCTGGTCCCTCTACTTTGGAATGACCCTTGATCTTTTTCCAGTAGATGGTCATCCCATTCGAGGTGACCAGATCATCAATGTTTTGGATTAACTTCCCATGTTTCAAGGGTTTGTTATTAGCACATAACATGCCTCTGGTTTTCCAATTAACCAGGTGCTCCACGAACCCGTTCCGTACATAATCCGAATCTATGATTATGACCAGTTTGTGGAGTTGATGTTGGACAGCAGTGAGAATGGCCTGATGCACAGCCATCAACTCTGCCACCAGACTACTTCGGGGACCAATTTTGTAACCAGCGGAGGGTTCTGGGGGCTCATTCACCCATGCATTCCCTACGCCGGCCACCAGTTCTTTCTCCCTGTTGTTGTCAACATGGTACGAGCATCCATCCACATAGACAGTGGGCATTCCCTCACCATTGTCTTCTTCAAAGACTTTGTGTGGGGAATTAAGGTATGCCTCCATGATGTCGTTGAGTTTTAGACTTTCGTCCTTGAGACAGCTTTCTCTGGCACATTCATGCAAGTCAGCCAGACATTGCACGAGGGGACTCTTCTTGTTTTGGCCATATCTGACCTCCACAGGAAAGCCTTGCATTGACAGAATCCAGGAAGTAATTCGGGAATTACTCACATTTCCATCCCGGATTCTGTCACTTAGGAGATATTGCAGAGGCTGGTGTGGAGTCTCCACTATGATGTGTTTCCCCTGGATGAACGTGCGCTAATTCTTCAATGCCCACACCGTTGCCAGGAGTGCCTTCTCATAATCGTTGAATTTTTCCTCCACAGAGGATAAAGTTTTGCTCGCATAGGAGATTACTTTATTGACCTTGCCATGCTTTTGGTATACTACTGCCGTCAAGCACGTATTAGAGAACCCTGTCTCCAGGAAGAACTCCTTGTTTCTGACAGGGTAAGCTAGGCAAGGCGCTTTTGAGAGGCTTCTCTTGAGTTGTCTTACTGCCTCGGATTGTTCTGGACCCCATTCCCACCTCACCCCCCCTTCAAGAGATGAATCGGGGGTCTAGTGATCTCTGCGTAGCCTTCAATTAACTTTCTGCTGTAATTAGTCAGTCCGAGAAGGCTCCTTAGTTCACGCAGAGTTGTGGGGTCTTTCAGTTTCTGAAGTGCTTCCACTTTCTTTTCCTGGGGACAGAGACCCTGAGGAGTAATCTCATTCCCCAAGAAATTAACACGGGTTCTACACCACTGTGCTTTCTGAAAGGAAAGTTTTGCTCCGGCGGCCCTCAACTGCGTCAGAACATAACGGATCTCCGCTATGTGTTCCTCCACAGATGAACTTTTGATGAGGACATCATCTACATAAGCCAGGTTACTCCTCGCACCCAGGTCTGGCATGGCCTTATGTAGGAAAATGTTGAATTCATTGCCGGAGTTGAGGTATCCGAAAGGAGTTCGGGTACATGTGTACTGCTGGCCCCCAAAGGTAAAAGCCAGTTTGTATTGGTCCTCCCTACTGACAGGCACGGTCCAGTATCCATTGGTCAGGTCTATTGCTGTGAATACCTGTGACCCCTGAATCTGGGCCAGCCCTTGGTCAATGTAGGGCAGAGGCCATCGGGAAGTATGGACCCATTTGTTGAGCTCCCTAAGGTCGGCGCATAGTCTACAATGGCGTTTGGCTTCAATATTCCCAGCACCGGATTATTGAAGGTGCTGTGTACTGGACGGATTATTCCCCGGGACTCAAGGTTCGTAAGTATTTCAGTAAGGGACTCCATGGATGCGAGAGGCAAACGATATTGCTTCACAAACACTGGAGTCATGGTGTGGATGTCGGTGCGACCACAGTCATATGAGTCTACCGCGTAGAGATCTTGGAAATCCAAGAAAACTTGTTTCAACTTTTGCTTCTGTTCCAGACTCACACAGGCATCAGCCAGGTTGACTCTCTCTTCCACCATCTGCCTGAAGCCTGGAAAGACTTCTGGTTTTGCTATCTCAGCGGCCTCCTCCAGCTGGGTGGAGAAGTCCCTGGTCAGCGTGCTGATTTGGACTGGAGGCTTCAGGTGGGAAAGGCAGTCCTCATGGACCTGGAAAATCACCTCATCCCTTCTGAAGTCACAAGTCACGTCTTCCTTACCATAAGGGCAAGAAGTGTACACCAGGAAGTTCCCCCCATGCCGGGTAAAGATCCTGTCTGGTGTTGCATTGTCATCACTGTCACTGTCAAAACAGTCCTGGGGGATTGGTCCTAACAGTTCATTTCCTAAATCAATGGAGAAATGTCGGTCATCAACTGCCATTCCAATAATGGTGCCTGCGGCTAGAGTAATACTCTTTAAGTCGCTGTTATCCACCTCTATTGGAATGGTGTCATGTTCTATGTTGACTAATGGTGTTGGGTTTACCTCTAACCCTTGCTGTTGGAGAGAAACATTTAGATGAATATAAGCATCAGGGTTTTTCAATTTTTGTCCTCTTTTAACTTTCACTTCCAGGGAGAATTGTCGGGTCCTTTCCGGGATGGTGACTTCCTCTTTCATCTGAATTTCAACTGCATAAGGTAGCAATTGAGCTGACCTAAATGCTTTTTCTGGATCATCAAAGCCCATGGGATTATCCACTAATCGGGACCAAGCTTTGAAGTTTATTAGGTCCAAACTAATGGCATAGCGATTGAGAATGTCACTGCCTAAGTAAAAGGCGGCAGTGACGTCTCGCACGACCCAACAATTATGGACTATGCTCTTGTTGCCAATGGAGATTTTGAGCATACACCTGCTTGGCAGGAGATGTTTCGAATTGGGTGTTTCCAGATCCATTTCCCATTTGTCTATCAGTTTGAATGTGGGAATGGCTGGATCTTTTGGGAGTTGTCAGAACATGGATTCGCTAATGAAGCTCTTACGGTTGTTCACACACACTCGGGCGAGAACAGAGTCCTTCCCATCATTTAACTGAACAGGGATGAACAACTGCTCTCCAATTTGCTGAATATCAGCCAGGCTCTGAGCTGATTTCACATCTTGCTGGACTATAGGAGTGGAAGTTTCTGATTGTGGATTAGTAAAGAATTTCAGAGTGTTTCCTTCCAGTGTGGAATACCACCTTAAACTGGAAGGAAGGTTGATTTTCAGAAATAGAGAGGACCCCCCATCACCAGTCTGTTGTCCTACTGCTATTACTGTCACATCTGGAATTTGGTTGTTCTGGAAGTGAAATTCAACTTGGTCAGATTTTTGTTCAAACATGTGGCAGGTGCCGTTTAAACTAACATGGTTGACACTCTGTTTCAATTTTATTGGTCGGCTAGTCTGGGTCCAGAGGACCTTGTTCACACAATCTATTAGGGGTGACAACCTTCTCAGGGGGTCATTCCCTAGTAAACAAGGGGTGCCCTCTGGAGTCACTACTATGACCGGATGTTTCACCTTGTGTCGCCCAATTTTAATGTCCAAGTCTGCAGTCCCCTCGACGGGAATTTCCTTCCCGTCAAAGTTCTGCAGTTGTCCAGGAAGAGAGGTGAGAGGAATTCGGTAATTCTGCCCCCTTCCTGCATTTAGTTAATCAAAGGCCCTTCTGGACAGAAGGGTATCTTGGGATCCAGTGTCCACCAGTGCCAAAATTGTACCCTGCCCCTGTACTTGTACCGGGGGCATAGTATCTTCCCTCCTCCTCAAGGGGGCACAGATAATGCACATTTTTGGACAACTGGTGGGCTAACTTTCTGGTTTTGGACATGGCGAGAGAAGAGATTTGGGCAGAATTCTGTGGAGAGCCTGGGGAATCTGAAAGAAAAAGTTGGCAACTGGAAATGGTTTCGGGTTCTGGGCCGCCCCCCCCTTTTTGGAGGCAGTCATCAGGATGGGTTTGACCCATGGGATTTTGGTATTGTTGGTTCTGGGATAGAATGATGGGCGGCGACAGCTCAATCCCCACATCTACCCAGTCTGGATTGGAATCTCTTGGGACCCATTTTTCCTTGGGAGGAGTTCCCCCATCTCTGAAGGAGAATATCCTTTCCCCAGGATCCTCTTGGCATCCCTCTCCCTCAAATTGGAAGACCTTTACCTCCTCCGCAAAGTGGGTCTGTTTGGGTACTTTGTTTCTCCTGCCCCCCCTCTGCTCCTTGGGAGGCAGACTTTCAGGGGCAGGAGATTTTGTTTCCGGTTCCTGGTTTTCCAGGGGCTGTTTACAAGTTGGGAAGGAAGCTTCCTCCAAGGCTTTATACCCCTCTTCCCCTTCTGCCTCCTCCCTGGGAACCGGTGGGTTATCGGGGTGCTGCCCTCGTCATTGTTCTGGAGCACCAGGTCCAGAGTTTGGGGCATTCTGTGCCGGCATGCCCATCTGAGGGTTCTGTTGGGCCCTCAGCATGCGGCCCAAATCCTGTGCCATGTTCTGAACCTGGCGCTCTAACTCGGAAACCCGCTCAGGCTGATATGGGGTCCGGTTTTCTCCCCTGGGCTGCACCCGGGAAGGGTAGCTATCCCTTCTCTGGTAGTACCCCTGGGTTGGGAAGATTTGGGTAACCCTCCACCATTGGCCTCCCCTCTCCCGGATTAGGTTGTCTGGGCTTGGGGAATTGGGGAAAGAAGTATGGATGGTTTTGGGGCTGGAAATCTTGTGGACACCTGGGGAAAAAGTTTGGCCCAGGGTTTGGTGAATTTATGCCCTCCTGTGGGAAGTTTGGAGGGAAGTTCTCTAAGTTAGGTGCTTGACTGGATCCCCCCCCTTGGGCTGGAGGAGTTCACACATAACCCAGGATGGGTCAGTTTCCCTTGTAGCGGGGACTTACATAATCAGGAGAGCGAGGGACCCCATTTGTGGGACTACCTCCTTGACTCCCTGTCTGTGACTGGCCTGAGGGCCTTCTGGTGTTGTTCTGGGAAGGCAGGTTTTTAGGCCCCCCCATCTCCAAATCTAAAACGGGGGCAACCTTTACCTCCGCCACCTTGGCAGCAGCAGAGGTGCTGTTGGTTTTGGGGTTTTTCTGCGCATTACTTTTATTTTCTATGGGCTTCTGCACCTCATAGATCCGGGTGGCTTGCTCAATGACCCAGTCTAAAGATCTTTTCTCGTGAAAATCTCTCACGAGCTGGGTCATTATGTACTTGGGAAGAGCATGGAGAAATGTGTTGATGAATTCTCTGCTGTCCGTGCGCACCCTTCTGGTGGTCTGCGCAAAGGCACGCTTCAATTCTTGCACAAATTCTTGTGGTGCCTGATCCTCCCCACATTGCAAATTGTAGGCTGCCTTGCGAGCCTCTTAGGGATTTCTATGTACAGAAAAATGTTTCAAGATGGCCGCACTATATGTGGACCATCTTGAATGGTTTTGGTCCTCCAGCCCCGCAAAGAAACTGGAGTATTCAGGGGTGAATGTCCATTTGACGTACTGGATGCAGCTACTGCTGTCCTTCAAATGGAAAGTCTCCATTTGCTCATAGAGCTCCAAGTGTTCCCAAACAGAATACTTGGCGTTCTTATGATAAGGCGTGATGACACTCCTGATTGCCTTAATCTGTTTTAAGGGGTCCTTAAGCAAGGCCCTTTTCACCTTATTGGCCTTATTGTTTCGGGTAACCCTGGTCCATTCATCCTCTGATTCAGAAGCACTGCTCCCAGAGGTGCCCATCTGATCTTCCAGGTTTTCCTGGATTCTGCGAGCCTGGGAATAGCATGGCAGAATGTGGGGACCTGGTCTCCTGTGTCCTGTGACACTCAAAGGAGTCTTCAGATCCCTCCTTGCTACCAGGATTTGATGGGTACCCCCCTACTGACCTAACTGGGCAGAGGTTTTCAGGATGCCCTTAGTGGGCCTACTCTCCTGGGCTTCCCCAATAAATTGCACTGTACTTAGGTGTCCATACCCGGATGCCCGCCCATCCATTCCTGGGTGGTACTGGCCTATGAGCCCCATACTTTTGGCTGGATAGTAATCTGCCATCCCTGTGGCCCTGTGCTCATGTGCGCCAGGGGACATGGGGGTGGCAGAGTCCAGGGACTGGGAGAGATGAAGGCGTATGGTACTAGGACTCCTGAGGTTATGCTCAGGCGTTTCCCTTTCCCAGCGAACCTCATCTCTATCAGCCCCTGCTCCCTGTTGCAAGGCAGGAGCCTGCGCTTTCAGTTCCTCAGTTAAGGGCTTACTAGACTCTATCAGTCTCTCCTGCATGGCTACCTGTTGCTGGAGCCTATCATTGTGCTGGCAGAGAGCCTCATTCTCTCTCTGTGCCTCCTGATTGGTCCTGGAGTACTGGGACAGTCTTTGCTACAGGAGGGTTACCTCCTGAGTCCCATCCCTACTGGCCTGCTCCTTACTTGCCAGAGCCTCTTCCACCCTCCTGGTGTGCTCTAACAAGTTCTGATGCTCTTTTTGGAGGTCACCCAGCCCCTGGAGGGCCACGTGATTTTCTTCAATTTTTCTTTTTAAATGGCAGACTTCCTGGCCTAAGGTGTCCCTTTCCTGACTAAGAGTCTGCATCTGTGCCGCCAGGTCGTCCCTTTGCCTTTGAAAGTCACTAGCTTTCTGGCGCTCCTGATCAAACTCTGCCTGGGTATCCAGGTCTTTCAGGATCACTTTATTGCTCTCTGCCTTTTCCATATCTAGGTGGCTTTGCAGGGTAACTACCTGCTCAGCACATGCCCTATTGAAAAGTAATTGTTGCTCCAGCTTTTTCTGGCTCTGCAGTAGGGAGTCCAAACCTTCTTGGTACTCCTTCTGCAAGGCCAGAAATCTGGTATCCTGGTCAGACTTTTCCTGTTGCAGGATACACATGTCCTCTTTGATTTTAATGAGATACTGTCTGCTCTCATTTTCTGACTCCTTGCTTCTGTGCATCCTCTGCTCAGAAGAGACCAGGTCAGATTGGGTCTTCTCTAACGCGATCTGTTGCCTATTTGCCAGATCTTGGCCTTCAGCACATTTGTCCTGCATGGCTCCCATATATAGATACAAATATGCCGCTATCCTATCCATCTTGTCGTGTTCAACTTTAGCTTTAGGAGCCATGTATAGTTCACTCAGGGCCACATGTAAGGGACCCTGATCTCTCCAGTTATCTAACCCAGTTGCAGTGACCTGTTGTGTGATTGCCTGCAACCACGCATCCTGGCCCTGCTCAGTCCATTCACCTCTCACAAATAATGTAAGAAGTGCTCTCTGGCTATTTTGATGTCTACCAGTGACGTCATTCTGGAATTTGAGTTCTTTCCTGACTTACAGACGTTTGTATTTTATTTTGCAAAACAGACCGTTTCCTTAGAGCGTTCCTTTGAGGAGTGCTTTACAGCGTAACACAGCGTGGTGATCTAACCAGATATGTATCCTGTCAGCTGGCACACTGTATTAATCTGTACAAGTGATCGATCTAATCCAGAATCCCCGGCTATGAGCCCCCACTCTGTAAGCGGATTCAATTCAACACTACAGCTAAATCAATGCCTAATCTGGGATGCTGAGGGAAACCCTTATTGATATATTTTTATGTCCAGTTCGTTTACTCTGGATGACAATCCTTATATAACACCCCTCTCTTAGAATCCCCCTGACCCCACTGAGCCAAGAAGTAGGTTTGTTTTGCAAATTAAAAGGTTTATTTGAAAATTAAACAATATATATATATATATCACACTTTTATAATAAATTAATATTTGATATCACACTTTTGAAGATGATAGTGATCAACAAGGAATAATGTTACAGTGGTACACTCTTTTTGATGGCTTAGAAGTGATATAGAGAGGATAAAGTAGCTAAGAATGCTCATATGGCTTCAAAGACAATGCAATGATGAATGAAATGCAGTACAGAAAATAAATTTGATATGATTTCAACCAAAACAATGTAATCACTTTTCCCCCTGGTAGCAATTCACCCCCGCCCCCTTTATGCAATGTGAAGAGATGGAAGAAAAGCACACAGTTCTCAGGAATGCAATCAAATATAATTCAGTTCCCCCTAGCAAGCTTAGAGAAAAAAAGGTAGGAGTTTTAAACACAGGCAAGATACTTTGATGTGGTTGCAATTAAGTGTAAAATATGCTAAAAAGGCTTTTAATTCCCTATAGGGGGTTCAGGGTAGGTGATAGATACTCTGAATCAGTTCAGGCCATGTCATGATCTCTGCTTCCAAAAGGTCAGGGTTTTCCCAACTCCCTTGGAAGCAGATCCATAACCCAGGTTCCGAGTGCCAACCAGTCCCAATTGGGACCAGTGGCACCAGGCTCATAAATATGCCCAGTCCCAGCGCTGGAAGCGCCGGGCTCATAATGCTTGGGTGGACTTACCTTCAGCAGACCATGCTGCTTACTTGCCTGCCAGTTGAGCCTCTGATCCTCTTCTGTTTGGAACTACTTTTCCTGTTGGGTGGGGCTGGAGCCACTCCCTAGATTCAGAACACTGGAACTCTTCTGCAAGGCAGGAACTCTTTTTTTACCAGGAACTCTTTTCTTACTTAGGCGTGGCTGTGGAAGGAGACACCTAAGCACTACAGGAGGCTATTTAAACCACACCCGGTGGATGAATCTTGCTTTGCGTTATTCTGCAACCTCTGCAGCAGAACGCTCATTGTGTCTTCTGCATCCGGTCCTGGGCCTAAGGAAAAAGGCTTACCATCCTGAATCCAGTCTTCAGCAACACCTTTAAAGACAAGAAAGAACAGGTTAGCATTCCGGCATCTGAAAGGCAAAGGCTTACCAACCTGAATCCAGTCTTCAGCAACACCTATAAAGACAAGAAAGAACAGGTTAGCATTCCGGCATCTGAAAGGCAAAGGCTTACCTACTCTTCGTGCGCTCCGGAGGTCTTCACACTGCATTCCGGCATCTGAAAGACAAAAGTTTACCAACTCTTCGCACGCTCCCGAGGCCTTCGGCGCTGCATCCCGCATCTGAAAGACAAAACAAGGTGCGTTTAGAGACATTGGGGAACTTTAATACTCACGTGCCATTACTCCTTTCCACATCTAATCCAGTGGGTATTCTGGCACCCTGCAGCCGCTCCGAACTCGTACCTGTAAAATAAAAAGACGGTTAGAGCGCATAGTGAAGCAGGCAACAAGCGCTTACTTACTTGCTTCCAGGCGCTTCTATTCATCACACGGGCTCCATCTTCAACTCACTTCAGCCCGTCATCCGCCATCGCCGGAACCCTGCAAAACAAGAGACATCATTACTAAAGACTTTAAAGACATTTGAATGACTCGAAACTTACCGTTCGTGCAGTAAACGACGGACAGCAGTCCTCTGAAGTCAAGAGGCCTGCGCTACCTATCCAGTGAAGAAACTGGTTACAGCACCCTGCCCCGAGGCAGATGGAGAGCTCGGCATTCACTTACCTAAGGTGAGAGCGTTAACCTTTGGGGGTCTACAGGAGAGGAGAAGAGGAAAGAGATAGGGACACCCCAATAACCCCAGTTCATTAACCCCATATTTTCTATCTGCAGACATCTTACTCTACACGTCAGGCATACAGTGCACAGAGGTCCAGCCCAAAGAGCCAACCGGGTGCTACACATCACCTTTGAAGATACGGTAGTAGCCCAGTCAAGACCGGCGCCTCTGCGAGAATCAGGTGAGCGTTACAGGCCAGCCCTATCAATGATTCAGGGATGGTTATTAGGTTGAAAACAGATTTCAGGGATGGAAGCAAAGACAAATATTTTTATCTGTGGCTAAAATGAAGCAAAATGTCAAATCGTGGCAATTTAGTCGCGTGCGTCGAGCGCAATTACGGAGGCACTATAAAGGGTAGCAAGTCGGTTTTAGGTTTGTTGGAAAGCTTAGAATCTTAGCTTTAAAATGACAGTTAAAACTTGCTCCTAGCACAAACGATTTTGTGAAGGTATTTTTTCAGAAATGAAATCACAATTTCAGAATGACAGATGACAGTTTTGTTTTAAAGATGACAGAATGACACGATTCTAGGAGGCAGTTCTAAAGAGGTTAAAATAGTTTGGATTAGATTATTTTAAACTAAGAGATTGGTTTTGGCACAGTGCTAGCTGGGTACTCACACTAGATTTTGGACAGGAATGCGATTTTGTCACAGATCGGGTCAACCGGTTGGACTGGACTCCTGGCGGTTCTCTCGCCACGGACGATCTCGGCCTGGTTCTGCTCACAGCGATCTGGGTCAGCTCTGCTAGCGGCACTGCACGGTGGTCTGGTCTCTGGTTCCGGGTACAGCTCTGCTTTCTGGGTGTTTCTGGCACAGGGTTTTAGCCAGAATCAGACAGCTCAGCCCGGCTGTCTGAATAGTTTGGTTTGGTTGCTAGGTTTTGAAGGCCTGCTGATAGGAGTGCAGCTGTTGGGTTCTAGAGTTCTTGGAGTTTCTGGATGTGAAGTCTGAAATCAGGATGTGGAGTTGTCTGTCAAAATGCTCCGCAGAAAGTGAAAAAGAAAAGTGATGTCAGCCATTTATGATCTATTGAAGAACACCTCTTTACTTTTGCTTTAGAAATCATTTTTCATAACTACACATATTTCCCAGAGATACATTTGTTTGACATTACATGTACATATTACAGATTACTTATGGTCCATGCTTGGTCGACTCTGATCTTCCTAAGAGCTTGCATTCAAAACTGACAACTTATTTTCGTTTTTAGTTGGTTTACCAATGTTAAATCTGTATCAAAAATTACACAAATTTCACCCTCCTTCTACACACATTCCAGTAATTTACTAGGTTTCTAGCATAAACCCAGTGTCTGTAATATCAATAAATAGCGGGGTTTTGCCTCAGAACATGGTACAAAGTTGAATCAAGTCTTGTGTATTGTGGGTACATTTCTTAGATTAAGGTTCTCCAAATTGCACATTTTTGTGAGCTTAATGCAATATTTTAGAAGCAATTAACTTAAACATATATTTGCTGCAATATGATTCCACAAAGGTGTCTGGGTCCGCCCCCAGAAACTTGGGAGTACCACATGTCTCTCCTCTCCCAGGCAGGGCTCTGTTTACAGTCCACAGTGAAAATCAACATACCCCATTCAAGGGAGAGAGTCTATTGTGTCGGCTGAGGTCAGCAGGCCAGGGGGCCACTCTGCATTTGGTTAGCATGTCCATGTGATCTCCTGGGCTGTTGTGTGGGTCTCTGAGTTGTGAAGGTTTCCCATCCTCTTGGCCTGTTAATGCAATCAGATTGTCTCTGGGAACAGCAGGTGGTTAAGAGTTTTAATTAACCAGCGGGCCTTTGAAGTTTCTAGCTGTCTCAGGAGGCTGATAAGCTTCTGAAGTAGCAGTTCTCCTGTCAGAGTTTAGACCGCTAGCGCCGGTTTGTGGACAATGCTGGTACTGCACCCATTTTTGGGATCTGTCTTGAATTAATGCATTTCAATAGAGTGGTCTTTTGCTTGATAGTATATGATCCTTGCTTAACATTGTTTTGATGGCATCCTTACAGTAGAGTGGTGATGTGGAACCCCCCACAAGAAGGTTGTATCTTTAGAGTGGTCTTGTGCCCATGATTTTAGCAACTTTTTGACATCAATAAAAACGGATTTTGAACAGAACCATCTTTCTTTGCACTGGTGGGTGGCAGATTAGGTGACCATTTTGGTGTGCGCAAACTGTGCGGTTCTCCTGGATTCTTGCGTGAATGTGGGCGGCGACAGCTCATCCCCACATCTATCCAGTCTATTGATTTAGTTTGTTCTGGGATAGAATAATGGGCGGCGACAGCTCATCCCCACATCTACCCAGTCTATTGATTCAACATGGGTCAAAACCCTTGACAAGAGGGAACGATAGAGGATCAGAGGAACAAGATAGTGGAAACTTCCTCCATCCTTAATGAACTTACTCTGTCGACAAAAAACCCACCCTCTTTCCTGCTCAATAGAATCAAAAGCCGTTTTGGTATGCAGCATACTGGTTTGAGGCTTCTCCTTCTGCGCATGGTGTGACCTTTGATTCCTGTTCCCAGGACAACTTCCTGTGGAGTAGCTGTCTCTATGGGGAGGGTGTTGCCTGCCCTCATAAAGGAACAGAAAAAGGTAGCCCCCATGCCACAATCTTTCCAGCAGCAGTAAAGACATCCTGGCTGGTGGCAATATACATAACCCTTACACAGCTGAACTGGGCTCACATGGCTGACAAATGTGTAATAGGAATTTGATATGGCTTGGATAACTATGAGCAATGAACCAAGAGTGAACCTTGTGGTACTGTGTGCTCAACCTTGGGTCATCAACACCCTAGCAATGTTATTTACAAGAAATAATGATTGATACAAATGTCAAAACAAACATAGCTAAGGATCAATGTGGTCATTCAATGATTTGATAAAGGAAAATAAAAGTGCATAGTGAGGAATACATTTTCACATAAAACTTAGCCAATGCATTTTGGATTTGGTCCATCTTCAATGCCGCAGTTATGAAAATATAAAAGTAAAATATAAAAAGAGAAATAAGATAACAGCAGTTCCAATACAAAACATGTACATATATCCAACCTAGCTAGTAAATATAAATAAATGCATACCTTTCGAAAAACAGTTGCACATGGAATCTAAACACTAAAAAGCTTATGCAAGAGACCAACAGACGTGTGTGGAATAGCAAAACATGTATACAGCATACACATCAAAACCCTTGATAAATACAGCTTATAGCCAGGTCACGTAACATAAATGGTAAATATTATACAAGTGTTTACTAGTGTGTGGTCCTGCAAACATATAGTACACCACCAAGCTGATTTTTGAAAAAGAGAAACAATGAGAACAAATAATGAACAAAAGGACAAAAAAGAGTGCTGATACTTGGTGTAGTGTGGGAGATTATTTATCCCTGCTTACCAGGACTTGTTTGTGCATTGACCCGTAAGATGTGAAAAGCTGGTGAAGCCAGAGTTTGATTTAATATTTATCAAAAGAAAAAAACGTGTAAACGGATCAAGTTAGCAGTTCACCCTTTTGGAAATGGGATTACCTGCTTCATTTTGATCAATTAATACAAATGAAAAAAAAGCCATGGCTTCTAGACCCTTGCCAGGTTCAAATCCCTCAAAGTCAGTGTGTGTAAAGAATGGAAAGAACACAAGTGATCCTCTTCTCCATAGAGGATTGTGTTTTACTCTTGAACCTAATGCATATTTTTCATGCGTTCTTAGTCAATCGGAAACATACAATCCCGGCACATACCTGCTCAGTGGATTATTTTTCAATTTCACACTATTTTTCCCATGTTTGCACTCTGTTTTCACTGTATGGATACATAGTGGAAGGAAAAATATGGCTTCCCTTTTATAAACCCTTTTCTGAGGTAGTACATATGACATTTTAAAAAACTGAACTGGTTGTTGTCTCAGACAAGTTATGTCTTTTTAAACCTATATAACAACTTGATGAAATAATGTCATGAAAAATGTCTGGGTGCTGCTCTTCCTGTGTTTGCATATGTATGTAACATTGGTATTATCTGGTGGGTTTGTTGAGTTTGTAAGCATGCCATCTTTTACATTGCATTAGTTAACCCCCTTAAAACCTTAACGAGATTGGATTATTGTTAAACAAGGACAGCGCAATGAGAAAGAAAAATGTTAATGCAAACCCTTGCTTGCACATTTCTTTTCCTGTCACCTTATCTGGACATTGTGAGTTGGGCGGTAATTCAGCCACATTAAATTAATGTTACCACTGTGCATTCCAGCGGAATTGCCACCCTATTAAGAGGTGACAGGAGCGTGCACAGACCATTGGTGGAAAAGCAACGTCATGCAGTAATTCTTTGGTTTCTGGCGGAATAACCGTTGTCGCTTGGAACATCAGCACTAATTCTGCCGGCGGAATTAGCAAAGGTGATATTACCACTGGTGGAAATAGCGTCATTGCCGGAATGGGAAGCAAAGCGGCACTCGTCTTTAAAAATCCAATTCACTCTGAATCTCCTATTTACTGTTTCTATCTGAACACAGATCTAATAAAGAAGCAGTCGCAAGAAAAAGCCAAAGGGAAGGTGCCAGAAATCTAGTGAGGTTGATTTGTAGGTCCTCACAGATGAGGGTGTGGCTCATGCTGATGAGCAATATGGCTCAAGGCACAGGAAGGCATCTTGGCAGAGGAAGGATGCAATCTGGACCAGGATTATTGTACAAGTTTGCAGCAGTGGGCACAGTTCTAAGGAACAGTGAGGACTGCCACAAGTGCTGGAATTACCTCAATACCAGGATATGCAGCCTCTTGTCGAAAAACTGGCATGAGACATCTGCCACAGAAGGTGTCAGAGAGGAGCCTGTGTCCTGACCCCATAGGAGGAGAAAGTAAGCAGCATCCTCCATATGGAAGAGATTGAGGCTGTTAGGAGTGCGGAGGTCGAAGCCAGCAGCCAAGATAAAGCTGGTGAGTATGAATAGACAGGGCAATGCACAACCACATGGAAATGCGTACAAAGGCAATGCCAAAACATGTGTATACAGTGAATCACACATACCCACGCACTGTAGTTGAATTTTGCATGTGAGCCCATGCAACCATGAGAGGCACCCATGTGTCCTGGGAAAGGCCAAGTGCCAAAGTGAACGTCCATCACAACCAGATGTGCAAGCCACATTGCCAGCCCAACAGGCAATTAGCCTATGCATATGGTGTGCACCCGCTCAGAAGACACTACCTCACCTTGCTTTAGCCATCTACATTGGCCTGCAATCGACACTGCCCATCAGCCCACATGAGTGTATACCTTCCATCAAGTAGCATGAGTCACTTGTAAGCCCATGGACATGTATGCATGATGACATGTCATTGTCCATCCAACAGGTTCACAATCAACTCAGGAGGAGGATGCAGGCTTATCTACGTCCCACGAAAGGCCCTCTGGTCCGAGCACATCAACCTCCATCCCTGCACCGACAAGCAATGGAAAAAGCAGGTTGAAGGGCAGGAGTGAGGCGCCAGGGCTCCACAGCTCCAATGCGAGCCGCAAGAAGTGGAGACACTGCCACAGTCCCCACAAATGAGCTAAATGGCCCAACCAGCAACAGCGCACATGCCATTTCTGGACTGGACCTGATGGCTGCACAAGAGACACAGCTGCAGGTGCTGCACTCAACCGCCACTCTACAGCGGGCCCTGATGGTTGTTTCTGAGGAGCCAGATGTAACCACTGGTACCCATGGATCAACAGCCACACCCATCGATCTGCCCCTTGAGTCCCCCTCCTCACCTAAGGCAGACAATCGGGCACATGTGCAGTATAACGTGATTACAGAGGGTGACACTGATGCCATTGGATGACGTGATGCCAGTGACAGGGGTTTCGGATCCCCATAGCCTATATCCCACAGCCCATTGCACAGCATTCCATTGATGCAATCAGGAGGAGGCTGGATGTGATGGAGTGGTGGCAGATACATCTTGAGACCATAGCGTATACATGGGTGCAGCATCTGAAAGCTATTTTTGATTCTGTGCAAGGCGCCTCACAGAAGATCGCAAGGTACTTGGACAAGGTGAAACAACAATCATCTGGGTCAACTACTGCCCTATCTGTTGTTTGCCAGAGGGTGCGAGAGCTGACAGAGGACATCCCAGCATTTGCTGAATCGATGCAGGCTAGAATGCTCCAGACCCTCCAGAACATTTGGGACCTGGAATCTGACCTATCAACCTCAGTCACCCCCAAGGAGGGATTATCAGCTGGCAGACCACAGTTCAGTTCTTCACCAAATGTGGCCAGTCTACAGCTAGAACAACCCGGCAAGGGCAAGAGGCCAAGGAAATAACATTGCTACTTTTTGACCCTATTTTATCAGGCACAGGGGGTTTGGGTGATGGGGTAGGTGGGTGGGTATGGGTGTTTGGGATGTGGAAGTGGGTGGGGATGAGTTTTGGGGAGGGGAAAGTTGGTTGGTTAATGGGTGGTGGGGATGGGTAAGTGGATTGGATATTGGTTTTGGGGATGGGGAGGTGGGTTATTATGGATGTTGGGGATGCATGTTTTTCACACTTGACTTAAATACAAGTTCACTTAAAGCAATGGTAGGACAGTCTTTTTGTTTGACTGGGATTTATTAAAATGTGGTTATATACAAAGTTGAGCAGCTTGTGATTAGTAATGTGTTCAGAAATATTGTCAAATACTTCTTCCCACACTGACAACCATTCCCTCCTCCTCACACTTGCTGTGTGGAAGCACTGAACCTGCAGAAGTGGATGTCCTCTGGGGGAGCCATGTCATCATCAGTGGGCAAGTGGACATTTTGCCTGAGGCAAATGTTGTGCAGCATGGCACAGGCAAGACATATTTGTCTAGTCTTCTCTGGCCTGTACATCAAGGCCCCTCTGGTCCGGTGTACACTGAAAACACCACTTCAGCAGCCAAAACTCTGCTCTGTGCACAGCCTGGTCTTGTGGCGTATGTGGATTGTGCACAAGTGTCATTACCATGGTAGCTAGGTTATCCAGAGTAACCTGCAAGGGCACAGGTCACAGATGTCAGTCACAGTGTATTGTGGATGTGTTGCCTTTTCAAAAGGAATGTTGACAATCCGTTCATGCATTTGTTTGCATTGTTGTACAACATGGTTTTCCATCCCAGTAATTTAATGTAGTGTCATATTCTATCCGTGTACATATGCATTGTTGTGTTACACCATGCACACAGCTCACAACCAGCAGTCGTCACTTTCTTGGTCTGTGATCGGCATTGCATATTGCCTGTGTTGGGCCAGTGCATTGTTACCATGCATGTGCCATGATGGGTGATTAGTTGCTCGTGTGCATGTTTGCAGTGTCTGCATTCCTTCCATTATAGCGTTACATGCATAGTTACCAGATGGTTACCATGGTTACACGCCATCACTTTCTGCCAGTGTTGCATTGTATTGTGCAGTGTTGAGATCTGGCATTGGATGTGTAGGTATGTGTTCCCTATATATTACGGTTCCTGCAGTCCTCTTTGTATTTCTTACTTGTTGGGGCAATATGCATCACTGACATTCTACTGCACTGTCGTGCATGTCCTATTCCAGAGGCTTGGTGGCTGTCATGTGACAGGGCAGATCTTGTGTGTACAGGTCAGTGACAGGGCATGCACTGATCAGTTGTGGTAATACCCCCTTTCACATAGCATTTTGCTAGTGCTGCACGATTCATTTGTCTGATGGCACTTTTATATGGTATGGTGCATACGCGGAGAGCCACAGAGGCCAACGGACATGGATACTGGGTGAATATATAAGAGGGCAAACCCCGACACTGGGGGGTAACTGGGGTAAACAGTGTAAAACACACAAGAAACTTTTAATGCAATGAATGATTTAATTGACCCTAGTTATTTTTGAGCTATTAATAATATACACAGGATATACCTCATGCAGGTTATTGCTGAATCAAGATAGCACCAACGCATAAATAGTGCATCTCTCTTCAAAATTACTGGATAACAATCAATGGGCCAACACAATAACTTAATATTACAAAATATATTTGTAGTAATAGTTGTTCAAAAAGAAAGAATCACATAAATGATAGAAACTGCAATTATAAAGTGAAGTGTGTACAAAACTGAAAAGATCACATTAGCAATACAAACTGAAACAATCACCAAAACGCAAAATTGATAACACTTAAAATCAATTAGTGAAACAAACATGGCATAGGCATGAAATAAATCGTCCCCCTGTATCTCATGAAAGGTGTACTTAAAAACAAAGGTTGCTATTGAAGATTAACAGAAAAACTGCTCCTAATTTCAAGGAGGCCTTTGACTGCAGGGTCTTTTTCATGACAAAACGGAAAAGTAACTGACCTCGTTGGAAAAGCAACAGAAAATAAACTCACTTTGCATTGCTGAGGAAACAACTATATAAATATAAATGGATGGGCCGTTGAAAGCCATTCCACTCACCAGTAAGTCATTGCAAACATGCAGTTAAGTAAAAAAAACTAACAAAGTGGCTTAAAACCTGGGTGTGCAGCGAGCCAGTGCTGGAGGGAATCCTCAACCAAAGACCACACTAAGCAAAGTCTATGCATTTAAGCCAGTTCTTATATTAATCCTGATCTATTTGTTGTCATGGAACAGGGGGAGTAGCTCATATCAGTTAATGTCCAGGGTGAGGGCCTGACATGGGGAATGTGCGCTCGTAATGGATGGCTTCTCCTACTCTCTGTGCCCCTGTTCCTGCCTCTGCAGCTCAATGTGGAGCAGGAGTAGCTGCATGTCCCAGTTAGCAACAAAAAGTGGCAGCAGTATTGGAAAATATTGTCGGTCAAGTGCAGCCCTAACGTAGTCTTTCAGAGTGGATTGGGTGCGACTATGACTTGTTTTCCATAAGCTGTTTGCATTTGTCTTCACCTTTTACAGCCCATTTTCAGCAGAACTTCGACTTGTGATACGGCATGAAATACCATTTTTTTTGTTGTTGTAAAATTGCAAATAAAACCAGATATAAAAAGATATATAAACCAACAATTTTGTTCTCTGATCATGACCTAGTTTTCCCCTCTGCTACTAATCACACTTGTCCTTCTCAGCTATGCCCTGTGCAAGTATTTGGCTACAAAGTATGCAAGATTAAAATCTTCACTTTTCCTGGTAAGGCCCATTGCATCTGTTACCCTTTGGATGCCTTTCTGTCTGAAGATTGGCTTTAAATACTTGGCTCTAAAATCATTGTATGTGGGGCAGAACACTACAAAATGAAGAACGGTCTCACATTAAACCCCATAGGCCAAGCATTCAGTGCATTTTTGGTCACTTAAAATAGGCCACTCGCAGGGTCCCTGCTCTCAAGTCATAAATAATGACTGTGCATAACTGTGAGCAATGACATCCAGGTAACGCTCATAGCCAAAGCTTCCTTGACCTGCAGATACTGCTGGCTACAGGAAAACCTTGCACACGCTACCTCCAATGATCTTCTTCTGTTCAATTTGGAGGCTGTTTGGATCACTCCATCAGAGTCAAGGGTCATGCTAGATGGCTGGTCCCAGTAATGCTTGAGATCCAATTCCTTTAACTAGAATTTAATATGCATCAACCAAGGAGTTGATCGACTCGCTTCCAGGGCTAGAAAATTCATCAAGATTTCTTTAAAAATAGGTAGCCCAGGTACAATCCATATACAGGCCGAAAAAAGAAGCAACTTGATGGCTATTGATACTCAATTGGGCAGAGGTCGCATTCAAGATGTTGCATTGGCATTAAGCACACTGTTCGGTTGCATCAAAAGGGATTTAAGGAATTTGATTTCGGCCACTCCTATAGCTACTGATTTAGAAAATCCCCAAATCTATGCTACATACACTGCTGCTGGGCTACTCTGGAGTCTGTATAACTCAAGCGGAAGGTCCAGAACACCTCTTCCATATGAATGGTGGAATGTCCTTTAATACTTGTTCAGACCAAGAGACATTTTCAGCAAAGCACAGGCCAAAATACTTGGAGGTGGGTGACTTGCTCCAGTAGTACACCTTCTACCTCTTTACTGACATTGACATGTTTAGCTGTTCTGCGTCTCAAAACAAGAGTTTGGTTTTACTTTGATTGATTTCCAGACATAGATTGCCACATTTCTTCACAAAAACAGCCATAGTGTGCCTAATGCCTATTCGGGCAGTCAATAACATCAATGCATCCTGTGCAAAAAACAGGGCCGGGAAGCGTAAGCTACCCGGGCTTGGGTGGTCCATGCTGTTGGCCACCAGCTCCATTATTAAGCTGTTGATGTAAATGTAGAAGAGGATTGGTGCCAACATGCATTCCTGCCTTACCCCACACTGCACCTCAAACTTTTCTGTGTTTTCTCCACTCAATTCCCAGCACATGGAGGCACTGTTATTTGTGTAAAGGGCCTATATAAAGGACAATAGCTCTACAGGAATATTATAGTTTGTCCCCAGGTATCAGTTGTGGCATGTTTTGAATGAGTCAAATGCTGTTTTTAAATCTGCAAACACAGCATTCAATGTGTTATTGTTCAAGCTAGTGTATTTTTGTACTGTTAGATCTAGCCTCAGACACTGCTCGAGGGTCCCCATTCTCTGCTGGCATCCCACCTGTAGGGCTTTATTATTCCACTTAGCTCGATCCATTCTTGGAGTCGGTCCAGAATAACCTTTGCGTGTAATTTCCCTGCCCCATCTAACAGAGATGGGCGGTAGTTTTTTGGGGAGTCTTTTGAGCCCTTCTTGAATATAGGGATAATTATCGCCTCCCACCAATTGGGGGGCGGGCAGAGCCCAACTTCATGGCAGCATTACAGAGTTGTGTCAAAACCGGGTGCCATATTACTGGTAACATTTTTGAGATATCTACAGTAATCCAGTGTGGGCGAGGTGCTTTCCCTCTCCCAAGGGCACCAATAGATTTTTCAACCTCCTCCACACTTACCACAAGGTCTCAGACATGCCCAGGAGAGTCTCCATGATGTGCTTCCCAGATTAGTGAGTTACTAAATTCCCCCAAGACCTTATACAAGTTGTGGAAGTGGGCATATCAGGTGTCCGGTGCAATATTACATTGCTGGTCACTGGAGGCATTTGGAGCCATGCCCAGTACAAGCTTCCCGAAGGTGCACATGTCATTGATCTTGCATGCCTCCTGAATGGTTTTCCATCTTTTCTGGTGGAAATATTTTTTCTTGTTTGAAAGGTAGTTTTGTAGATGGATATAATCAACCTTATGTTCCATACATCCACAGTTGGTCCATCTTTAAGACATGCCAGGATGTTCTCCTTGCATAATCGTCACTCATCGTCATACCTGCCTCGGCTGGTCTGTGCATGTTACTTCACCATGGTACCTGGTTTGTTAAACAAGGAGTGTAAGGTTGGGACCATCTCAGCACAGTCATCCAGAACATCTTGCATTCCCTTAGTCAAATCAGAAATAGTTGCAATATAGTCAATGATTGTACAATAAATGCCTGGCAACTGATCTTTGTTCAGCACCTCTGCCCACTTCAACACTCTTGTCGAGTGACCACCAATATATATATATAAAAGTTGCTATATGGAATTCATCAGCCCTGGCATCATTTCCAAGTACTGAGGAAATGTCACACAGAATTGGACTATGATTACTCTCTCTACGGTCCAAAACCTTGAATGACGTGATCAAATCCCAAATTTTGGCTCCAATCATAACATAATCTATTCGTCTCAAGCCATTATTTCCATGGAAGGTGTCCTTTGGAGGCTGGTCCATTACACAGTGACCATTACATGTCCTGAAGTTGAGATCGTTCAGGAGTCGTGCCACATCAACAGCCAAAGGGTGGCATTTATTTGGGATAATCTGCCATTAATGGAGTGCAACTGAGCGTTTAGATGAGCCTGGCAGAGCTGTGCTGCACGTGACTTCAGTCTTTTCACTATTGCTACTTTTAGACTTAGAGGCGAGTTTAAAAGCACCAGTACCTGCGGAGTGCAGCTGAGTGTTTTGGTGTTTGGGTGGAGGGGTGAACCACCATCACACTGCTGCTAGTGATCCACAGCTGAACTTGTTCTCCAGTACCAGCCGCCGAATGCTCCCCACTTTACCAACAAAAACACCTATTACGCAGCAGGGGTTCTGGGAGGATGCTGCAAAAAAGGCAAAAATGATTGGGTCTGAGGAGTGAGACTGCGTGAGCAGGTAAGAGGCTACAAAGCATTCCTAAACCCCTTGATAGACTGAAAACCACTCTGAAACTTAAAAAGGGTAGACTGGATGTGAGGGAGATGAGAAAAGGAATTAATAACCTAGTACTTCGCATCACTGGTTTCTTTAGCCCTAAAGCCTCATTAGGAGTTGCTGTATCTGAGCAGATGAGAATTAATTTGCAGAATATCACCCCCAGTAAAGTAACCATGAGTGACACATTACACTCTTTTACCATAGACAATGATGGTTCACTTCTCAATCTCTGCAACAATTTAAAAAGGACCTCATTGGGTCAGTCCTATGTTGCTTCTGGCCACATAAAGGAAACAAATGTGTCTACAAGCCCCAATTTGATGGGCCTGATAGCAGACTCAGAGGGAACTGACTATCGCCAGACTGGAGGAATCATCATCATCATCTGCTGCTGCCTCCACACGAGGCACAGACTGCAGAGCAGACAACAGGCAGAAGGTAAGCCCTGCTTGACACTGCAACTTTTCTGTCTTTTCTGCAGGAGGGGCGATTGAGCGCTGTCTGCCTCTCTGGGCTAAATCTTTTATGTTTGTGAGGTACATTGCCCATGGTGCTTATGCACACAGCACATGTCCCAGAATCCAAGTTGTGTCCTACTTCCACAGGCTTTGCTGGGACCTTCCAACGTGGCCGCAGCATATTCCTGGCACCGGAGTGCTTCCCCATCCACACCATCCTTGCTGTGATTGGGCCTCTGCTCCTTCTTCTTTTGAGCAATACGGAGCTGGCAGGTGAACCCCAGTCCTCATTCAAGTCCCACAGCTAAAGCCCTGTCTGCTTCCTGGACAGGCCCAGGGTCCCCTCCCTACACATGACATCTGCATATGCAGGCTGAGGACAACCTGCTTGACCTTCAACTTGACATTGATCATCTCTCTGAAGGTTTATTCCCTCACCCAAATCTTCCATCCTCTGCCTCCTCTTCTGTAACCACCCCTCCCCTCACTCCATCTCATCTGGACTTCCACTCAAACATTAAAATTGAACTTAGCTCTGCCCAGTGTCTGCATTGTGTTTTCATTCTGTCCTGCTAAAAATCAAACTTAGTTGTGCCCAGTGGCTGCATTGTATTTTCATTCTGTACTGCAAAAAATTGAACTTAGCTGTACCCAGTGGCTGCATTGTGTTTTCATTCTGTCCTGCTCAAAATCGAACCTATCTGTGCCCAGTGGCTGCATTGTGTGTTCATTCTGTCCTGCTTAAAATCGAACTTAGCTGTGCCAAGTGGCTGCGTTGTATTTTTGAATCCTCCTCTGCACAGGCTCCCATGCCCAATGTGCCTTCCTCCTCCTCTGCACAGGCGTCCTTGCCTTGCCGTCCTGGATCCCCTGTTGGCCTTGGCTCCTCCGCCATCCTTCACTATCCCTCTGGCCCTCTTGCCACCCTCAGGGGGGGGCCAATGTCCCCTGCACCAATGTCCCCTGCACCTCCCGCGGTAGACTTTCAATGATGGCAACCGGCTCCACATTGCCACGCTCAACACTCGCTCTGCTGTCAAATACTTGTCTGATGTCTGCAACCTCTTCGAACCCTTGGATCTTGATGGGCTCGCCATCCCTGAAACATGGTTCAAGGATAGCTCTGTCAGGATCTTTGACACAGTCCTCCCTGAAGGCTACAAAATCCTTTATGTGCCCAGGCCAAAGAAGACAGGCGGGGGAGTGGCGTTGATTTTCCCAGAATGGATACATGTGTCCATCATCCCTACTCAGGCCTACTCCTCCTTTGTGTGCCTAGTCTGCAGGCGCTCACTCTATCCTAAGTCTTCTCTCCTTATGGCCACCTTCTATCCACTCTCTTCCTCTCAGAATGGGCTGCTGACCTGGCCACCTCTCTACTTTCCTCCTCCTCAACTCCTCTTTATGGGTGATCTCAACATCCATCTGGACTCTCCTAAGTCCTCAGGACCTTTCTGCAACCTATGTGACTCTCTCTCCCTCTCTATCCTACCCTCTGGCTCCCGCACACCACAGGCCTCACTTTGGATGCTCTCATCTCTACTGACATCCCTCTCTCTATGCCTTTCAATACTGCACTCTCTTGGACTGACCACTCTCTTCTCTCAATATACCTGAAGCTCTCCTCTCCTCTTGCAGCGGTACACCCGACACGGCCACTTGGCTTCAAAGTCACCAGACCTATGAAAAAAGTGACATTGGTTGCCTTTGCCTCCACATATTCTCCTCCTCCCATCCCTGTGGCTGACTCCCACCCTGACATAGCCCTCACTAACCTCAATCCATATATCACCAACACTCTTGATACCCTTGCCCCTATCATGAGGGTCTGACTGAAGCCTTCCAAAAAGTGCAACTCTTGGTATGACTCTGATCTGGCTGCCCTTAAATGCAAGTGTAGCACAGCTGAGTGGAAATGAATTTGTTGGGCGAACCATGGGAAAAACTGGACTGCCGCCTCCTCCTATATCGACTCTGCATCCGCTCCAAGAAAAGTCTTTATTCAAGCCAGCATCTCCACGGCATGAAGCAACAGGGCTGAACTTTTCAAAGTCTGCAGGGCACTGGGCAATCCGGCAACAGCCTCTTCCTCTGTCACACCCATCCAGGAACTTTGTTCTGGCTCTGGCTGCACACTTATTCACAAAAACATTACTTTCTTCCACACCACAGCATACACCAACACCAGAGCCTCCCTTAGCCCCCCCCTTCACTTCCCCTCTCTTCTCTCTCATCCGTCACACCTGATGAGGTTGCCAGACAAGTCTGGTCTATGAAGGCTTCATCCAAACAGGTGGATCCCTGCCTCTCCAAAACCATTAAGGACAACATTGACTCCCTCGCGACAGCCTTGGCTGATCTCTACAATCTCTCCTTTTCCACTGCAGTTTTCCCAACTGCTCTTAAGCATTCCCTTGTGCACCCTCTTCTCAAGAAACCCTTTGCGACCCCTCCATACCAGCTATCTACCGCCCTATCTCCATCACTCCTTTCCTGGGCAAACTCCTGGAGAAGTTGGCTATCTCTCAACTGACCCTCCACACTGAATCTATTGTTTGCTTCCATGACCATCAGTCTGGATTTAGAGGCAACCAGAGGCATGGAAACTCTTCTTCTGAACACCTGTGAAAACATGCTCTCTAACCTTGACACCAACACCCCCTTTGTCCTCATTCTCTTTGACCTTTCCTCTGCCTTTGACACGGTTAACCACAACATCCTGATGGCGCATCTCCGTGACACCCTGGAAATCACAGGTCAGGCTGTGTCACAGTTAACCTCCTTTCTCTCTGACTGCCCAACCCAGGTGGAACTCAGAGCCTTTCTCTCGACTATCGCTCTCTCAACCTGTAGCATCCCACAGGGATCTAACCTATCCCCCAGGTTCTTCAACATCTATATGGCTGCCTTGACATATGTGATTGCCACTCTGACCTCTAACTTTGAGTGTTAAGCTCATGATAGGCAACTATCTTTCAAGCTACCCTCAGCTGCAGCCTCTTCCTCCTCGCTCATACCTGACTGTCTACAGCACACCATGACTGAATAGCGGACAAACAACCTCTGCCTCAAGGCCAGTAAGACTGAGATTGTTCCCATTTGGACCCCTGATCCTGCTTTCCCACTCGCACTCTGGCTGACCTCCCTTGGCCTTGCACCTGCACCCACCTGCGAGGTTAAAAACCTTGGGGTCATCTTTGACTCCACTCTCCTTCTCCTCTCACATTTCGGACATCTCTAAAAGATCTAACTATCAGCTCCATCTCCTCAGAGGTACTTTACCTTTTCTCACTTTCCCCCAGCAGCTCACTGTCTCCAGAGCCCTGGTTCTCTATAGGCTGGACTTCTGCAACAGCTTTTTCCTCAAACTCCATGCCTCTGCTCTGCACCCTCTGCAACTCATCAAGAACAGAACCACAAGACTTATCCTTGGCCTCAAGCCCAGGGACTGCATCTCTCTGGCACTGAAATCCCCTCACTGGCTCCCTGTGGCTGCAAGGATCAAGTTCAAAACCCTCTGCATTGTCCACAAGGCTTTCTGGGGTCTGGGACTTACCTACCTGCAACGCTGCCTAGCTAAATACTGTCCCTCATGAGCCCTCCGCTCATCTACCTCCAACCTTCTGCAAGTGAGCCGGTTCTCCAAGCAAAGATTTGGAGGGAGATCCTTATCCTTAGCAGGTGCCAATACAATACCATACCATACCATGAAGAGCACAATGGTCAAATTCTGAAAGAGACTGGTTTGAATGGTTTGAACAATAAAGATAAATTGGCTAATCTCTATTCAACTACGCTGGCTACGGCTGCCAAAATTGAAGCCTTATTCCAACTCTGCACAAGATTAGCAGAAGACCAAGACAGTGTATCAATGCTAATTAGAGTGGTTGATGCTACAGGGCCTATCAGTGTATATGTGACCTTAACTGTGAACCCCAGTAGCCCAATTAATCCCCACAATAAAGTATCCACCATAATCGAAGAATTTGCGATCCCGCAGACTGTAGAATCAAATACAGTGTTTGATATGAAATCGAAATCTCCAATCAGAATATCAGGAACTGTCAATGATCAGGTGATCATGTATGCTGCCAATGAACCTGACACAATAGTCATTCTTTGCCAGGAGATTTTGATGATGGAAAACTCTGCAGCACAAAAATGCAGGAACTACACTAGGAAAAAGTCTGAATCACCTTTGATGCAAACTACTATACCAACTCTACAAAGAATAGAATACACTAAAAAGAAACCAGCTCTAGATGACTGTAAAGAGGCAGCTGAATCAAATACTCCATTGGTGACATCAAATTAGATCATCACATGGGATATTGCTAATGGGACAATTAGACAGGTCGACCTTAGAGGCCCCCTAGATAGAAGGATAACAAACCATACTGTTTCAGGAAGAACTGCACATTCTTTGGAAGAGACAAGCAATTTTACCTCAAAACCATTACAAATCAATGATGATCCAAATATTACCAGTGTCTCCATGGAAACTACCTCTCCCAAAATTCTGAGTGCAGCCAAATCTGGTTTTGTGGGTAAATTGAAGGTCCACACTGAGAAGGATGACATAGTATCAAGCAAGCTGAGTTTGTTTGCCAAACTTGAGGAACTTAACCTCACAAGTGATAGCCCATTCCTGAAAAGAACGTGATTATTAACTTTACGGAACTGTATTCCTTGTCTCTCAACAATCGGGAATAATGATTTTTTGAGATTGGAATGACCAACATGGGGAAGTACTACTAATTGGGTAGTGATGGAATTGTCCTTCCCAGCAGTCACTACCTTAATATGTTCCTGCTCTGATCTGTTATTAAAACCTTGCCTACAAACTCATAACAACATATAAAGAGCCAGTTATAAAGCAAAATCCAACAGGACATAATTTAGAGCCTAGCATTATAAAACAGAAGGAAATTAGTTATAAACATCATCTAATGGCACACTGAAATGATCATGCTAATAGGAGTAGGCCCACTTCTTGTATCAAGTGACCTTGTAGCAATATAGCCCCAATTAAATGGCTATGTTGGAATACAAGAGGATATAATTAATTCCTTAATCACTTGGTAGGGCAGGCCCTTATAAAATCCAGTCATATTTGTTTATTACAGGAAACGTGGGCGATGAAAGATTTCATTGTTAATGGTTATGCTTTTATATGCCACAATGCAACTAGTGGACCTCGAGGCAGACCCAGGGGGGGGTTGGCCATAGGAGCCCAACCTTTTTTGTCTATCACCCCCTATTGCGTTGAAGTGAACTTGCCATATGTACTATCTGTCTTACTATATTCCCCTGCACTGCAAAAAGACATTTTGCTCATAAAAGTATATTGTCCACCTGGTGGGGGTAAGGTAAATGAAATCTTGCATGGTATCGATAACATAATTAATGTTTGGTCTTCTGACCACACACAAGGGAATATACTAATTGCTGGTGATTTCAATACCCCGAATTTACAGAAATTCTCTGTTCAGAGTTTTTGGAACCTTCGATATCGATAATAATGGCGAAAGGATCATGGGATGAAACGGAATCAATTATTCAATGTATGGGACATTTCATGCCTCAATAACAAAGGAAGAGATTCCAACTTGAGCACTAAGACATGGTCAAATGGATAAGTGAATCCACCTTGGACTTTGTATATGTTAACCAGGACTTGTGGAATAGATGTGACCCTATAGGGATTTCATTCAACACTTTAAGTGACCATGCAGTATTCACATGGACACTTGTAACATCTCAACGATATGGGGTAGTATACTATAATGAACTGATACATGTCAATTTTGCAGGGAACGTTATAACATTGAGTACAACAAATTTGGAAAATATAAATTTGTTTATACATGAAAATAGTACTTGGCTTTGTACTTGGTTACATGATAACCGTTGCAATGATGATATTGAAGAGCCACCTGAGGATAAATTCACTGCAAGTAAAGAGAAAAAACATACACAGTGGTTGCTTTCATAAAGATATTAAAGAGACCAAGAAGACCTACCAACAGCAATACAGATACAGCAATAAAGATACTTTTCTTACTCGAGAAGTTAAACAGCAGCGCAAAACTTTAGCAACTACACGATACAAGAATTGGCTAAAAATGAATAAATCATCAGCTAATAATGCTCATTGGATATACATTTCCAATCTACTTAATAAGCGGGATGAAAGGAGATTCTGGACCATGATTAGAATGAATAGTCATTCTCTGACTAAAATTGAGACCACAACAATTAGTGTGGAGGATTGGACCTATGCAGTGAGCAAATTATATTACATGCATGGTCCCACTGCAAATGAAACTAAAAGTTACCTACCGACTAGTAGTTTTCTAGGAGGATTTGATGCTGATGATATTATAACAGTGATAAGCTCTAGTAATAGCCCCCGAGCTCCTGGTCCAGACATGATACCTAATAAAATATTTAAGGACAATCTACCCTTTTGGGCATCAATACTGGAAAAACTATGTGAGCAAATATTAAGAAAAGGCACCATTCCACATAGTTGGCAGAAATCCATCATGGTCCTGATCTTCAAAGGTGGTGATCATACCAAAACTTCCAATTACAGATTATTGGCAATGGTTCATGCTAGCCAAAAGGTATTTATTGCTTTACTTCTCAAGAAATGAAATACATATATCAGTGAAAAAACAATATTGCCTCCCTTCCAAACAGGTTTCCGTAGGGGCATAGGCACCCTTACTAATATTAGCTTACTAAAATATTTTATGGCTGCTTTTAAGCAAAGGAAACAAGACCGACTATGTGTATGTTTCATTGACTTTAGCAAAGCCTTTGACATAGTGTCAAGGACATGTTTATGGGACAAATTTAGGAAGTGGGGGATTCACGCTAGCATATTATTTCATTTTTGCTTTATATTCCAATACAACAGTTTGGGTCAAAGTCA
The DNA here is from genome assembly GCF_040938575.1 of Ambystoma mexicanum. Taxonomy (NCBI): domain Eukaryota; kingdom Metazoa; phylum Chordata; class Amphibia; order Caudata; family Ambystomatidae; genus Ambystoma; species Ambystoma mexicanum. Next base: position 614,352,070 of record NC_090932.1, read on the forward strand.
ATGGAGAAGGTGTCCTTACACCAGACATCCATACCAATATGGGTATAAAGCAGGGATGCGTTCTATCCCCTACATTGTATAATCATTATGTATCTGATATGGACCACCACATAAAAGCAGTCTGCAACTTTCTGCCAGTAATTGGGGTGATTGCGGTCCCATGGATCAGTTATGCTGATGATACCATCATTATGAGCCGCACCCCAATAGGGTTACAAAGATCTCTGAATGCCCTTGCTGAGCATGCCCCAAATAATAATCTCATAATAAATGGTATGAACACTAAAATAAGAATTTTTGGACAAAAAACCAAAACTGTTGTACCCGCTTTGTACATTAATGATATGATATAATATGATATGGCATTTGTAACGCGCTTATACACAGGTGTTTCAAGGCACGACGAGGCAAGGGAGGGGAAACAGAGGGAAGAGGGACAACAATCCTACTAGGCGAAATGTCATTCAGATCACGCAAGTAAGTGGGAAAGCGCGGGGGTCGGGGACAGTGCAGTACATGGGATAAATAAATAACAATAAGTAAAAGTACGGCCAGCTGGTGGCAAGGGTACGTGCAGGCAACAGGTGTCAATTGCTGGTAGTGGGACTTGTAGGGATACAGAAACAGTCCCAAAGTGCCAGGGTTGCCAGAAAGGCAGTTCAGGTGTGCAACTAGCAGGGGAGGGGACCTGGGCCAGAGATCAGAAGGGGGCCAGGTAACCAGTGCAGTGTCAGAATCAGCCAGGAAGTCAGCAGGGGAGAGAAGGAGAAAAATCAGAAGCAAAGCGAAAGGTTTTGAGGTGTCTCCCTAACAGGAGATGATTCTCCACGAGTTTCAGGGAGGCAGGGAGGCTGTTCCAGAGGGAGGCCCAGGCAGAGGAAAGAGATCTACCACCAACTCGTTAGTTGACGAAGAGGCTGACCCTGAGGGAGTTGGAGGCAGATGAGCGAAGGGCTCGAGAATGAAGATATTTAGGAAGAGAGAGTTGAATTAATGAGGCCCCAGGCCCCAGAAGGCCCTGTGGACAATACAGAGTGTTCTAAACTTAATCATCGCAGCCACTGGGAGCCAGTGCAGGAATTTCAGTCCTGGAGAGATACGATCCCTGGGCTTGAGGCCAAGGACAAGTTTTGTAGTCCTGTTTTGGATAAGTTGCAGAGGGCGGAGAGTAGAGGCAGGTAGATTTAGAAAGAGGCTGTTGCAGTAGTCTAGCCTAGAGAGAACCAGAGCTCTGGAGACAGTGAGCTTCTGGGGGAAGGAGAGGAAGGGAAGAATACCTCTGAGGAGGTGCAGCTGGTAGTGTGACTTCTAAGAGACGTCAGAGATGTGATGAGAGAAGGAGAGTGTGGAGTCAAAGATGACTTCGAGGTTTTTAGCCTCACAGGTAGGAGCAGGAGAAGGGCCAAGAGAAGCCGGCCAGAGAGTGACAGGAAAGGAGGGAGCGAGGGAGTGGGTGGGCTGATATGGAGACTCTCAGTCTTACTGGCATTAAGGCAGAGGTCACTTGGGGCACACCACTTCTGGATGGCGGACAGTCAGAGATGAGAGCGGGCGAAGAGGTGGCAGGGGGTAAACTGAGGATGGGCTGGGTGTCATCCGCATAGCACTGGATGTTGTGGCAGAGTGCAGCAATGCAGTGGACAAGAAGAGCCAGGTATTGGTTGAACAGCCAGGGAGAGCGGTTAGACCCCTGGGGAACGCCATAGATAGAGATAGAGGAATGACCCAATTTGATCCTGGGAGTGTTGATCAGAGAGGAAAGAGGTCAGCCACACCAGGGCCTGACCGGTGATACCCAGGTTATCATGGAGACGGTTGAGCCGGATGGCATTGTTGACCGTGTCGAAGGCAGAAGAGAGATCAAGTAGGATGAGGACTCAGGGGGTGTTGGAATCAAGGTTGGAGAGCAGGACTTCACGGATTAATGGAACCAAATTGGAAGTAATCGACACTTATAATTACTTGGGTGTACCGATCAATATTGCCCCTTGTAAAGATTTTTATTACACAAATTTACGGTCAAAGGTTTTGAAAAAATCGCTACTTCTCAGAAATATTATGTATACGAGATGAGGTAATAATATCGAGGGATTTACTAAACTCTGCACCAGCAATATAATCCCAAGCATCTAATATGGCTTTGCCACTGTCTCAGAAAGCAAGCTAGAGGGTATGGAAAGCCTTGAAGCAAAAATCTTGCCTACAATATTGGGGGTCCCACAAACTGTTGCAGTGGCAGCACTCCATATGGAGCTTGGTAGTCCATCGATCAGATTCATGCGTATGATACAAAAATGTGCTTTGTTTTTTTCGATTATATTTACCCGTTGGATGAAAATTCGATCTATGGCCTCTTGCCGGGACAATATAGTAAACATAGTAATAATTCCTTCCGAGTGAATCTGAAAGAAGCTGTTAGTAGATATACTGAGCACCTAAATCTCAATTTAGAGCACGTATTGCTTAATCCTAATAGAATGATCCTCTTAATGAGAAAAAAGCTAGAGATCATGATCGCGGCACTAATATTGATTACCTGTCCAATCTGAAAATGTATATGGAATATAGTATGCACGATTTTAGGCAGTGGGCCCCTTGTTCCTATCTTACAGAAATATGCTCTGGGAAAATGCATCTTCAATATAATATATTACCGACATATGAGCATACAGGGTGTTGGGCATGGACTCCTAGAGAGGAAGGTCTTTGTCGCCTCTCTGGGACTGAAATTGAAACCCCTCGGCATGTCCTTAATCAATGTAGTGAATTGGAAAGAGAATATACTAATAGCTAAGGCACCTTTGTGTCTAACATATCACATATTGAAGATAATCAATTTTGGGCCCATTATCTCGTCGGAATCCATTGTCATCTCAGGATCTGCTTATTATATAAGGAAGAAAGTAAATTCTTGTATCCCTCCTCAGTAGCTAAGTCATATAGGTTGGCTTTGACTTTAGTCATCTTCACTCTACAGTCCCGGTGGGTGTATTTACCTAATATATTGATCTAGTGCATCGAACATATGTTTGAATGATTTTAAATAGCTTTTTCTCTTTATGTACAATGTATTTTTTATCTCCTTTTAATTATTTCTGAATACTATTTTAATCACTTGTATATAATTATTATGAGTGTATGTATTAATGATCTGTATTTACATTTTATCAATTGTGTAAAGGTTTGTATGAACATAGACGCAAATAAATACATTTTTTTTAAAAGAATTCCCTATGCAGCGTCCTGATCGTCTACAAGTCTGAGTGGCTCATTCTGGATGTGTAAATCACCAACTGCCAAGGTTACTAACATGGAGCTATCTATTGGCTCCCTCCCTACAATGAACTCACTCATCCTTATCACACGGTGTAGCAGGGAAACCCCCATATTTCAATTGTAGATATTAAAATGTTGCACCATGGTTCCTTTATTCATGGTGAAATGGATAAATTGCAAATCAGGCGAGTTGGTACGAACTTGGTCAATTGTCCAGCGATGAGCTAACCCAGGTCAACTGGCCCCCACATAGGCAGCCGTTGCACCCTTGGCTGCTGGAATCATATAAGCAGAATAACCGTGTAGCGCGATGGGCTCAGACGCCCACGTCCCCTGGAGGCAAATGACCATATGTTTTGTCACTCCTGCAATGTTCCATGGTAGAACATTGATGTCCTTAAGTGCTGGTGCTTCTAGTGCATGCTGGGGCAATGTATGTCATTCCACTTCCTCCAGGAGGCCAGAGTCCGATTTTCCTCTATTTATGGGTGGGTGGTTGATCGTACTGTGATTTTAGAGCCATTGAGTGGATACGTGCGTGTTTCAAACAACAGGAGCCCATTAGCCAAAAATGTGCTCCTCAAGGTTAGCTTGATGTTATATGTGTTGCTCTGTGACATCTGTGCTCTGGTGCATATAACAATATTGCCTCTAAATCAAAGAGACACAGCGCAGGGTACTTCTAACCCAGTGTATTACTTTTTTGGCAAGCAAGTAATTGTTTTGAAATTGCCCCCTGGATAGGCTGATGGCTTAAGACAGAAATACCTTAGAATCAGTGTTCATGTATCTTTTCTTGTCCCTGGGATGCATGTGCACTAGCCTTACTTCATCTACCTCAGGACCTATATACAAAGTTTAATGGGCTGTTGCAGTTATTGCCGGGTTAATCCTGTTCTTTGAGGTCATTTTGCCAGCCTGCCCCTGTGGATTGGCAAGATAGGGGCTCTCTATTCGTGAAACATTATCCTCTCATTGATTATTCAATGTTTCAAAGCAGATTTCTGAGGAACAGAAGATCCCCGAATTCTACTGGGACATGAGCTACGTTCTTCTGTGCCTGAGATGACAAAACCCGGCCTTGTCTTACTGTTGGTAACTGTGGCAGGTTCATGTCCTCCAGCAATAGTCCTTAATCCGGTATTCACTGTGCAGTTGCTGGTCTGGAAATATATAGCCTTAGCATATTTAGTCTCATAGATATTATCTGAGACAAGAACAGATTATATCAAGACTTCAGTTTTCCCAGCCATAGCTTTAACAGGGATTTTGATTTCCCCAAGATCTTCCATTACCAAGGATTGACCCAAGCCTTCAATGTAGATCCCTTTTTCCATATTGGGGGTGATACCACTAGCCATATTTGTATCTTTCTTGGTTTCTTGAGCCTCCGTGGAATGGTCGGCAAGATCCGCCAAAGGGGCATATCTGTTGGTATGAGCTAGATTGCAGACAATTGCTCCTTCCCCCTCCTCCAAGTTCCTTATTGGCATATAGGGTGCAGTGTGTGATGCAGCTTGTTTCAGGCTTTTCCACTAGCACATTTTAATTTGCTATGTCTTTCAGTTATGGGGGACCTTGGTCGAGGGGAGTCATTTGCATCGTTCCTCAAGATGTCCCTTGATTCCTTCGCCCGTGAGTATTAATTGTGCTATCTGCTGTCATACCCTTTGGTATTAGGACTCTGTTGGTAAGTCTTTGTCTCGAGCACTAAAGTGAATCCCTGCCTTTTAGGTCCCCCGAACCTGGAACCACTTTTCCATCCACAGGGATTGAATAATATTTTCCCTCAATCTGGTGAGATATCTTATCCACTTCACATCCAGCAAGTGGGTTAGGCAGAGTCTTAGTCCTTCCTCCTGGCTCCACACTAGGTCTAGCGCCTATTTTTTTTTAAACGCATGGCACTTGTCCAGCACAGCAGAAATAACAACACAATTTGCTGATGCCCCCCCCACTTAGCCCAACCTTGTTGAGTGCATCTACGTCATTTAACAGATCTTTGATCTTGTTCGCAAGATGATTTACATCATCAATGGATATGAAAAGTTTGTATAGCTATTTCCTGCCTTCTACAGGCGAGATGGTACTGTTGACCTTCCATTTGTTCAGTTCTTCTTGCGATGTGCATGCAATCAAGCAACTTCCGGTAGCAGCTCCCAATTAGCTGCTCCCATTGGTACAGGCCCCCAACAATTAGCAAGATTGGGTATTTGGTGTTGAGATACTTGTTTAGTATATGTAAATGTAGTAGTAGTAGATGTATGGGATATAAAGTCTCTGTGTTGCACCTCAAATCCAATTGGACTTCTTTAAAAGTTACTCTTCTGAAAGAAAATGTCACTGCAACTGGTTTTCAGGATTGGCAAATCATTAATTTGTTGCAGTAGCCAACAAACAAGCAAAAAAAATAAATAAGCTCAGCTCAAGGGTACCTATCTAGGTTAATCCTGCATTGTTCAATACACACTAAGACCAAGACCGTATACAGTGTGTAAAAATGTGCAAAGGCCCTTGGCCATATCACGTGCCATGTACACTCTAAGATGTTGCTACCACCGGACCTTACCGCGAGCTTACCTCGTGTTTACTGAGTTCAGCCCTATGGCTATGGAAGCAGCTAATCAGCAAGCACATCAAAGACCTTCCAAACTTCCAGAATTGAAGCTGGCTAGCTGGATGCTGCAGATGCTTAGAAAGTCCAGCCAATGGGTGTGAGTGCCGAGCTCTTCTCGGCACACTCGGGTGCTTCACTTTGGTGCTTCGCTTTCAGTCTCAGTATCTAGGAAAGGTAAGGACCTCACGGGGTCCGTTCGCATATTCGTCAAGCAACACCAAGCATTGGCAATCTCCGGCGTGATAGTGTGAATACAGTTTTACATCTTGCTGATAATTGTGTCAGTAGAATTAGCGCTGATGCCAATTCTGCCTGATCTTGGTGATCATTTCACTGGTGGTAATTTCGCCATTGCTAATTAGTGCTATGCCCTAATTCTTGCTGTGGTAAAAGTGGCAGTAATTCTGTTACTGCCAGTTTTGCCCTATACCGCCAAACCTGAAATGAGCCCCATTGCTTTGTTGTATGCTCTTTATTTTTTGCACGGAAAATGACGTCTTGTTCTGTACTATATAAAATCAGTCTGCAGAATCTGCTGTTTTGGAAGGTCCTTCACTGTCTTGCTGCTCTGCGGTTCCAGATCCATTTTGGCTTCTTTTCCCTGGAGAATTCGTGTCCTTGGCAAACTGGTATCTCACCTAACTTACCTGAAAAACATGGAGACGCGCTTCACAGCTTGTGTTTTAAGTGTATTGGAATTGCACTGCCTGTGGGGCTGCAACTTCTCTGTACAGCGTGGTATCCTAGTTTGACCGGTGAGTTTAGCAGCACAAGTGCTTCATCAATGTTGTGGTAGCGTGACCAACTCTATGCCCAATTTGCTTGAGCCCTCGCCCTGTACCGAAGGAACAGTATTTTCAGTTGCAATTAAAGGCACTTCAGCTGTCAGCCTATCTAGGCACTCAGAAACTGATTGATTGATCAAGGGCAATTGAGTTTTAGTTTGGCCTTGAAGTGCTCCAGAATAGCTAACAGCAGAGGGCACAACGACATTAAAAACGGCATTGGTGTGATTAATAGTAGAGTATGGAGAAGCGGATTTGTCCCGTAGCTTGATGATAATTACTTTATGATCCATATTTAACCTGCAGTGTGGAATTAGACAATGCAAGTAGCATCACTCTCTTAAAAATTTACAGAGATAGAAATATGCACGATAACTAGCAGAGAATACTCACACTTACTCAACATTTAGTACAGCTGTCTTGAGCCTGCTTCACGCGGCTCCACTACAGACCACTTACAAACCCACTTCCGCATTAAATTATCTGAGGGTCAAGCCGCACCAAAATAAGTTCAGCAGCTTCTGACACCGGATATAGTGTATTATTTGAAGAGTAAGTACACACTTTAACCAGTAAAGTAATCTGCAACAGTCTCACAACAAATATTTAAAATCCTTTAACCACACTGCAAGGAGAAATGACTCCCAGCTTCAACATATGGACAAAAAGTTCAGGTAGCTGAAACGAAATCCAAATTGACTGGTGCGCTGTCTCAACTGAACAGACCGTCACTTATTGATATAACGTGGGCATGCAACAGGGCAGTAGTGATAAATGACCTGTCTTCCTCAAAATTGATCTGGAAGAAGTTCAGAAGGTACAAGTAAATCTAGTGAATTTAACTCACACAGCCTACTTTCAGCCAGTAAACAGTGGCCCAAGGTCAGTAATTTAGCTAATTAGAAATGGCTTTCACTGAACAATAAAGTGCATGTATGATCATCCACTAAGATAGAGTGGTCTTTGTTGCTGGTGCCTATCTGAAAAGAAGGTCAATATCAATTGAGGACTGTTTGTCCTATGGAATGGCATGGATTTATTACCTGAACCATCTCCCTGTGGGATGCAATTATCTCAAGGTCAGTACTCTCCCCCTGTTGGGTCCCACATAACTAAGTGTACCCTACATTTTTATAGCAATGTCCCTCGCTTTTTCTCCATTTGTTTGTTTTGCGTCATTACAGATATCTACAAGTGAAAAGTGTTAAACTAATCAGATCCTAATACATATCTTCTTCTATCTGTCATGATGAAGGCCTCCATTCATTCAAAATAGGTGATCGCTTGGATGTGCGAATCACCCTAGGAAGGTCTTAAAATCGTAGTGTCAACAATATTCTATACAGTACATCCCATAGCGAGTAATAGTCATTCTCTGTATATCCTGCTGGTTAATGCATTGGAAGAACCTGTGGATAACACATGTCAACTGTTTGTTCCCCAAAGCTTGAACACAGAAGGATTGAATAGGGTGTCTTTTTCTTGAAGTATAACATGTTAGACCTAATATCTATGAGACTTGCACAAAAGAGGGAGGAGTAGCTGTATACTTGTTGCTCTCTTGTCTCTACTGAAATGCCCCATCTTCGTGTATCATCCCCCGATAACAAAAAAATGAGGGGTTGCCCTTTATATGTTTGATGATCCTGATGCAAGCAACCCTTCTCTTGAACCTGCAATTTACCACGATAATCTGAGCTGCTCTCCTGATCTTTTTGACGCAACTTCTCCTGTAATTTCATCAGTGGATAACAATGAAAAGGAATCCCCCCTATGTCTGGTTGAGCAACCAGTGATTACTTCATATGGGGATTTTAATCCTGTGGATTTGTTAATTAGTAATAAGCAAGTAGAGTGTGAACCAGAAAGAAATTTGCCTTCAGGTTGTTCCAGATATAAAACTAAATACCAACATCGTTTTAACCCTAACAAAAATAAATGTTCCAGGAAATCTTTAAGGTCTTTACCAAAGATAAACAAAATAATAAACCTTAATGAGCCCGAGCAGAATAGGGCTATAAATTGCTCTGTTACTTCTAATTAAAAATCTAAGGCCACAAATGTGATTGACTTTTCAGTTCTTCAGTGCACATGCTCCTGTAATCGTGAGCAATGATCTACTCTAACGAAGTGAATAAATGGAAGTGACTTGCTTACACTCTCTCTCGATTCCATCTTCTCCAATTCACCTTCTTGACCAGTGAGATCTTCTGCCTTGGGTCTATACAACAAACCCTTGTCCCAGTGTGTGAGCTTGGATGTTTCTAAACTTAAGAATCAAAAGATGGTCGAGGGGGAAGAAAGCCTTCTTTTGAAGATTTGCGTATTGGAACTGATTCCTTACTTAGTAACATATTCTTTAAAAAACAGTGATGAAAGAACTCTGGGTTTTGAAAACATTGTCGAAATAAACGGAACTTTGCATCTAAACCACTTCATTGTTTGAAATAACACAAACTTTACACCTCATACACACAGGAGACTTTGACAGCATTTAGATACCGGATGATGGCACAAACGCAAAATGAACTTGTTTAGATCAATGGCTCTTGATTTAATTTCCTTCCCAATACTAAATGTATGTCTTTATTTTTGGCAGGCCCCTCTGGATCTCCAGAGAAAGTGGCAACGCCAAATCCTCTCCTACTTATTAAATCTGACTCTAAATCTAATAGGCCCTGGCAACACATTTTGGGCAGGAAGGGGACTTTTTAGTTGCCCCTATGGTCTGGTCCTGGCTGGTAGCAAATCTGAATCAATCCTCTATGCCTAAAGGCTCTACACACCATCTTTGATATAGGCAAACTTAATATTATGTCCTGGAATTCATGTGGTTTAGCGAATATCATAAAAACTGCTACTCTACAAACTATCTTTGTAGACATGAATATATTGATGTTCCAGCAAACCATGTTGCTGAATCCTCTTAATTTGGAGGGCTTTGTTACATATTGGAAAGTTGCTTGGTTAGGTTGGATGCCCCAGAGGGCGTTTAGCGGCGGCCATTGATTTATCAATAAAAACAAAGTTCTTTGAGATTGTAACAAATAACGAGGGGCTGCATGCGGTGGGCATAATGCTGGGGAAAACTGGGTCATACGTTTTCATTGTTATTTGCATTGGAATCCGACTGCTCAGTAATGTGACACCATCCAATCAGCATTGGATCTTTGAATCGATGACTGGTTGGTGAAGGGATATCCTAATAACATCATAATTGGTGGAGATTTTAACGCTGCCTGTGTAGCTTCTAATGTAATAATTCTGAAAGGAACTTCTTATAATGGTATGTCTCTGTTTGCCTCTAAGGTTAGAGGGGATCATTGGGATATGTACATGAGTTAATAGGATTTTGCCTGTTCCCTATTTCTATTTGACCAGATGTAACAAACTCAACTCGGGAAAGTGGTTCCCAGAAGTCTTGGAATTACCACATGTATGTCTCTAGCTCTTTGCTTCCACTTTATTCCCTATTTTGCATTAATAAGCAACAAAGCAGCTATCATTTGTGCATTCATTTTTCTGTAAACATTGGGTTCTAGTTTTGTGATCTGGATCCCTCATTGGCATTTCTATCTGTCACCAGAGGCAGTCTAACTGAAAGGTGGAACTGCACAACCTGCCACAAGTTTAAAAGGGAAATTGAACGCTTGTGCACAACCTTGTTTTTAGGAAACTTAGAAGATTTGTTTTCTATATGGACCTATAATGAGGAAAATAGATAAACAAAAGGATTTACAGGAATTTGGGTGCATCTATATATACATTTGTGAAAGTGTGTTTGTATGTTCAGGGTTGGTTCCAGCCCAATAACAGTTGGTGGGCTGAAGTTTTGGCCTGAGGGCAGCAAACCAGTCTGGGGTGTACTGGTGATAGGGAAATTGGACCAACCCTACCCATTCGCCCTGCACACACAATGCAGGGTCTGGCCCTATCATATAGGCGATTTGGGGAGATTGCCGGTTTTTCCACTTTTCCAAAAATAGCAAGTTAGGACACAAGGACGGCATACCAGTTCGCGGTGTACTGGTGATAGTGAAATTTGACCTGCCCCACTCATTGGGCCTGCACAGCAGTGGAGCGGCGTCTGACCCAGTGCCATCAGTGTATTCAGTTTTGAGAGATTGCTTATTTTGCGATTTTTCAGCAATAGGAAGGTATAACACAATAAAACATACACAAGGCTATAGCAGACCACCACGTGCACGTCAGCTACAGACCCGTGCAACGCCGGGTGGTACCGCTTTTGTTTGATGTATATGAATTGGACTATGAGCATCAAAAGCAAAAGATTGCTCCAAAATATAGCAATTGCCATCATCATCAGCTTTTATTGGGCTGTAAAACCATCAAGTACAAACACATCCTAAAACATAGATTTGTTTCTAATAAATACACAATTCATTAAATACGTATACATTTCAGTGTTCCTAAATACAAAATTAATCATTCAAAAAAGCATAAAAATGGTGTCCTAGGATGTCCAGTTGCATGTCATTTTTCAAAATCAATGATCGAGAAGAGCAGCCTCGCTGCAATCGTCTAAAATTGGTCAATTTATGCCCAGGGTTTGCCACCGGGTCTGAATCTACAAGAATTATAGTTGAGCATTATATTTTTGGTTTATTAAACACTGGTATTGCACACCACTGATTGATTACAGGGTTGATGGCCATATACGCTACCCCACCCGAAACTAATATATCTCCAGGCCATACACTTGAATCAGTGTATTTCGTATTTAATGAGACGTGGGTGGGGGCACTAAGCATGAACATCCCAAGGGGAGTTGTTATTGAGTAAGATATGAAGGTGCATCTTCTACTCCACTCATATGATTAAGATCGTTCACAGTAGTACTATCATCAGAGTATACCAACACAATATTGTGCAACATGGTATTGAACTGTACATGTGTTATATTCTGTGATATTAAGTTTCTCCAATTTTCCTTGTTTGTTTTTTCCTTTTACTCCTGTCGATTCCCAAATGTGGTATGTATCAATGATTTTATACCAGTTGTTACATATGTGTAATATATTAATGACATTCATTACTACATGACTAATCCGAAAAATGTAATTTATCATTCATGTCCACATGGGAAACAAACAGCCTTGACAAAGACGGAAAATCGAAACATGTGTAGTCCGTTACCACACCCATTGGCTGCAACTACATCCACTTTGGAGAATAATAAAGTTTATTGTATGTTGTGTTCCTTTCAGGTCTACTGATGTTTTGGTGTCCCAGTTTGTCAATGTGGATGTGCACAACTTCATTCACATATATGGCTCATTTGCTTTGAGGATGTTGAGAAGGGATGTGGCTTCACTGTGGATCACTGGGCACTGAGCACATCACATGTGCACTATGCCACATGTACATCGAGGGACCAATGTATAGCTGCTGTAACAGCTTTATTGGCTGTTGATGCGCAGCTGAGTGTGATCCAGCAGGGAGCCATGGAAGAGGCTTTGCTCCTGGATTCAATGGTACTGCTCCCAGGTGTTCATGTTGGTGGAGGGTGTCTGGCAGGTCTGCACCCTAGTAGACCCAGGCCAGAGGAGTTGAGGTAGGTTGGTGCTCCACATTGGATTGGGAGGAGGGCAGACTTGAGGGTTCTGCCTTGTGTTCGGGGTTTGTGGCACAGGCAGTGGGGTTATTGGGACGAGGGCGGACGTGTGTGTGCTGCCTTGTGTTCGGGGGTTGGGGCACAGGTCAGTGGGGTACTAGGACAAGGGCAGACCTGTAGGTGCTGCTTTAAGTTAGGCGGTTGAGGTGCAGTTTCATCAGGGTATGTGGGTGCTGCTTAAAGTTAGGGGGATAAGGTGAAGTTTTGTCAGGGTATGCGGTTGCAGCTTTAAGTTAGGAGGCTGAGTCATTTGTGTATTTTCATCTATATTTAGTTGATTTAGGATGTTTTTGCATTTGGTTCTCCACCTCTGTAGTAGGTCTTCATTCTTGTGATTTTGGCAATCGATCATTATCTCAAATTGCGGTAAATCAGCTACAGCAATGGTCTTGCTATACAACGCTAGAGTATCCCACATGATTTTCACGTTCAAAGTTGATAGACTCATTTCGTTCAGTGTACAAGCTGTTGGAAATCCCTGTGGCAGTTGTAATATTTTCTTCCAGAATGTACCTTCACATCTGGCCCAAAGCTCGCTTGGACATCCAAACATGCTTTCGGCTATGTATACTAACACCGGTGTCACTTTGCTCTTATAGAAATTTAAGACCGGTTTGTATGAAAACTTGCCATACTTTTTCTGGATTACTGCCCCTTGTGCTGTTAATTGCTTGCATTGGCTGGCAATCTTCTTTGCCATTGGGTCATCGTTTATGCTTGCATTAATGTAGGCTCCCAGATATCTGGTGCATTTGACTTGTTTTAATTCGTCTCTACCCAACATCCATCTGTATTTTTCTTTTTTCTTTTGTGTTCCTTTTAGGTTTTTCAATATCCGGATCTCTGACTTTGCTCCGTTAATTTCAAGGCCAATCTCGTCAATATAAGTCTTTAGAGCGTTCAACTTCCTCTGTAGGCCTATAGGGGTCAAATCTAACAGCACTATATCTTCCGCATATAGTACCCATCCGATGTGTTTTCCATTTAGTTTTGGAGGAAAAGATTTGACACCATCTAGCGCTTCACCAACCTCAGCAATGTAGAAGTTAAACAACGTGGCTCCCAGCGCACAGCCCTGTTTCACACCTTTTGCTGTTTTTATTGGGTTAGAGAGATGGCCTTCTCGATCCAATCAGATCTGGATTTCGGTGTCAGAGTACAGTTCTTTTATTGCGACAATTAAACCATGAGGACATCCACAAAGTTTTAATTTTGTCCATAGTAATTCGCGGTCTACACCATCGAATATGTGTGACAAAATCGATTAACGCTAAATACACTTTCTGCTGGTTTTTAATCACCTCCATCTTCAGGAGATTTAAAATGAGGAGATTCAATCCGCACCCGACTCCCTTAACAAAGCCGGATTGTCTCACATCAAACCTTTGAAATTTTCTAATCCAGTGGCTAACTGTGCTAGTAGAATGGTTGCAAATAATTTGCCAATCACATCCAGGAGCGCTATGGTAGCTGGATCTGTGAGAGATCCTTTTTTAAAAATTGGCAAAGTTATCACCGTTTTCCATGAGGCTGGTATTCGTCGTTCCTGGATTATGTTTTTAAACAACACAGCGCAGGACTCGGTCCATTACTCTGGATGATTTTTTTTGCATTTGATTGGATAGCCCGTCAGGGCCTGTGGCTCTTGGTGAACTACTTTTTTGTATCGCCCTCATTATATCATCTCTTTCAATTTTTATGTCCCATGACTGATGTATGGAGAAATCTGGGCACACTTCAGTTCCTTTTGTTTCGCAAACAAGGTGTTATATTGACTAGACCATTGCGTTTCAGAGACCATGTTTGTTATGATTGCTTTCTGCGGATCTTCTATTTCGTTAATGAGCAACCAAAACCCACTTGAGTTCCTTTGTGTGAGTGCCTTCAGAACTGCTTCGCCATCTCTTTGCTCTAGAATTGTTTTTCCAGGCAATAATCAATTTATTTTCAAGGGAAGGTTTGTCCATCAAGAGCTGCCTCAGTAACCCGAGTGAGCAACATTGGTCAGTATTCCAAAACTTCCAACCATGCAGGTCTTCAAAGGGTTCCCCACGGTTCTTTTTACTTGATTAGAGTCAACAACATTCTGAACACCTGTATACTGTAATTTCTGATCACATTTACATTTTAGGCGTAGATGCATTTACATGTTTATCTGCTTAATAGTTGTAGTGGCCGTGTAGTTATGGTTAAGTTGCTGTTTCCATAGGAAGAGCACTTTTTGGGCGGCCTATAACTCCGCTCCCCTTGGACGAATCCTCACTAAACTTTGCAAAAAAGGTAAATAAGGTATATCGCCGGTCAAGTGGCACAGCGAGTAGAGCGCTCGCTTTGACATCGGTGCAGAGCTTGCTAACACAGGTTCGAATCCCGGCAGGGCCAAACTCAGCCTTTCATCCTTCCGAGGTCAATAAATGAGCACCACACACCATGGGTAATAATAAGCAGTGCTCAGATACCTGAGGGTTCGTAGTGCTATATAAATGCCAAATTATTATTATTATATGGGCCACTCTGAATTTCTTTGCAAAGTTTGGTGATGTTTGGTCCAGGGGTGGAAAGTTATAGGGGGGTCCCAAATCGTCTTTTTTTCCCTTAGACTGAATGGGGGAAAAACTTTGCGCACGGCTACAGGCTAAACAGCTGGACGGATTTTCAACAAATTTGCGGCAGGGGCTTGGTCCCGAAAGCATGCTTTTGTAAATTTGGTGACAATCCGTGCAGTACTTTTATTTAAAACGACCAAAAAGTAGGTCTCAAAAAATGAGTTCACTCCGCGGACAAGATACTGATTGGCTAAGGATTGGCTAAGGGGCTGGCGTCATGACCGCGGACATGTGACGTCGCTGCCGATTGGCTGCAGTGAGACATGTTCTGCGTCCGATTGTTCAGATGCGCCTGACAAGTTGAATCCGCCGACAGCGCAGCGCCGACCAGCAGCAACATGCTATTTCGAAACCTATTTTGCTGTGTCATAGTGGTTGGGGTGGTTCACACTGTAAGAGATGGGTGAAAAAATGTATTTGCTGAGGCAGTAGGTGTTAATATTGTATTCTCTATGCACGCCTTGTTCGGAATGTTTGTGTGTACACAAAATGAGGGTTTTAATAGGAGTATTATTTCAATCCGTCCTGCGCACAGGCACCTTGAAACTGTTGTAAGAACACGCGTGGTGTTAGCAAACATTGCAATTGAGTACATGTAGTTATTACATTATTTGTTCCTATGGGTGTACTATTGATTAGTACGCCGCCATGGGTGTGACATGCTGCGGTGGTTGTGGCTAGGGTCTAGAGTCTTGGATGCATGACCGTAGGCCAAAGGCCATACTTTCAAGACTGTAGGCCCTGGCCACAACCACCGCAGCATGTCACACCCATGGATACACCTTTAGTATTGATTATCGATTAGATGGTTGTGGGGAGTGTGTACAGTCTTGGCTGCATGGCCGCAGGCCATGCACCTAAGAACAAAGTTATAAGCACTGGAGGTATAAGCCACTGCACACCCATAAATTGTAATATGTATGGATATACAGGTAGGAGTCTAGCCTCTGGCCAGAACCACTGAACCATACTACAACTATCGCTGCACCTTTACTACCGCACATCACTCAGGTGGCTGTGGGGATGATCTTCAGCCTTTGGTACATGCTACAGTTATAATATTTCATTGTATGGGTGTGTTACTCATGTGTACGCGACCATGGGTGTAATATGCTGCGGTGGTTGTGGCCAGGGCGTAGAGTCTTGGATGCATGGCCGTAGGCCGTAGGCCATACTTCCAAGACTCTAGGCCCTGGCCACAACCACTGCAGCATATTATAGAAATTGATACAATTGTAGTATTGCTTATGGGTCAAATGGTTATGGAGAGTGTCTAGAGACTTGGCTGCATGGCCGAAGTGTTGTTACAAGCCACAATGGCCGTGATATGGTATGGTATTTGTGGCGAGGACTTAGAGTGTTTGGTGCATGCCCAAAGGCCATGCACCCAAAAACAAAGTTATAAGCACTTCAGTTGTAAGCCACTATGGATTTCATACACTGCATACCCATACATTAAAAAATCTATGGCCTTACATCCAAGTCTGTAGCTTGTGACCACAACTACTGCAGTATATAACAGGCATAGGTACACTCGTACTATGAAACATCAGTCAGGTGGTTGTGGGGAGGGCGTAGCATTTTGGGAGCATGTAGATACTTGGGTGTACCATGCAGAAGAGTCTTATTTAAATTGGCTAATTCTGAAGCTGGACTTTTAGCATTGTATATTTTATACACTAGATTTCTTACATTTGAATGATGTATTGCTATCCTTTTGATACCATGGAAGGTGCTTTTGCAAATAGGTCCAGAAATGCAGGATAATGAATGTCCTTGTAGTCCTGTGTATTTGCGCACTGGACAGGTATCCATATTTTGCAGTACTTTCATTTTAATTTTGTCTTTACCTTTCACATACTGATTGAGGAACTGACGTAAAATTTGAAAGATTTGTTAGGAATGGCACACATTGACGTGCACAGCCATTTGTATACTGGGCGGTCTGATTCAGTTGAATCGAGAGGTAATTCTGAGTTTTCAGGGGATACTTTTCTAAGCAGTGTTTCTTGTTCCATGATGGTTTATTGATTTTTTCATATCCTCGTCCACTGCTATGGATGGCAATTGTGTTTGTTTGATTTTGTTTGTATGCTTCTTCATTAAAATATGGTTCTGTGGTTGTTGTGTGACTCCATTCACCTCCACAAATATGTAAGAAGTTATTTTTGTTCACATTCCATATATTGATAAGTTTCATTTGCAGTTTGGTACTTAGTTTTGTTAGTGGTTTCATTCTATTTAACACCAATATAAACAACTTCCTTTTGAGAATGATTGCACTGTCCACAAGAGCTTGTAGGATTATTTTTCTACGGTAGGTTTTAAGGGGTGAGGATGATTTCGGTCCTCTTCTTATTAGATTCTGAAGGACTCTGTGACGAAACATTTTTGCTAAAATATTTTTTTTACTATAGGTTCTTATATCAGGATTAATTGGAGCATTGCTAGCGGTACTGGTGGCCGATTTTTTGTGAAGAGTTTTGTGCTTCATGCCACATTTTGTTGGAGGAGGTAAGGTTTTGGTAGTTGAGGCTTGCTTTGTTTTGGTAAACGAATGTATTAGCCATTTTTTTCCAACATTCTCTACAAACTCTGCTACAGATGGATGCTTAGGTTGGAAACTTTTATTTATATTTGCTCTACTTCTACATTCCTTTCTATGAACTTGCTTTTTGGTAGTCATTTTTTGGGGTCTGTTGAAAAAAAAAAGACATGGTTTGGTCTGTTGTACAATGTATGTGTGGTGTGTGCTTGCGTGCATGAGTTTGAATGGGTAAGCACTTTGTGATGGTGTGTGAATGTGCATTGGCCTCTTAAAATACTACTACAATGTGCTTCAGATGAGAGTAGAAAGTGGGCTAGTGGTGAGGAGAAGCATTAATAGTGAACGTAGTAGCATAAAATTGAAACAGCTATTTGTTTTCTAGTACTAACATTCTAAGGGTTCTGTATGTTATTTGAGTTCCAAACATATGGGGATTTGTGAGTAATTCTGCCTGTTATTCTTGGTTTAGTAAATGGCGATTTGTGGGTAGAATGGTTCAGAAATCACTGTTTGCTCTGGTGCAGAAATTAAATACATAACCCACACAGTCTGCTTGAGGAATAGTTAGAATATAAAGGTTGTACCGTACTTCCTTTTTTTTGCAAAATGACCAGGTTTCTTCGGATATGTCGTTTGCAGTGTAGATGCTGTTGATTTTCAGAAGAGTAGTCTTCACTGCGATTGTAAAAAGAATAAGTTAGTACCTTTGTGTGTTTAAAGGTGTGATGTTACAGTACACGTTAATTTTGTATTTCTCGTCGCAGTATTCTTCTTTGACATTTGAACACAGTGCATGTGTGCATTTCACTTCTCTATGTGCTGCCTTTCTATGTTACTTGCAGTATGTCAGTTGCACGTGCTTCAGAAACGGTACACTTTTTAGGTTAAGAAAATGTCTTGTTTCTTTTAAGCTGTGTTATATATAGCAGAGAGGTTTGTAAGCGATAGGTCATTATAGTAAATGGGGAAAAATGTTGTACTTTCACATTATAAGTACAATTTTGAAAAATCGGGAGACCCTCGAAGGGAGATGTCACCACAGTAATCGGGAGCGTTTACTTTTTCTCATAAGATCGCATTGGAAGTAGCATTTATTTAGACGGTACACAGTAATAAATGGTGCCATTTTCTAATGGAAAATCGAGTTTCCCACTAAAAGGGAGGGTTCTAACATATGTATAAGTTATGCGGGAGACAGTAAGAAGTAGTGCGGTTTGTCAATGAAAAATCTGACGTTTTTGAAGTAGGTGCTTTGCAATGATATGCGACTTGCATTCACAGTGATCAATAGTATATTTGAAGTGCAAAATTTTGATGACGGAGTTAGATGTAGGGATGGTTAATGTGATTGGTGGATGGTGGTTGTGTGACTGCTTAGCTGTGCTCAATGAGGAAATGGAATCGTGAGTGATGTGGAAAGGGTAGAAGGACTGGCTAAGATTTACGTGCCGCACGTAGACGCCGCTTGTCCGCGGGTAGGGCGTGTCACATACGGGTATCTACAGCAAATCGCGCATGGAAAGGGGACTGTGGGCATCAGCCAATCAGATGTTCACATAGTCCCTTTGTGGGGAAAGACAGTGCGTATGCTGAAGATGGCAGAGGCACAGAGGGTCAGGGTTTTGGTCCTTGGAGAAATGTTTGTCCAAGGTTTACAGCTGTATGCTGAAGGTAGGCATGTGGCACATCATTTTGATGTGAGAGGAGAGGAGGTGGTGTGGAGCGCTGAGACTGATCGCAATGTTGCAGCCCTTCTCCAAGTTTGCACCGAGATGCGAACGATGACCACTCCTCATGTGGTACTTTTGCACTACGGAGCTTGCCATTTGGGCTACGTGAGTTCACTTACTTTGTTGAAAGATTTGGAACAGTTGGTTGAAGCAGTCATGAACATCTTTCCAATTGCAAAATACATTTTGTCTGGGTTACTGCCTAGAGGAAAATGGGACAATAGTTCTGTTTTCTGTCCTGATGAACGTATTGGGAGGTGTAACATTAATCGCGGCATGTGTGCTTTTATGTTACGTGCTGGTATGTTTTTCTGCAGCCATGAGAACATTGTTCCCACAAATGCAGCTTATTTTGAAGCAGATGGTGTTGCGTTATCTTCTTTGGGAAATGGCATGTTCTTTTGGAATGTGAGGCTTGCTTTGGAGAAGGTTCTGTAATGGTTGTAGGAGTAAAGTAAGAACAAAAAATATAACCCAAAAAAAAGAAAAATAACAGGTGTCTGTAAGGCATCTGCCCAAAAAAAAAAAAGGCTCTTTTCAGAGCCCACCTTCAAGGAGAAAAGGGGAATAATATTTAAATGTACAGTCGTCACGCTCTGCTCCTGTACGTGTCCACGAACATGGCTGTAGTTTGCAGGCGCTGCCTTTTACCAACAGGGATTTTGGGGTGGAGACGCATACAAATGAGAATGTGTGAAGGTAGGGATTGGTCAGTAAAGGTCAGTGGGTGTGTTCTGTAGGGAGATATTTAGTCAGAACGTCTTTTCCCTGACAGGAGCCAGACAGCCATTGCTCTGTGTGCTCGAAAACAGATTATCTGGATTTTGGGGGACTCATGGATACATTGGCTGAAGGTGCATGCGGAAAGTTGCGGTCTATCTGCAGATCTTGGATTTCCTCATGTGGAAGTGCATTGGCATGGCGTGCGCGGAATGAGGTGGTTGGACTTGGTACCTCTCTGCACTACTTTACAGATAGTGTCATCCTAATATGCTTATCTTTAATTGTGGAGGCAATAGTTTAGGCCATGTTTCTGGCATTTCTTTGCAATTTGCAAAGAAGGAAGGACTTGCGAAAGTCATGGACGTGTTTCCACATTGCCAAATAGTTTTTTCCTGTATTGCATATAGACAAAAGTGGCTGCGTTCATCTGCATTTGACCCACAAAAGGAGAAAGCGAGGCGCAATGTGAATAAGGCTGTTTGTGCCTTTCTAAGAGATGTTGGCATGTCCTCATTCCACAATGAAAACATTTTGTTTCGCAGCTCTTTCATATTTCGCAGAGATGGAGTCCATCTCACATATGCTGGCAATCAAATATTTCTGCCTAATGTACACGTGCATTACAACTTTTTTTTTAATCATAGTCACCTGTTTAGCAATCCGTTTTTTCCACCCTACAGTTTTTGAAGCATACTGAACACCACCGAAAGGCTCTTTTCAGAGCCACCACTTAGTCCCAGTGAAAAGTTCATTGGTTTTGCTTTGCTTGCACCCTCCATTTTTGTGTGTCCCATGACTGTCCACAGACTTTAAAAAAAAAAGCGAGGGGGGCCTTCAACGGTCACTTGATAGTTATATTGTTAAACTGAAAAAGGCGGCTCTGATAAGAGCCTTTTTTTATTTTTATAATTTTTCAGTGCACTGCTTTTATGGACACGACACACTAGGAGAGGAAGGCAAGTGAGGGTAAGAAAGGGACACCAACCACGGGGATAAGAAGGGCCAGGTGCACAGAGAAAGCTATAGGGTGGCCTTCACTTAGGTAGGGGGCTGCTCTTCTCGTGCTCAGTGACCGTAGCCTCTAAAGCACTTCAGAAACTCTCCCCCCTGCAGAGTACTGTATCACAGTACACACACAATATTGTGACCCTCGAAAGGTAAGGGTCAACAGCATCACGAATGGCTTGTGATGCAGCTGGAGGAATGCGCTCCCCCTCAGGAGTGTCTCTTGTGCTGAGAGGATCGGACAAGGAGGATGCTGCGGAGGAACTCAATCTACTACGTTCTTCACATGGCAACACCTTCCGAATGGCCGCACTGTGGAACGACGTTAGGTGTCGCTTCATGGTTGTCGTACCAAAGCTGTATGTACCAGGTATCCCGCGACTCCGTACCAACTGGCACTGGTTGCACTTGACCAGGTATGCACGAACTTTCGGTACGTTCCCACAAACGGAAAACAACCGCCACACCCACGACTCCCGCTGAGTGTAGTGCGGTGTTCCTCCACCACATTCTCTTATTCCTCGATCTCTACATCCTCACCCATATATCCCTCTGCAGACCTTTGGGGAGGTGGTGGCGGTGGAGGGTTTGGGGGTGGTGCTGAGGGTAATGCAGGAACAGCAGCCATGGATGCCATAAGGGTTTTTTGACAAAGGTCGCTACAGTAGTAAAGACAGCACAACTCTAACTGCTATAGCCAGAAGCACAATGAAGATGAGCTCGGGGGTGTGGCCATTTATAGGGGGTCGAACGATGCGGCTCGTGACCACATTGCTCGCTGTAAAACTACACATTTACAAGTGGAGCTATTGTATGGGAAATGTCAAATGGTGATTTTCTACTGAATACTTTCCCATGTATGTGTCAGTTATTTTGCAGTGTTGCGGAAGCAGACAAAGTGCGCAAAATAGTCCACACGCTTAGCATGGGTGCGGTCACATGATGACGTCCTGTACACACCCCCGAGGGAAAAGCATGCCCACACAACAGCAAATGCAGACTAACAAATGTGCGCATGCGTGGCAATGTTCTACGGACAGTGTTTAGGTCTTGCAACTAATTAAAAGTGTGATACAAGTGAGATGGACAGTTAGGGACAGGCAGGATGTTCGCAGTACTTATGGGTGTACTTGGCATGTGCGTACCTTATCTGATGACTGTAAGGACAGGTTCAGTCTCCTTAGGATAACTCCATTTTGTTTGATAACGGACATGCCGGCCACCGCGCCTGTTCTACGGACGGTTCCATCTTGCTGAGGATGATATGGACAGATATAGTGTCCTTAGAACACTTCCTATTTGCCTCATTTATATACATCCTGCCTACCTACTATGTTCTAGGAACATGTTTTATCTCGTTTGTGAGCCCTACGGAGAGGTATAATGTCCTTAGCATGCCCCATTCTGTTCCTTTACACACAACTTGCACTGATGGTGTCTTCTAAGATCAGTTCCCTCTTGGTTGGCATTGGTACGGGTAGGTGTATTGCCATTAGAACATTCACATTGTATTGCTTACGGGTAGCTCGAACATCCGCGCTGTTCGCAAACATTTTAAGTCTTTTAAAAAAAAACGTTTTTTCTCTAACACGTATTCAACAACAACAACAACTATACAAAAACTTTCTAAAAAATGAAACGCACTTTAATCAACAGAAACACAGGGGATGCAGACACTGACACGAATATAGGGGAATTAGGGTTCAACACGGGCTGATTGTGAGGAGATGATTTGTGTGGGGAAGAAGGGATGGATGTTTCATCAAAACGTCTATTTTCTTCTTGAAGATTTGGGGATGGTTCACTGGGGAATGGAGAAGGGGGGCAGGTACAGGTTGTACAGTGATAACAAACTTTTCCTCTAACAAATTATTCCACAAATTCCCTTAAATTATTAAAATTGTCATTCAGTGTCTCCATTTTACATTCTATCCTTTTTGGCCTGTCTTCCTCTGTGTCATTTCATGGCTTTTCTTCTCTTTTTTCCTGCTCTGTATATATACATATATATATATATATATATATGTTAAATGGCCATAAAATACTGAACATTGTTTTGCTTATGCAGAGCACTGTGTACCATTACTGTCGCTATCTTCGGACATTTCCCCATGTGGAAAATTCTCCTCCAGCCACTCCAAAGTACTGCACATTTCTGTATGAAAATAACAGAAATAAATTATTTCTTCTGCCCCTTATACCAAAAAAAGTACACACTCATATAAGAAAAATGAAGTTACCTTACTTTTTTACTGTCATTTGACTTCCTTGAAGTGCATGCCTCTACTGTCGGTCCTGCCTACAGAGTTTCTGTGAGGTATTTACGTTGGAGTCATACTTTATTTTTTTATGGTACAATCCATTTCATTCTACATGGTCATTAATGTTAGTGTTAGCAGTGCACAATGGTGCGGCCAGTTATGGTTGCTTAGCCTACCATAACTGGCGAATTTCAGGGGTTTTACTTTGAACCATAATGGCACATTTGAATAGTTTTTTTAGTGAAGGGCACAGGTTTTGGTAGGGCAACTTAACCATAACGTCCCCTTAACAAAGTTTTTGTTTTTAGTGAATATATATATGGATATATATCCATATGTCCATAAGGTGTAGCCTTTATCCCTCCTATACGAAAGTGTTTGCTGATCACAGGGCATAATGGCATATTTTCAACTGTGGCAACTCTTTCTCTCTGCAGGACTTCTGTGCTTGTGAATGCCCTGTCCTCCTCCTATATACCGAGTTTTTTTTCTCAGTCCGGAATGTTCTGAAAGAGGTATTTTGTATCTGGAGACATTATTTCGTTATTGCATTGTCTGAAGTAATAATGATCTTACACATTCACCACTCATCGTTTCACAATTAGAAATCCTGTGTCGAAACAGATGTGACTTTGTTTTGCTGACATAAGCCTCAAAACAATTCGACTGTTAAATGTTTCTCTTTGGCATAGCTCACTCAAGTGTTCCACGTGCCACCAAAATACAATTAAGTCAAAATAACAACATTGAAAGACATTCATCACATTATTCGGTGCATGCTTGTGTACAGACACCGCACAGCTTCCTGATGTCTATCGTGCCTTCATAAAGCAGAGTTTCGGATATCCACACGTCAATGAACTCATCGTATTCCATATTAATATTTAATTTACATTGCTTGCAGTCAGTGGAAATTGTGCTTCAATTAAAAGCTGTTCTGACCTACTTCCATGCAAAATCAATAGCAACCTTCTGAAAGGACGCCTCAGAAAGCGTCTGGTACATTCTAAGGAATAGGTTCCATTAACCTGTAAAGTCACACGTTTCTCTGGACTGGCAATGTGTATGCAACACTTTTGTCTAATCTTCTGAAGGGAGTGTGAATGTGACAACATATTAGTCATGAAGGAGATATTAATATATAAGAAAAATGAACTAAATAGTATGCTTGTCCATAAGGCATGAAGTCCCAGTTCCAAACGATTGCCGAATCTAAGTACGGTATGGATTTTTTTTGCAAACAGAATTTGGAATAGGCATGACTCACACATTCACTGTGGAGAAAATGTATTAGAACGTTGTCTTCTGTTGAAGGCTTTTCTGGCCATTATATAGCCGGTACAGCCTTCAGCAGAAGGATTATAATGCTAATGAAATAATATACTTATTAAGGCCAAACTGCTTAAGTTAAAATAGTGAAAACAAGAGGAAAACATTGACATGTTAGAACTCACAACATTGCAGTATTATCGAAGGTTGAAAATACAGCCACCACATATTGATTGAACAGGCAGGGACATGGAAGGTAATGAGGCAAAGTCAAATTCAGCCCTCCAACCTGGACAATAACTACCTCGGATTGCCCACCTTTTTGGATAATAGTGTTTTTGGGAATTGGATCATTCAACTTGTGTTTGTGTTCTAAGCTAGCCATGTTACATTCAATGGTGGCAAGTCATTTTTCTAACCAAATGCATGTCTCTGAGCAAATTGAAATTGTTGTTTACACACTATGCAATTGAAGTATCTTAGCGCAAAGTGTGTTGAAAGGCGTCACACTGTTTAGGGTGGGAATGAATCTTTCATTGAATATGCTGGAGAATTCATATGTCTTCATTAGAGTAAAATATGTCCGTCAAAGGAGTGTTTTAGTAAACTGCATTTTTCTTTACTCTATTACTCTATTTTTGTCCATTTGAGATTCTGTATTTTTCAGACTGGTAGATATTTACCAGCTAACAGCTAATCAGATTGCAGCATTTTGATAATGCATACCTCTGAACCAACGTATCTGAATATAAATGCCAATGTGTGTATTCTAGGAAAGTAGGCAGTAGTGTCCTGCAAATGACTGAAAACGTATGTTCCTAATTCCCTTTCTCTCCATTAATCTCTTTGGACAATATCCTGATTGAGATGGATTACGAATCCTACACACCATATTAGCACTCATGGTGGGTGTGTGAACCAATGAGGTTGGCTCTGTCAGCACCTCATTGCTTAGACCTCTCCATTAAAGCCTGTACTGTCAGCATGAGAGGTCATGATGTGCACTCATGCCAAACTAGCTATATGTATTCAATGTCACGAGATGCATCAGACCATGCAACCCCTATGTAACCATATTGTTATCAATGTAACACATTTTGTATCAAAGTATGTAAACCCACCTGTAACTAAGCTGTTTCTATATAACAGCATCACGATGCCTCCGGACTGTTTGTGAGCTTTATAAACGCAAAAAATAGATAAAATAAATAGATATTTCTGCACCAGACAACCCGGCTCCACTTGTTGAGGGAGTTTCTATGTACTGGCTCCTATGTTAGGTATTTGGAACACTACTTAACTCCTCCCAAATGTTCCAATCATGTGAGAATCAAAATGTAGACACCTTGGTGGTTTTTACCCTCCAGCCACCTCGATTGAAAACACTTTCAAGCACATGTTCTGAAAATGAAACATGAACAGGGCAGAGATGGAAAGTACTCTGCTGAGGGAGGCCCCATTAGTGACTGCCATAGATTGTTATATATATATTGTAATATTGCTGCTGATACAGTGACTGCATCATTGGTATAATACCGAAATGTGATCTTTAAACTGCAAATTGCCTAAGTGTTGTTTTCAAAGTGCTATTTTTTGGATTATGTACCATGGTGATTACATTAATAAATGACTAAATGGTGGTGCAAGGGCATTACACAGGCAGCCCCAGTAATGTGTTTCTAGGGACACCTGGAAGCTAGGACCAAGAATCAACTGTAGGCAGGAGAACTATATATATATTATAACAATTCCATCGACTGCAAAGTGGCACAAACGGTAGCCCAAGGATGAATGGCAGTCCTAATTCTATCTGTCTAATGTTTTTCACTGAACTCTTGGGCACTAGGACCGTGAAGAGATGTAGCCAGAAGGAGCAGATCTGCATTATGAAATTCAACTGTTTTAGATCTTAAGCTATTTTATAATGTTTTACAAACTCAGGGAAAAAAAGAAACACTAGTATTTGCATAGCTATGAATATGGGGATTATTCATTTAATGATTTACACATTGTTTTGCAATGGAATTTTTTCTGGCCCGTAGACTCTATTTCACTTTCATTCATATATTGCCAAATATTACTGATTTATAGTTGTAATCACATGTATGGATTAAGTGTGTGCTTTAAGGATGATAATCCTAAAACATCTTGATTAAACTTAACTTGGTTTACATCGGCCTCGTGGCTGGACAGTTAGCGTCATTTGCCTTCTGCACTTGCACGTTCTGAACACTCGCAAGGCATAGTAGGTTCGCCCCCCCACTTTATTATTTATTTTTAATTTGAATGTTTTTTTAATGTTTCTCCTCCCCTTGTCCCTCCCTGTTGCCCTGTGGGCGCTTTGAAATATAATTTACTTACTGTATAAGCGCCTAACAAGCGAACAATAAATAAATAAATTATTTCTATTAAATTCAGTGTACATTACACGTTGGGGAAATGCGGCTAATGGGAGAAATGTGCACCATTTGGCACATTGGTTTGTTGAATCAGGCGATGGTGTCCCTCAATCTGAGCATAGCCTCTGGAAATATGAAAGGTTGGATCATTCAAGTGGTCATGGCAAAGGCCGGAGAAAAAGATGCCCTACAATGAAGATCATGTTTATTTTTTACAAAAAAACAAAGTGCATTATTGTTTTAAAGATTTGTTTATGATGCATATTTGATAACCATATTACCACAAATACTGTATGGGGTATTTGGGGAAATTATGTAATGATGAGCGACAGGGAGAGGTAGAGTGGCGGGGCTAATGAATAATGATCGGATTTAATACATTATCCTATTATCAGTTTCCAAATTAGTGTGGCCTTCAATACTTTGTTTTCATGTATGTATCACCTCATCTCACCTCATGACGATTTGTGTACTGGGAGGGAATTGGAGTACCCCAATACTATGCCTCTTTGATACATTTCTTTATGCTTACTGTTTAACTGTTTATCAATGACTGAAAATTGGAGCACGCCCAAATCACCCACAATTCGTGTGACTCAAGTGTGTCTCAAAATAGTTCTCTAGTACTCGAGCATTCAACGCAAAGATGAGCCACTGAGTGACACACAGATAGAGTATATGGGCCTGATTTATAAAGCATTTTGAATAGGGTTTTCCCATTGAAAAGTGCTTTTGTAAACCAGGTCCTGTGTCTGTTCTCCAGCTATCACGATCAGAAATGTATTTTGAAAATGGCGCTAAAGCACACACATCAAATACATTTGGTGTTTACTATTATTTTGTTTAAAAATCAGGAAAACATAAAAGAAGAAAATATAAAAAAAACTGAAAGATATAATAAAACATTTTGAGCTTTGAAAATACATAGACCCCAATTCAGAGATGTTTTTTTTTTTCTCCAGAAGTAAGTTTAACTTACTCCTGGAGAAATAATATATTTACACTCATTTAACTTAGGATCAATTCAAAGGAGGACTTGGGGCATATTCACAAAACAATGTATTACTTGAGAAGTTGCTCGCATTTGTACATATGTTCCACATGTTGGTGTACCCTACTCCAGATCTGCATAAATGCCTATTCAAATGGGTCTATAACGAAGAGCTTTGGGTGTAATTGTTGTGGAAGAGAGCACAAGTTGCTTTCATATTGGCATAGTAAGCATAGATTATCGACAACGCTCATGGTCACATTATTTACAGCATGGAGAAAAAATGTTAGAACTTTTTAAAAGAAACACTTAGGGCTCAATTCATGGAAATGTGTGCAGAAATCCTGCAAGGGCCGCGTGCTGAGAAGGACACTGCGCGAGCGTGCACAAAGAAAAAAAAGTGTGCACTTTGCGTAAACATGGAATTTACAGTGCAAAGTTACTGTATTCACAAGTTGCGCCTGGAACGCCCCCGACATGCCCACGCGCAAAGCATAAACAGCCAGAACAGCTACCTTTGTGTGCTCCATCCTTCAAACAGTGCATGGGGTCACCCGTAAGCCGGCCTGTGACTCAGGGATCCTGCACACGGTAAAATTTTCATGCACCCCGCTACACTGCTTAAACACACCCGTAAATTACATCAGAATCCTGTTTGTTACATGCACCCACAAAATCCGACATGCTACCCAACCTGTGTGCTGCAAATCCTACGCCTATGTGTACTAACGCTTGCCTTCGGGTGGCGAATCGTATCAAGGACTTGCGTGGCCATTTCTCAGCCAAGACTTTGCGCAATCGAATTCATAAATAGCCAAAAGAGGACTTGCACGCAGATATTTCCTTCAAATAATTCCATTAATCTGGCCCTGTGTCATGTCATACATTTTCCATTGAATTAATTACTTGCACGCTGGTCCACATTTTTTGTCATAATTGTGATTTCTTTATGAAAAAAAAAACAATCCCATCTGTAAGCAGAGACAGATGTAAGTTACCTAGGTTTTGCTTGTCCAGTTGTATGTCACAATCATTGTTAGGAGTAATTTATATCTGTATTAACTTTCAGATCTAGTCACATATATTTGCATGATAAAATAAATGTGGCTTTCACCCACGTGGCAGGGGGCTGACATGGCCGGTAACTTGAGGGGCTCAGCAAGGGCTGTGGGCTATTACCGGCCATGACAGCCCCCCACCAAGGGGATGAAAGTTATTTGCACCCTGAGATTTCACTGGGATGTGTATTGTTTGCTTTCTTTTTTTTTTCTCTCTCGGAAGATGAGCTCGGCATGGAGTGCGCAAGCCCATCGCCCGACGGAATAAAAGAAGGTAAAGAAATGTCTGCCACCATTCAATTGGTAAAGGGACTCGGTCAGTTTGCGGACAATTGCTACTGTCATCCGAAAAGGGACCTAATCCCTTTGCTGTTTTGTGCCACGGATGTGGGCAGTGATTATAGAATCACTTCCGGGAAATACATATTGTAATTGGTCAATCTGTCTTTTCTGTGTGCGAATGTACTATTTTATTAACAATAACATATATTGGAACACAATTATGTTACCTTACACTAATTTAGGCAACTATCCATGCACATTTTTAAACATAATTTAAAACACGTGTTTGTCTATCATCTTGGGAATATGAAAAACGCTCTTCTGAGCTGATTGGGTACAGTGGCTGACATATTTCAACCCTTTGGTTGAGTTGTGGCAGGCAGGTGGTTTAGCAGGGCCTCGAAAATACAGGGGTTTGACGTATGCTTACTTTGCAGTTCTGGTTGAGGTTTCCTAGCCACTGTGAGTTGTGGCCAAACTGAAATCACTTGTGCCTGCATGTACAGTGAGAAACAATTTTACAATGCGTCATGGATGGATGATCTGTTTCAGCTACTTCTTTGCCGGCTGCTACGTGCTTTTTTCTAATGAATCTGCGTCACTACTGACTGCCCTTGCAGTTATCTGGACATGTTTCTGGGCATCCTAGCTGAGCATTCAAATGTTAAGTGGACAACACCCGAGCACAGTGAGGGGACCCCTGCTGACCCCTCTCACTCTTTTCTATTTTTCCTCTATGATGGCACTCCCCACCCATTAGAGTTGATTGATACATGATGTCAGCTCGAGTGGCAGGAAAGAATAAAGATGGCAGCATGCATTTGCAATGAATTAGAGTGTGAGTAACTTTTCAGAGAGCTCAAGGTTCGCTCAAAATATGTTGGTCTCCGCTGATTGCACCACCTCTGTTGAAAGAATTGCGTATGTTGATCTCAACCCATAAACAGTCCTCAGTGTATATTTATGGTTTGGATGCAGATTCAGCTGATCTAGAAATGTGCTCTTTTGGTGGCATACATTTATGTTCTATATTATATTTCAACCAAGAAAATACCTTGAATAATGTCTTCTCCTAAACCTGACTTTTTCACTTAGGGTGCTGATATTGAGTGTGCAAATAATCACGAGACCATTGCCCCAGATACCAAAATAAAAAACAGACGAGCTTAATTTTGATTACAGTTCAGCAATGTTTGTTCCTCAGTAGATAATTCCCATTGCATATATTGATATCGGCGTTCAGTCCCACATAGTCCTGGCATCTCTGGCTCTAATGCATTGCATTGCATTAGATTGCACAAGTCCATAGACGTTATCATGAGCAAAGTGCTGAGGGTCTCGCTGTGCGTTTTGCTGATGATGTTAAAATTAAATCAATGCTTTCAACAATGCGATAGGTTGGCTCACAGTAGTAGGTATACTGTCAGGAAGCCATTTTCATTTAATATATCTCGTGCATAAAACATGCACACGTCTTAGGGCGAGCCTTATGTGTCGGTGTTGGCAATAATTGCATGCTATGACGTAAACATAGAAAAATCATAATTTGCAATTGAAATCTGTGGCTACCCCATTCTTTGAAGCATTTTTAATATACGTTCTGTTTCAGGTGTTTTGATCTGAACAGCATAGCCTTGGATATGAGGTTATTGCTCATATTTCCTATGTTTGTGCTGATGCATATCATCACGTGGCAGAGTTCGGGGCTGTACAATGAGCAGCAGGATATTACAGTCTTATCATATTGGCCCGTGGATTTGGGGTTATTAACTTTATAAGCTTACAGAGAATGGGCAGCGTCATTGCTTTTGTCAGGAAATACCTTTAATTTATAAGATGTGGATTGGCAGTAGAAATGTGCTTCATGTGTTTCATCTCACTTCTTTACTCGTTGTGCTGGTCTAGCAGCTCAATGTTCTGATTTCATGCCATCCTTTATAAAATCCTGTAGCTCCAGTAATGTGATGTATTTGTCATTTGTATAGTGCCTTTCATTATCGGTATGGTCCCAATGTGCTGTAGCTTGAACACACTTGGGGGACAGAAGTCCAGGTATGCAAAATTCCTCAGCGAGGTATAGAATGCGTGTGTGCATTTTAGCCAATATGAAGGTAGGTAGGGTTGGCCAAGTCCCTGCTAGTGACCCATGTCGAGCAGGCAAGTGGACATGTGCAGAGAGGTATTCATGAGAGTAATGGGAGCGAGACGTGTTGTGTGAAGCTAGACCGCATTTCTAATTTGGGGGATAGCTGCATTCTAATGGCAGAGGTGTTGTGCAATGTGTCTTACAGTAGGGCATGTAATAGAAGGGTGCTGTGAGTTAGTCTCAAGTAGGTGAAACTAAAATGTAATCTTAAGTGCAATACATTGGCTATCCTCAAAATTAATCTCTGTGTAATGCATTGTCTACCCTTAAAATTTCATTTAGAAGCAATGCATCGGCTTCCTGCAAAACTCCATTCAGGTGCAATACATTGGCTGCCCTCAACAATTCAGTTTGGATCCAGTACATTGGCTACCCGAAAAAATTCAGCCAAGTGCAATATGTTGTATATCCACAGAATTCATCTTAGTGCAATACATTGGCTATCCTCAAACATTCCATTTAGATGCAGTACATTTTTGGCTCTTGTGGGGTACATTTAAAGCCTAAGGAAGAGCCCCCTACAACAAAAACTGCATTTCAGCAGTCACCCAAAAATGTCTGTGATTTTGTCTGCTAAGCACATATGGGGCGAGAGGTGAACACAGGCACCCCAAGCTGCATTGTGTTGTCATTCACTGAATCCAAAGAAAACAACTCAAATTCAGAATGGCTGTGCATTGCTGTTCTGTCATTTAAACATTCAAGGCTGCACAGGAAAATGACATACATTTAAAATGGCATCACACTGGTGCTACTTTCATTTCAAACATCACACAGTTTTGTTCTATTAAAACACAGCCATGTCCATGTATTTCATTTTGAACACCATCAAATAAGGTCATCCCTCCGAGAACGGCATTGTTTCATCGGTAAAGTCCATGAAAAGCAAAAGAATTCTGCTTCAAGTCCACACTGCTTGGATTTACTTTTCGAAATAAACCAACACATGCAAAGTACTTCAAAGGAACAATGCCCTCTCTCTTGCCTCATGTCAATTACCAAGAAACCATTTTCAAGCATGTCTATGTGTCCAGAAACTGACCAGATCTATAAAATGCCTTTCAGAAGTAAATGCAAAGGATGCTGTGTGTGGGAAAAAAAAATCATTTTTGTGAAATGAACATGAGAGAAAAAGAATGTGGCTAAATCTGCTTTTGCAAAGCAGAACATGACATTGGGAAAGCTAAATGTGAAATAATACTGTAGCTCGCACAGAAACACACTTGTACATGTGGGGAGAGGGGCTGCAAAGATATGTATATTGTGCTCTGTTTTTCCCCCCAAAAGACAAATCATCCTTGCTAAGGCCCAGGAATTTCTGTCAGACCAGTTTGGCAACAACACCAATGTCGCACCTCCCTGTGAACTGATACTGCAAGGGTATGTGCCCTGTTCTTATGGACCTGACAGAGTGATAATTACAGGTTCTCCCAGACTGCCAGGCATGGGAGGTGAAGCCCTGTGTTTTGCCTTGGATGTGTGATTTCCTCTACACTCCTTCCCAGTATCTACTGGAGGACTTCAAAGGAGAGTCATGGAAACCCTTATGCAAGCTGACAAATGGGAGACAATTTGGATTGTGGGGATGGCAGGGCCGCCCACATCTTTGGCAAATCCACCTCATTGACAATGCAGGACATTTATACTTTAAGACATTTCCCCCCGCAATATGAATAAGCAGTAAGGTGACATTATGACAGTTTTAATGTGATTTTTTTGACAAGCAAAATAAGATTATGTACATCTCTCTGGCACGTGGGGAACTGAAATGGCAGGAAAATTGCAATTCTGGGGGAAGCATTAATGTCACAGATATTAAACGTGGGGAAACTATGCCAACTAATATTATGCATATGGGTAGCCATTTGCAGAATTTGACATAATATGTTTCTCCTGAAAACAGCAAAGTTGTGCCCAAGGACATTGCAACATTTCAAAGTATTGGCGTTCGAACTGGCATATTCCTTGCAAAATATTGGATCTGCCGATCTGATTTTTATGATGGTGACTATTGTAAATATGAAGTTTTGTTCCATAACCCACTTTTGTGAAAAATAGGCTAGTGAGACAAAAGGAGTCATAAAAGTACACACACATAAGGTGATGTCACTTCCCTGGTACCAATCAGCCCATTGGGAGGAGGTGACACCCGTAGCCTGCCCTATCCCATGCAAAGGGTAAGTCCAGAGTACTTCCGCCCAAAATTGTAAAATTCTATGATGTCACTCTGCCTATATAAGGGGTAGACGGGGAGACACAGGGATATTCAACATTCAAAATTCACCCTGCAAGATTCCAAGACTCCAGAACCAGGTCCAGAGGCAGCTGACCCAGATCCAGGCAGAATCACCTATTCGGAACAACATTCATCCCAATAATCCAGGGAGAAAGGAGGAAAGGCCACTGATCCCCTTTAGGAGAATCCAATAACCAGACCATTTGCCCAGCTGACCCATCCTGCTGTCCACAGGGACCAGACTTTGCACAGGTGTTCCCAACCAGGAGAGCCCAGCTGACCCAGTAGCCAGATCTCTTGACCACGCTGCTCGTGACCAGATCTGTGGCCCCACCATCGAAAGACCCTGCTGTCCAAATTACCAAAACCAAGCTTGCCTTGTAAGTATCCCATAACCCAGTACCCAAAAACTGCACATCCCCCACTTTTAACTTGCTTCCTGTTCAAACCCTATAAAAACCCTAGTAATTTCCCAAATTGCCAGTATCCTCTGTTCACCCTTTCCTTTGAAGAATCTGTGTACATCCATATCTGTTAGCATATGTCTTTTCTATTTCCTTCAGTTACCTGTGAATGTCCCTAGTATCAATTGGAATAACTCAATTTCCCTATACAGAGATTCACGGTGAGTTGGTTGTAATACGAACTCAACCTCCTCATGACAAGTGCCTTTCTTTAACAATAGTCTTTAAAATATAGTCTAAGTAGAACTAATCATTGTGCTAACAAAACTGATTTTGCCTGTGTTTTTTGCATTCTTTAAAATCTGACTTGCATTTCCCATAATAAAAACCCATATCACCATCCTATAAAGAGAATCCCTTCCCCTTAGTATCCTGCCTGTTTTGTGGCTTTGCTTCCCATCCCAAAAAACAATTTGCGATTTTGACTGCTAAGCCCATTTTCTTAGCTGTTCGCCAGTTTAAAGCCAGTGGGAAATAAGAAATTGCAATAAGTGTGATTTTTGTTGCTTTGTTTGCCTCCCAAAATTGGTCTTCTCGCATGTGTTCACGTTGCTTTAGTGCCCTGCTCAGTATCCTGTAAGCTTCCTTGTCTCTTTACTGCAGCCACACAAATTTCTGTCCCATCTATACTACCGCAAATGTAAGATGATCTCTAAGTAACAAGTGAAATCTGAGTATGCTATTTTGCTCATTTTGAAGGTTTTCATTTTTTGTTTTGGCATCCCATTCTGGGGTGGTGGGACGACTTTAAAAAACGATTGTTCCCTCTTCTTTCTGACTCCTTGCCACTGCTTTCCATCCACACAGATTGTAGCTAGCAGGTGTTTGGGGAGTGTTGCAGGGGGAGTGCATAACATCTCGAGAGGATAGCTCAGTGGCAACATGCTCAACTTGGAAGGAAGATGACTTTGAGCCACACAGGTTTGATCCCCGGGTCCGTGCTTAGAAACCTCTGGGTATTAAGTGCATTATAAATAACCTGTCACATCATATCATATGTGCCATCTA
The DNA here is from genome assembly GCF_040938575.1 of Ambystoma mexicanum. NCBI lineage: Eukaryota > Metazoa > Chordata > Amphibia > Caudata > Ambystomatidae > Ambystoma > Ambystoma mexicanum. Next base: position 614,387,109 of record NC_090932.1, read on the forward strand.
TGCTTGTGAAGAAAAGTGATTTTATTTCCATTTCTATTTAAGGTTTATGTAGATGATGTCAGAAAATTGAATTAATTGTATTATAACATTTTGCATTATATTGTCGCCCTATATTTTGCTTTGCTCTGATTTTCATTTGAATTCTAAAATAAATAAATATTTCTTTGTTACACACCGACCTGGTTCATGGTCCATTGCGACATGGGGTGTTTGTTAAGGTGCGTGTGATACGAGTTGGGTGCCTGTTCAAGAAAGAATCCAGTGTTCAAATAAAAATGAAAAGGTGTGTTTTATTTTGCATCACCTTCAGTGTCAATAGAAGAAGTCTTTGGCTGGAGTGTGCCATGCCATAAAATCTGTTACACTCTGGAGTGGCAAGAGTCGCAGGGTAGTGATAAGGTAATAGGTAGTTGGAGGATTTATGAAATGCCCCCCCCCCCAATTCCTGCCACCTTACCTGTTTGTAGTAGTATACAGCATCCACGGCAACGACGGATAGGAGCTGGCAAATGGTGCATTTAAGGGAGGTTTGGCTTCATCTTGTCAGTGTGTTATGCCCATTGAACCTTTTTCCAGTTGTAGATCTCAAAGGGGTGAGCAAAAACTGCCTTAACAGTCATCAACAGACCACTGGTTAATTGCACCATTAGATGTAGGATTATGCACAGATGGTATTTGAAACGCTAGAGGTAATATTTTACAAGACTATTAACGCATTCTTGCTGGCAGCAGCAAAAAAGAAGAAAAAAAAATAGTTTAGCTTTGTGCCTATTTCAATTGATGAGCGATGTGGGGTGGGGAATTGGTTAGTAGGGAGACATCCATTATAAGCACCAAAGTATTAGCTACAATATCAAATGGACAACAAAAGATGCAGCCTGGGCCCTAGTAGCCAAAGCCATGTAGTAGCACATGCTCTGTTCCGCTAGCTCGGTCGAGCTGCACATTCTCCCTTTAGTTTTTGCTGATGGCCCACCTCTGGCTGCTGTTTACTTTAATCATGCATCCCTCTTATCAGTTCTTGCTGCATCGCTTAAGCATCCTCTGTTGCCCTAGATCTTTCAGCCCCTTCCCTGATGTAGATTTCCTGAGGACACACGCTCCTCGCTCACAGCCACCAATGCCTCCCGTTCCGATTGCTTTACCTTCCGGTATTGATCCTATTTGTCCACAGCCATATCCACCAGAAATAATTATATATCATGTCTAATTCACAAAGATCCTTAGTTGAGCATTAGAGCAAACTGCCTTCATTTGCAGAATTTAAAACAGTCTGCATAAGGCTGAAGATTAGTGTGGGATCCATGTTTTTGATGACGCATCTAAGAAGCAAGTGCTCTAGTTGCTTGGAAGCATGCAGCGCAGATGTGAATGAAAGATATGTTTTTAAACAGCAATTTAATTCTGGTTTCCTAGCGTTCCAAGGAGCTGTAATATGTACTGGCATTAGCCAATTTAAGGATATTCAATTTCTGAACTTGGAAGGATGATGGGACGAGTATGCGCCGCTGCTATGGGTCAGATTTCTGAAGTGAACTACCAGCTATTCTTAAAACCTCAGATGTGTGCAAGGGCTCTTGCCGAGTGGGTGATGTAGCCCAAGAGTTAAGGGCCCTGGGCTTACCACAGACAACCTGTGAGAGGGAGGGCTCCAGGAGAGGAGGCACGATTATATGTTCTGGTCGACCTCAGCCAAACACAAATACAGCACCTCGGCTGTAATTGTAATTATCATGAATTATTCCATGCAAATCCAAGCAAGCATGTTGGGCAGGATCATGGATCATGCATACATGTGCACACATTTACAAACACTGTCATCCTAGATGGAAACATATTGTTTTCTCTAGTCTTTTGTGGCGTGGTTGGTCAATGTGTGATGAGTAAGGGTGATTGAGTTCGGGGTTGTTGATAGGTTTGTGTGGTAACTAGTTGCTAAAACTACATGGCACCAGTATAACAATGATATTCGCCTTTGCTGGATATCCACATTGATATGGGCATGAAAAGTGAACAGTTTCAAACATGATGTGGGAAAATTAGACATACTTAAATATGTCGAACAAGATTCAAGATGCGGAAGGCGGAAATTGCAAATCTTTTGTTTTTAGTATATCAATGTAAACATTGTACATATCTGGATATGACTTTAAAGTCCCCAAGATGTAAAAAGTCAGAAAACATGACAAAATAAAGTTTATGGTGCTGCTCAACCCACCATCATAGCAATTAGGTTCGAAAAAGTCTTGGCAACTGGCTTCCGTTCTGTTATTGAAACAATGCAATACTCCGACATAGGGCATTCAGGTGTGATGCACAGTTAAGGGGCAGTGTCTAGACAATGTAATGCACCCCCTCATTGTACACCCACTCGATTCGGTAAAGTTCGAAGGTGTTGTTAGACCAAAAGTTTGTTTTATCTGTGTTTTTGTTCAGTGATTTGGTGAGCTCATGTTGCACTGTGGCGTTTGGGGTAGCGGTGAGTGTTTGTTGGGGATTTGGCTTTGTCGGGCAGGGCGATCTGTTGAAGCGAGTTCATTGGGTGTGTTTTATGGAATTGTGCACATTTGTATCTGTAGCCTCTCTTGGTTCAATAATGTTCGTGCCTTCCGTTTTTTTTTTTGTGTTATTCTTGTTATTCCGTTTATGGATGTTCAGTGGTGTTTATTTGTATGTGTTCTATCAGTGCAGGAAGATACGTTTTCATGTTATTTGTAGTTACTTCAAAGTCGGTTTGTTTCTGAGTTAAAGTTGCTTTTGTTTTCTAATGAGTATAGGGTTGTGTTGTTGCAGAAGTTTTAAATCTCCCTTAAATGTGGCCATACGAAAATGTTGCACAGAAATAATTCCAGGAATTTCTGAACATGTACATTCTTGTGTGTGAAGCAACCCAATCCACGATATATAGAAAAACGTGGCCCGTTTTAACGCCGTTCAGTCCCTTGAGCATCAAGTCCTCATTCAAAGTTTTCAACCTACTTGCAAAAGAACCATCTACCCCTCTTACAGCACCAGATATCTCCTCCTCTGCTACTGCAATAGAAAACACCATCAGAGTTGCAAATGAAAACACTGCATGCATTGGAAACCTCTGTCACAACCACTGCAACTGGAGACACCCCTGCAACGCACACAACCCGATTACAACCTCACCACGCATCACCCCTTCATTGTGCCCGCACTTTCACACCAACACTCGCATTGAAATGTATTATTTCTCATTTCACCAGGACTATGCCCATTGGAATGCAACAACCCGAAATCACAAGATGAAATATTTCCTGTTGTATGCAGTAACTACTGGACATATGTGTATGCACCTAATTTGTAAAATCTGAACATGTCCAGCGCAGGTGGTCTTTATTTGGTGTCTATGTATGTGTATGTTTAAGTGTAAAGAAATAAGTTGTATTTTTTTAAAGGAAGACCCTTATTTTCTATGTTTCTTTACAGTGTTTGAAACTATGTAGAAGGACAATTCAGGACTTAGAGGAACATACCTTGCTCCCCATATGCTTGTTTCATAAAAGCGGTGTCATGTGTGCAGAAGAACAGCGCACTGTCAGGGGAAGGGGAGGATCTGGAGAAGATGTTGAAAAGGGGCCACTGTGGGTCATAGAATGTACATTCTCCTCATATAATGAAGTCTCATGTGAAGTTGATAACAAAATGCCAAGTTTTAAATTGGGAAACCGACTAACATAGAGGATTGTGGGGGAAAAGGAATGGGGGTGTACATTTGTGCTTTTATCACGAATATGTAGATTTCTAGAAATCTCTGGTTATCAGTAACATGACTCTAGAGCTGTGATAGTCAAACTGTTTTATGATGAGGCCACCCACTGGATTAAATATATAGTTGCTGAGCCCTCACTCCATAACAATATTATTGCCAGGCCCCCCAGTTGCCATATCTGCTCAATTGTGCATTCAAAATCAGTTATATTTTCTCCCTCGTCTACACACACTACCACCTGAACCCTACATCCTTCCATACTCCACCGCACAGTTTAAAGACCACAGCTGCAGAGGAATTAACTGTGATATCTCTTTTATTTCCTAAAACAAGAACAAAATGTACCACCAAAATCCTTGCGTTTGTGTCTGCTGTGGACTTGGTGTCTCATAATATTTACAGTCTCCTATCCTCTATTTTGGTTGTTTGACTGATGATGCATACAAGCAATCAGCCACATTTATACCAGGACAAGGACACTCAGCCAATCAGGTGGCTGGTTCCAGCGGGCGAGAATACAAAATCCCCGGCTGCTGTCCCAGCCACCCGATGCCCTTCCCCAGGTGGCATTTTGTTTTCTTAAACCAATTCCTGCCTGCCACCACTTCCACTCACCTGTGGGACTGGAGCATTGTGCTCCGGTCCCGGCACTCCTCCTATCTGTCCACCATAACCTGATGGCAGCGGCCAGCTTTGTTTTTTTTTCATCGCGAGATCGCCTGCACAACCAGTGCAGATCTCCTGATTAAAAATTAAGAAAGCCATTCGCACCCTGGGCAAACCCCGGGGTACAAATCGATTTAATGTCCTGCCAGGAGGGCGGATATGGCCTTTAACAGCCCATTGCCCGAGCTGAGGCCCTTGTTTTGCTCGGGCCTGCCTTGGCTCTGGCTGGCAGGCCGTTAAAGGCCATGTCCGCCCTCCTGGCAGGGCATGAAAGCCATAATATGAAGTCCAGAATACCCCTTTAATGGTGTTTGTTTAGGGTTTACAAAAAACGTGCACATGGCATACGTAAACATTTTCATTGGATTTTTAATCCAGGAAAACAGTTTCACACACTCAGCCATGAATAAGGAACCCAATCATTACTAGACACAATGGGGGAAAATAGTATGAACTACTGCATACACAATTTTAAGCATAAGGAGATGTAAAGATAAGCTACCTCTCCAAGAATGGTACGCTGATTGGGTGCCGTAAATCTTCTAATACAGCTCCAATGGATTTGGTGGGAGTTAGGCTTTTAGTTTGGAACATCTAAGGGCTTAAAAAACAAATTTGGGATGATTCTTCATGGGACTTAGAAAATACAAGGTACTATTTTTTTTTAATATGTTTATTTTAAACCAAGTCAGGTTGACAATAGTGCAACAAACATCTATATAAACTGAACCTCATATAACAAACCCATTCAGTCCCCTTCCCGCCTCCCTCCGACGCTCGCCAGTTAGAGCCGACATTTAATTGGTCTGTGTTCTCTGCGTCCAATTCAGCTGATGTTCCCCCTGGAGGGATGTCCCCATCAGCCAAGGCCCATCTGGCGTTGCGGGGCTTGTAGGTTAGGGCCGGACATTTTCAGTCATAGTCTAAAAACGGGGCCCAGATGTTCTTAAAGCGGTTGAAGAGACCCTGCCCTTGCGGCTGTTATTTTCTCTGCAATCAATATATCCCATAGTTTCTGCCACCAATGAAACATAAGGGGGTCGTCCGCAGATTACCAAGAGCGGGTGATTGCTATTTTTCCTGCCAGAAGGCAATGAGTTAGCAGTTTGGCTTTGCTTCCGGAACATGGATAGATTCCTGGGATCGTGGTCCCCAAAAGGATAATCTAAGGCTCTAGTGGGAGCGCTGTCTGGGTGATCTGTTCAATGGTAGCTATACATAGTCTCCAGGACTGTTGGATTCTAGGGCATGCCCACCACATGTGGAAGAAGGAGCCTGGCAGGCCACATTGTCTCCAACAGGTGGGGTCAAGAGGTTGGTTCATGTGGTGGAGCCTCAGGGGGGGATATTGATATTTTATTTCATCGCGCTCGTACACAAGTGTTTCAGAGCGCGACAAGGCAAGGGAGGGGAACAGAGGAGAACAAAACAGCGATCTTACTAGGCCCAGTGACATTGAGAATGTGCAAGTGGATGGGAGGGGAAAAGTGCATGGAAGGGGGGAGAAGTGGAAAGTGCGAAGCAGAGGAGAAACAGATAAATAACAATAAATAAATAATAAAGGCAACAAACAGTTTTAGTGCAGCCAGCTATTTTCAAGTGCTAGGTTTAAGGCAGCAGACAGGGTAGGTCTGATAAGTGCAGGAAGAAAAAGGGGGAGGCTGTATGGGTTCAGATGCAGACCCCAGTGCAAGGGATGGCCCGGAGGCAGTGCGGGAGGGTAGCAGGGTGAGCAGGTACCTGGGCCCGGAGGACAGAGGGTGGCCAGATGCACGGTGCCAAGAGAGAGCAGATCAGCAGGGGAGACTGGGAGCAAAGGCAGAAGAAAAGAGGAAGGTCTTGAGGTGCTTCCGGAACCGGAGATGGTTCTCCTCAAGTTTTAGAGTGACGGGAGGCTGTTCCAGAGGGGCCCCAGCTGAAGACAGAGATCTACCCCAGCTCATTTCTTTGAAAATCGACTGACGCTGAGGGAGTTGGAGGTAGAGGAGCGTTAGTACCAGCGTAGCAAGATTTTGTAAGCGCATTTTCTATTGGTAACACAGAGGGATGATTTATGCGTTCGGGTCCATATGTCCACCCAGGCCTGGTCCTCGCTAGGATGGCCTAAGTCTGCCTCCCAGTGAGCCATCGATAAGGTTTTTGAGGCCAGGAAGCCTCCTAGAAAGTGTTTATATAAGGTGGAGGTCCTGCCTCGCAACGGGCGGTCACTGAGAGTCAATTCAAGGGGTGTGAGATTGCGGGTGGCCGCCTGAAGAGTCTGAGGGTGAGAGCACCAATGACGTAGTTGGATGTAGGAGAATCTGTCTCTTTCCTGCAGCTGAAAAGATTCCTTACATTGTTCAAAGGTGCGAGGTAGCCCTCCCACAAATAGTTGACCCAGGGTTTCAAGGCCTCCTGCAATCCAGTTCCTAAAGTTCTGGGGGTTTGCTCCAGGAGAGAAGGCTGGATTAAGGAAAACCAGGGAGAGGGAGCCCAACCCTCTCGGGATTCTCTTGCGTCTCAGGGCTGTAGGATTGTTTAGCGTGTTTTGGGAACACAGAGCACAGCACCGCTGCACAGAATCAATGTATAGCATGTTTTTTTATACGGCACCACTGCATGGGTTTGGTGCATTGCTATGATGCAATTGTATGCCTGAATGAATCCATAAAACAGCAAGGCCTGGATTATGAATACATTTCATTGGTAGATACTGGTGAAGGGCCTGTAAGAATTATGGTAAATAATAAGGGTTGTCAAGATATTCATTTAGAGGAAAACTCCCCATTAGGAATGGCCATACAAAAATCACATTATACTGCAGATCTAAATAACATGGTGATTGGAAATATCCCTGAAAAGTATGTAGATGCCAGGGGTGAGTTACAAGAATACCTGGACTCTCAGCCCAAAGGAATATTTAAAATTCATTCTGTGTACCCTTATGATTCAAATGACACAGTGTGCTGCCATCAAGAGGATTGCATAACATTTAATTTAAATGAAAATGAAACAGAAAATCAGCCCATTGAAGTGGAAGCTGATATGCCAAAATATTTAAAAGTGGCAGCTGTACAAAAAGACACAGCCACACAGTTAGAGGAAAGCGCCGAGATTCCCTTACCAGAAGATTTTCCAGAATTTTCCAAAATGGTAGAAGAGCAGATTTTATCAGCGGATGCATGTGACAGCGATGAGGATAGAAACAATCTGAGGGAGATATTTATGGAGTTTAAGGATGTATTTGCAAAAGATGCTTATGATTGCGGTTTAACTGATTTACATGTGGCCACACTACCAGAAGGGTGTAGCAGAAGTCCAGTATTTGTACGCCAGTATAGACTACCGCTGGCATGTTTAGAATCATTAGCAGAGATTATAAAAAATTTAGAAGCTCTGGGAATCATCAGGCCCATTCATAGCACATCCAATACACCTATTTTAGGTGTGTTAAAGCCAAATGGTCAATGGCGGCTATGTGCAGACTTCAGGGAGTTAAATAAAAGAGTACCAGTATCCAGATGGCCACTGCCATTCATTGATCAGGGCCTAGCTCAGGTACATGGTTCAAAAGTGTTTACCACATTAGATCTCACCTCTAGATATTGGTGCGTGCCATTGGCAGAAGAGATACAGAATTTATTTTCCTTTACATTTGACAGGACTCAATACGCATGGGTTAGAACTCCGTTCGGGTACATTAATAGTGGGAGTGAATTTGGCATATTTTTGAGAAAGGCCATGCCAGATGCAGCGGAAAGAGGAACAATAGTTTATGTGGATGATGTCCTAATAAAAAACTAAAGCCTGAAAAGCCATTTTGATGAAATAAGACATGTGCTTGGTCAATTGCAGAAAGCAGGCGCCAAAGTATCTTTACAAAAAGCGCAATGGTGCAAGAAAAAAACATGCTATACATTGATCCTGTTCAGCGGTGCTGTGCTCTGTGTTCCCAAAACACGCTAAACAATCCTACAGGGCCCAATCCCAGGTGTTAATATTGTGTTTAGTAGCTAACAGAAGTCCATCCCATTGTCTCCGCAAGGGGGGTGGAATTTATGGGAGAAACTGCAGGGGGAGAGGTAGGCATGATTGTTCCAATTCAACCCATCTAGGACGGTTGGAGGTTACCTGCCATGCTTGAACGTGCACCAGTTGTGCTGTCGCCTGATACACCTGGAGGTTAGGGAGTCCCTGTCCACCAATCTTGCATTTCCCAGCATTGCCCTATGGGAGATCCTAGCTTTCTTCCCTCTCCAGATGAATTGGAGCATTTTCCTCTGCAGATTGCAGAGGGCGGGAGCCGGGATTGCGACATGGCGAGATGAACAGGCGTATAAAAATCTGGGGAGAAGGTTCATTTTACAAGCAGTTATACGTCTCATCAGTGACATTTCCTGGGATGTCCAGTGTTTCAGATCACCTTCTAGTTCTTTGAGGAGGGGGGGGGGGGGTTTACAGAATATGTGTTCCTTGGATTTGCAGACACTCGGACCCCTAGGTAGGGGATCGCCTTCGTTTTCCAAAGGATGGGACATATCAGGGCTAAGGATTGTCGTTCAGCCAAGGACATGCCTATCCCCAGGGCTACCGATTTATCAAAGTTAATGGAGAAGCCAGTGACTCATCTGTAGCGATTTATTTCAGAGATGGCCTGCCTTAATGAGGAGCGGGGCTCCGAGATGGTGAGTAGGACGTCGTCAGCATATAGGGCGATTTTATGTTGAGAAGGACCTACCTGGGGGCCCTTGATGTGGTCATTCAGTCTGACTTTCTGGGAAAGAGTTGCATGATTAGTGTGAATAGGAGCGGGGATAGCGGGCTGCCCTGTCTGGTCCCACAGGTTAGGGGAATTGGGGCGGAGAGGGAGCCATTGATCCTAAGGCGGGTCTTTGGTGATTTATAGTTGGCTAGGACCATCGCTCGGAACGCCGGTCCAAACCCATAGGCTTCCAGGGTAGACTCATAAAGGACCAATCGACTCAATCAAATGCCTTGGTGGCATCCAGGGCCATCAGTACTAGTCTCTGAGAACTCCGGGAAGCGAGATTCACCAAGTTTAGGGCCCTGTGAATATTATCAACAGCAGACCTACTTTTTAATAAAGCCAGCTTGGTCGGGGTGGATTATGTCAGGCAGTATGTGTGCTAGGCGATATGCCAGAATCTTAGAGTAAATGTTACAGTCTGTATTCAGGAGGGCTATTGCTCTGTAGGAAGCAGGGTCCGTTGGGTCTTTTCCTGGTTTGGGTAAGAGGACGGTGATAGATTCCTACATAGAGGGAGTCTTGGGCCCAGGATTTGAGAGACTTAATGGCTTCCTCGACCTCCTCACCTGAAACCGGCACGTCCAGTTTGTCCCGGGATACATCTTGTAGCTGGGGGAGTGCTGCTTCCTGCTGGTATTCTTTTTGTTCATTCCGGTTTCGTGATGGTGCGGTCATCACTTGAGCCAAGTGGTCCGATGCCAGCCCTTGCTTATCTGGTTCTGCATAGTGTATTATGCCTTGTGGGTCTCGAAGCCCAATGATGGTGTTGCTCCTTTTGACTTTAGCCAGTTTGGCCACTAGCAGTTTGTTCGCTTTGTTATTCTTCATGTAGTAGAATTGCTTGGCTTTAGTCAAAAACTGAGCCGTATGCTCAGCGTAGTGGGCCTCCAGTTTCTTTCATGCATTGTGGATGGTTTTCTGCGTTTTAGGGGACCAACCCTTTCTCTTATGAGTCTCTTCCGCCTCCCTAAGTTCCTCCTCGAGGATCAGGCGTGTCTGTTGTCTCCCCCTTTGAAATGCTACTCCTTGTGCGATTAGTTCTCCCAGAATCACTGTTTTTAGGATGTCCCAGGTGTATACGGGGGAGGTGTCTTCGCTGGAATTTTCTCTGCATAAGTTTTTAATTGCTGTTGCAATCCTGTCTCTTAACCGCATTTCGTTAAGAATTGGGTCATATAAGGTCCATCTACGCTGGGTGTTAGGTATTGGTTCATGTTCTCGGATTTCTAGAGTTACTGCAGCGTGGTCAGACAAGATCCTTGATCCTATAGATACGTCATTGGCGTAGGTGAGCACCTGGGGGGGGCATTAGCAGGAGGTCAATCCTCGAGAAAGTTCTGTGAACATAGGAGTAGAAGGAGAAGTCCCTCTCAGCAGGGTGAAGCACCCGCCAGGAGTCCACCACCTCCAGGGATCTGAACAGATGCAGAAAACTAAGGGCAAGAGTGATGTCCCCACGAGAGGGGGGGGGATCTGTCTTTTGTGGGGTCTGGAACTCCATTAAAGTCCCCTCCAATTATAGTCTGGCCTTCTGTGAAGGAAGAGAGGGAAGAGCCCAGCGCCTCATAGAAAGCGGCTTGACCAGTGTTGGAGGCATAGACTGAAGTAAAGGTATATAACTGCCCTAGCAGCAGATATTTGACCACCACATATCGACCTTCTGGACAAGTTTTCTTTTCCAGGACCTAGGGGTTCAGTCCCTACATGAAAAGGATTGCTGTACCCCCTTTCTTGGAGCCACTTGCAGCAAAGCGTTGCCGTGGATAGTGTCGGGAGCAAAGTCGCCCAAAGTCTGCTGGCAATAAGTGAGTTTCTTGTAGCATTGCTACGGCTGCATCATCATCTTGAAGTTTTTGTAGAATAAACTTACGCTTAGCAGAAGAGTTTAGACCTCTAACATTGAGGGAGAGAAATGTCAAGGTCCGGTCTTCTCAGGTTAATTCTGGAGTCCCCACTGGGTCTGGCGGGGGGTTGAGGTAGATGCAAGTCGGCCATCATTTCAAGGGGTTGTTAGGCGTGTGTCATCCTGCTCTTGGGGTTTTAACTCAGGCCCCCAATGGGAAGCCGGAACTGTAACTGGTGGGGGGCACGTTTGTAGGTGGGGGACCCCCCAAGGCCAACTGGGCTCAACAAAGTTCTCCAGCCACAAAGGCTGGGGTTCGGAATAAGAATTGTGTAACATTCAAAGGACTCACAGGTGGAATGTGCCTTGGAGATGGGCATGGGCCGTGAAATGGGGCCCGCTTCATCGTTCATAGCTGATTGTTTACTTTTTACAGGATCGGTGAGGTTTCAATGAGGTGAAAGAAGTTCCCAATTAAGAGGGAAGCTGGGTTCTGTTCTTTAAGGCCATAGTGTCATGGGACCTGTGCCGGAACGGTTCATCTTCTCCTGCTGTTTTTCGGCACCCTCGACCAGAATGCCCGCCTGGGTTTCGACGAGGAGCTCGGTCCTCTGTCTGCCACGTCCTCTAAGGTTAGCAATACCGTTTCTCTGGGTGCGGTCGGGAGCATGATCTTTTCGGCATCTTCAAGGTGGCAGATTCTGCGCAAGGCGCCTTTGTGAGAGAACTGTAGGGCAGTCGGGAAGAGCCATCTGTATGGAATCTGGTGGTCTTGGAGGAAGAGGGTTAGAGGTTTGAGGGATTTCTTCTTCTGAAGTGTGAGGAAAGAGAGGTCTTGATAGATCTGGAGGGGGGATCCCTGGAAGGATAGTTTGCCCCGGGAATGGCGGATGGCTGAGATAGCCTCCTTTGTGGTAAAGAAGTGCACCGTGGTTATTAGGTCCGGGGGGAGTCCGATTCCACCCCCTGATGCAGGCGCAGCATGTGGGTGCGGTCTAAAAGGAGTTGAGGTTTGTCCAGCTGTGGGATTAAAGATTGGAAGAAGTCTCCCACGTATTCCGCCAGGTCTTTGTCTGGGACTGAGACTGGGATCCCTCAGATCCGAAGGTTGTTGCGTCAGGCCCTGTTTTCAAGATCCTCCTGTTTGAATTCAAGGATTTCACACTTATCTTGCAGGGTTCTGATCGAGCGTTGGATTTCCCCCAAAGTGGATGTGTGGTCTCGGGAGCAATCTTCAACCTCCCCCAGCATCTGCTCCACCTCTGTCACCCTTGCGTCCGTGTGTTCCAGCTTTGTGGTGAGCTTGGTCATGCACAACCTAAATTCCGATTTGATGTCTGCCATAAAGGCTAGTTTATCATCCTTGGTGGCTAGGGCTCCTTTATCCTCCAGAGATTTCTGCGGAGTAAGCTTTGGGGGGGGTCATTTTTCTTCTCCTTGTCTGCCAACATTAGTATTTTGGAAATGTCTGAGTTCTCACCAGAATTTAGTTGCTTAGCCATGGCTCCTGCCAAAGCGCGGGATGGGTAATGCCGCAGTTACCGCATGTAGGGTAGATGTGGGGTAGGCGAGGTTGCTGTGTAGTGGGCTGCCGACAGCCAGGCAGAGGGTCCGAAGTCGTGGGTGATATTTTTAGTGGGTGATTCTGCAACTGTGGTCGCCACCTGCGCGGTGAGGAAGAGAGGGTCCCCCCAGTTATGTGTGGAGGTGGTATTTGCTCCTCTGCTCCTTAGTTCCACTGAAGAAAGGGGGGCGGTGAAGCGTGGGCCAGGGCCCCCCTGAAGATGAGTGGAGAAAGAGGAAAAGTGGCACCACACTGGGGTCTGGATGAAGAAGTGGGGAAGTCACCCAAGTAGGCACTCTCTGCGTAGGGTGGTTGTGCTATCCTGATTCAGGTGATGGTATCAGGCTGTGAGAGTAGCCTTATTGTTGTTATGGTGTTTCCCGTCAGCCTGAGGCCCAGGATGGACTAAGGACCAAATAAGTTATGCTTTGCATGATGGGGGGGCAGAGCTGCCACGAGGAAGCGAGCGGGTGAGCCACGGAGCGTTCTGGATCCCAGACGCTGACCAGGGTGTATGTTGTTGTTGGGAGCAGGATGCTTCCCGCGGTCTTCAGCCGCTCTGGAGCTCCGGACCCCTCTCGCCGGGTGCCGCTGCGGGAGAGAGGGAAAGCACTCCCCACGTTAGAATGTTGTGGGGAGGAGCCCGCAAGCCTCGGATCACTGTGCCCAGAGAGGACGCTTTGGGCTTGGCGGGCCGAGACCCGCGGGTGTGCTGAAGTGCTGTGAAGGGTAGGTGGGTTGCCAGGGGGAGAACCGCTTCCTCTCCAATGGCCGTCCGGGAGCGGAAGACGGAGCAGGAGGGACCGCTGGGCTCAGCGCGGGCAGTAATCTGGTCCCAGTCCGGTGCCGGTGCCAGTCTCGCCAGCACCGCCCACCATCTTGGATGAGGTGGGCAGGGGGCTCCCCAGAATCTGCCAGCCGTAGACTAGCTTCCCAGGAGTCCAAACTCTTTTTCTTGGTCTTGGCAGATGCCGGCACCCTAATCAGGGTTTCATATTAAGTTCAGAGCACTGAAACCGCACCAAATCGGCTGCGCAGCGGGTCCCTCACGGAGGCCATCAAGAGAGAGTCCACATAGCTGGCGCTCCAGGCCACGCCTCCACAAGGTTCTATTTTTTCAGGATTCCTGGGCAATCAAGCGCATTCAACTGCATCGGTTTCTCCGCTTCCATGTACCTGCATTGAAATCCCATGTGAAAGGCCGACCAGCAATGGGCCTTGCACCTATGGCTCTAATACACTTGGCCACGACATACATTGTGCCAATAAATGCTAACATCCTGACAGCAAAAACACAATGAGTTTCCTCTTTGAGTTTAATACACTTGTATATCAATAAAAGGGGCAAGGGGTTATCTTTTCTCCTGAGAACACAAGATACATGTATGTCCACTGACCGCGATCGACAGGGCCGGGTTTTCCTGTGTTAGTGAAAGGGATTTAAATTAATGATCGTGGTCTGGAGAGAATCTCTCCTATGATCTTGAGGCGGAGGCAGCTTTCTTAATCCCCAAAACCTCCCTGCAGGGTCCCTCTACTTCGAGTAGAGCTCTTCTGCTATGGGATACCCTGGTGGAGACCAGCTATAGACCCATGAATGGCAGATTTGATTCAGAGACGCTGGGAATTTCAAATTCAGCAAAGGCATATTTTGGAACATTTTTTTATTCTGACCCCCCATTACGAGCATGATTCACAGAAGCATTTTATAATGGCGCCATCTCATTGGAAAATGCTCTGTGAATCAGGCCAGAAGTGGTGGAGCTGCGTAAAGGGCTTCGATATTCTGGCGAGGTGTGAAAATGATCGCTTTCGCTCTTTCGGAGTTGCGGCAGATGGGATATGATTCATCTTAGGAATGCTTATGGCCAGCCTCTAGACAAAGGATCTCAAGGCTATGTTTTTTGTTGGAAAGGGGAAAAGGAGTCTGAACCTCTAGAGAAGTTGTTTGTTTTGAAAAGGGAACCTTTCTTGAATTTCCTCTACATCTCGTCCTCCAAGATGAATATAAACACAGATTTATTTATTTTTGACCAGTTTCGGGTAAATATATATAACTAAGAACCATACCCATACCAAGAGGTGTGGTCATGATCAAACTCCCTCCTGGCTGTCAGTTATGTGTAAGGTTAAGAGGGGGTTAGTCCTAGCTGACCTCAAAGCTGCCTTATCAATTGCACGTGCTATCAGGATAGGGCAGAGGGATTACAAAGCTGAACTTACTAAGAGGCGGGCTGATATTTCTAACTCTCACTGGAAGGCCTTATCTGCTGCTCCTTCATCCAAAGATCCTAAATCCTTTTGGAGCATTGTCACTAGAAACATCAATAGTCTGGATTGTGGACCCGTAATTTTCAGAATTAGATGTCTCTGAAACTGACTGGGTCAAGCATTTCTCCTCCTTCTACAGTCAAAATGTTAACACCCCGGTGACAGCTGCAATTTGTGTTTCTGAGAGTGCAGATATTTTAGCACTTTTTGATGGGTCCTGCAATTATTTGGGTTGTTGGCAGACGAAAATCAAGCAAAGCACCTGGGCATGATGGAATCCCTAATTATCTTTTATGTAGCAATATTGAGCACTGGATGCCCTTTTTTACTCAAGTCTTAAATGCCATTTTCCGCACAGGGCTGAAACCTATCATTTGGAAAACAGTCATACTTTTCCCTATATATAAAAAGGGCAGCAATCATTACCAGCATCTTACAGTCCAGTTATACTCTTGGGCAGGACATCCACGCTTTTTGCAGGGCTACTATTAAAAAGACTGGGGGTTTGGGTGAGGGAGCATGGTCTCTTATCAGATACTCAATTGGCCTTCACAGCGGATGTGGGCATGGCCACCAGTACCTAAACATCTACCCGATTTTGACTAGGAGCTCCATCCTTTTGGGCTCTCCTGTCTACATGGGTTGCAAGGACCTAGGTTTCAACCTTGACCACGTGGACAGGAGACTCTTTTGGGTGAATCTGGATGGGATGGACGTTTGGAAGCCGCTGATCTGATTGTTAGAGGCATTCTATGCTGATCCTTGTGTCAGGGTCACTCAATTCTCTGCTTGCCCCATAATAAACCCTATCAGAGTAGGGAAGGGAGTGAGGCAGGGGTGCATTCTTGCCTCCCTGCTGAATAACCTTTACACAAACTCCAACACTAGTGGAGTTTAGTGCGGATCTCATTCATTGTCGAGGCAGCAGATTGTAAAGATCTACGTGTCTGTGCCAACAAAACAGTGTTGTCTGAATAGCTTACGATTGGCAGACTCTTGTGCATACCTATGGAGATTACATGTCAAGCGGTGGCCTTACAGCAAATGCCGGGAAGTGCTATGTTATGGGCTTTGCTAGCCGCCCTTGTAAGATCTCCGCCATATTGCTGAAAGGTATCTATCTGTTCATCAGACTGCACCAGTTTGAACCGGGTCATTGGAGGCCTTTAGATTTACCAAAAATATGGAGCAATCTTCAGTAGAGCACATAGAGGAGGTGTAGAGAGGGAAAGCACTGGCAACAGGCGCATATGGCAGTGAACTCTGGGCCTGTACAAATATGAAGTCTTTGCAAAGTGCCAAGAATATTGTCTGTGCACGCCTCTTATGGATATCCACTTCTACAGCATCACAGGTTCTGCACTCAAAGCTGGGCATAGAACACTTGACAGATGTGCTCTCCCGGCCACCAATCTTGTTTCTGTGGGCTGTGTGGACAAATAAAGAAGGGTCATTAACTAGATTGACCCACGTTCGTTTTCGGTGGAGGGCATCCAACACTCCTTTATAATTTAGCAGCAAATACCCTGTTCTATGGAATTATGTCCACTCAGGAGGGTCTACAACCATGTTTTAGCTCCCTGCACCCTTCACAGAGCAGAGGAGAAATAATCATGTGCATATAAGTCTTTGTCCCACCCACAAGGGCAGCCCAGCATATTACTGTAGGTAATATGAATACATCCGAAGGATGGCGAGCCTCTGGTCACTGGTATGTATATATATAAGTCTTTGTCCCACCCACAAGGGCAGCCCAGCATATTACTGTAGGTAATATGAATACATCCGAAGGATGGCGAGCCTCTGGTCACTGGTATGTATATATATAAGTCTTTGTCCCACCCACAAGGGCAGCCCAGCATATTACTGTAGGTAATATGAATACATCCGAAGGATGGCGAGCCTCTGGTCACTGGTATGTATATATATAAGTCTTTGTCCCACCCACAAGGGCAGTCCAGCATATTACTGTAGGTAATATGAATACATCCGGAGGATGGCGAGCCTCTGGTCACTGGTATGTATATATATAAGTCTTTGTCCCACCCACAAGGGCAGCCCAGCATATTACTGTAGGTAATATGAATACATCCGAAGGATGGCGAGCCTCTGGTCACTGGTATGTATATATATAAGTCTTTGTCCCACCCACAAGGGCAGCCCAGCATATTACTGTAGGTAATATGAATACATCCGAAGGATGGCGAGCCTCTGGTCACTGGTATGTATATATATAAGTCTTTGTCCCACCCACAAGGGCAGCCCAGCATATTACTGTAGGTAATATGAATACATCCGAAGGATGGCGAGCCTCTGGTCACTGGTATGTATATATATAAGTCTTTGTCCCACCCACAAGGGCAGCCCAGCATATTACTGTAGGTAATATGAATACATCCGAAGGATGGCGAGCCTCTGGTCACTGGTATGTATATATATAAGTCTTTGTCCCACCCACAAGGGCAGCCCAGCATATTACTGTAGGTAATATGAATACATCCGAAGGATGGCGAGCCTCTGGTCACTGGTATGTATATATATAAGTCTTTGTCCCACCCACAAGGGCAGCCCAGCATATTACTGTAGGTAATATGAATACATCCGAAGGATGGCGAGCCTCTGGTCACTGGTATGTATATATATAAGTCTTTGTCCCACCCACAAGGGCAGTGCAGCATATTACTGTAGGTAATATGAATACATCCGAAGGATGGCGAGCCTCTGGTCACTGGTATGTATATATATAAGTCTTTGTCCCACCCACAAGGGCAGTGCAGCATATTACTGTAGGTAATATGAATACATCCGAAGGATGGCGAGCCTCTGGTCACTGGTATGTATGGACACTTGATGGCATTTCATTTGTGTTGAAAATGTAGTGTGGGCAGTAGACAAGCAGGTCAGGCTGTTTAGTTCTCTACAACATCAGGTAGTTATCATGCCCCTTATACTTTTAGATAATCTGCACTTTTGAATAGTTTGCTATCATCATGAATTTATTCAGAAAGCAAGAGCCAATGTGTCTACTGCCCAGCAGTGTATTCATGGAATCCTTTCACACTTTAAATTAACACATGTGGTCCACTTGTATATTAAAAAACAATGCTCCAAAAAACACTTAATATTTTGTTCATGGACTTCAAATATGTTCCAAACATCAACGTCCTGTGCACATTTTCATTGAGGGCAAAAACGATCAGATGACAAAATTATTCAAAAATCAGAATACGTCCCAGAACAAAGTAAACTCATTAAGGAACAAAACTAGATCAATTGCAATCATATCGAAAAAGGTGCCCGCTTAGAAAATGCACAAGTGGCAATGTAATGACTGACAATGGTTACTTATTCAAGCTCTTTATTTGTGAAGATAGAGCTTGTATGTGTCTATACTTGTATGGCACATATCCCTAACTGGAAATGGGCTGGATACATGCATCTGGGGGGCACGATTTTACTGAATGAAAAGGCAGAGAAAAAAGCTCTATACTAAATGGCTAACATATTATTCAAAGAGGTGCGTTTTGCATGTTTTGCTGAAGATCCACAAGATCTCCATCCGACAACATTTCAAAGGAAAGTGGTTCCATGTTGTAGGGTCAATGATGGAGAACTGTCTATCTATTCTGAGCCCAGAATGGCCAACAGAAAGATATTGTCCAACCGCAATAATACGACTGGTTGATGGAATAGAAGCTTGTCATTAAGGTAGGCTTGACACAAACCATGTATGCACTTAAAGGTTAGGAATAGGATTGGAAAGATATGTTTGCGGACAGGCAGCCAATGTAGAGCTAAACAAAACATTGTAACTTGGTGAGCTCTTGGAAAGAACGCAGATTAGACACATATCAGCATTCTGCACCCTCTGATGGTGGTTAAGCAATTCATCAAGAAGACCTCAGTAGAGAGAGTTAACATAGTTTAAAAGGTGATGTATAAGGGCGCCCACTATCCCTGCATTGTCTTCCTTCAGATTGAGGAGAAGCGGTCTGCACAGCAAGCGAATCTGAAGGAAGGAAGCTCTCACCATATCATCTACCTTAAGGACAATAGAAAGATCAGACACCCCATCATGCCCAGGTTCTTCACTTTTTTAGCAAAGGGAGTTGGGTGGTCGAAGAGGGTAGGAGGAGGGGAGCATTGAGGATGTTTAGCTCCCATTGACATTAACTCTGTTTTGGACCAATTAAGTAGAAGCCTTTTAGCATAATCAAACTATGCACTCATTCAATTAATGTTACTTTCCAGGCCTAATGCTTTGTATATAGATTTGTGTCATCAGCATACGAATTGAATTAAAACCCAACATTGTGGAAAATATGTATTAAATGTTTGTAAATATGCACTCATTCAATTAATGTTACTTTCTGTTGTGGCCCTCTTGTGGACCACAGTAGGGTGTTAACCTTCGCCTATGTGTGCACGGGCCCCGAGCAGCATGGCGTACAAAGATGCATGGGAGCCAGTGTATAGAGCAACCTTCTTTATTGCCCTCTACATAGCTTCTGCCTTCCCGGGCTCTACTAGCCCCTCCTATTACTCCCCCACCCCTTGTCCGTGGTTTCCCTCTTCTTCCCTTAAGGTGGATCTTCTCTTAAGGTGGACTGCCTCTATGTCGTAATACCCCCCCTTGCTTATCATCTTTGTAGGGGTTGGTATTTCTTCTCCTGCGTTCTGGCGGCCGTCATGGTATTCGCCTTGATCATGTTCCCTTTCGCTGTTCTTCCACGCCAGGACCTGTGTGGCAGCCTAGCGCAGCTGCCTGGGGTAAGGCCCTTTCCCATGGCCTTCGTGTTCGTGTCCACGCTGGTGTGTGTTTTTGGTATAGTCCTTGATTACCTCGTCCTTTGTGCTGGCGGCCGTGCCATTCGGTTGCCACTGTTGTGGGTTATTATGGTGCTAATCAAGGTATTCGTGGTAGTCGTGGATTGGGGTGCCATTTTCGTCCTGGTGGCTGTTGACAACTCTAGCCTGGTAGATTTGCTGGCATCTTCTTTAGCCTGATGGTGTCGTTGGTACCCTGGTTGCCAGTGGCCTTCTCAGTGGTTCGACTCTGCTCTTGCCTCTTGCTGGGCGGGCTAGGTGTTTGCATGCACTTTGCTTACTGTCGGCTGTTATCTCGAGAGGTGGGTGTCTCCTGCTCCCCTTTTGCAATGTTTGGGGGGGCTCCAGCGCTGAGGCGTACTCCCTCCCTTCCAGTCTTCACTTCTGTGGTGTTTGCTTATCCTTGGTGGGCAGGGTGGTACTCTTGGCGAGGGCCTTATGCGGGCTGCTCTGGTTGTGATGCATGCTATTGTTGTGCGGGGTGCTATGTTACGCATTGTGATGGTCACGTAGTGAGATGCCCTTACTAGCATTGATTCTTGCACTCCGAAGTATATTCTTGGTCACGGTCCGATTTAGGAGTGTTGCCTCTCCAGTCCCGCTTTCTCCAGAAGTTGTATGAGGCACTTGTTGTCCCGTCCTACTCCCCCCCCCAGTGGATTGGGTGTGCCAGTGCGTATGGTGATGAGCTTCTCTTGATGGGCTTCCAATTTTCGACATCACCTGGTGCTGGTGGTACTTCTCCAGGCGGTGGAGGATCTGGGTTTAGGTGTGGTGCCGCCTTTGTCCACTCACTCGACTGGGCCTGTTTGATTGGTAGCTGGTTATGTCGTATGTCGGGTGTGCTGCTGCAGGGTTTCCTTTAACTCCCTTGTCTTTGTGGTCTTGACGACTTGACCGTGGGAGCCTTTGTTGGTGATTGCCGCGTGCCTCAGCTCCGGCTGACTTTCTGGGTAGGCATGTTTGTGTACTGTTAGCTGTCGTTCCTTGCCTGTGCTCTTGTTCCTCCCGTGGTGTCCCTACTTGTTAGTTGGACCCCCTTTGTTGTGTGATGCACCCTGGCAGTGTTGCATATCTGTTGCTACCGCTGTTCTTATCTTTGTAGCTGCCTGGTCAGTTCCCTTTGGTGGGTGCAGCTCACTGCGAGCTGTGGGTGCTCCTCACTTCCTCTGCTTGCTGGTTGCCGCTGCTTCTTTTCCAACAGCTTCGCTGCGTTGGATCTCCCTCACCCTAGCGCGTCTCCCCAGCAGCCTCAGTTCACCGCTCCAGGCCCAGTCAGTCTCCTTCTGCACCGTAGGGGCTCTCGTCTCTCCCTGTGTTTGTTACTTCATCTTGCCGTCTCTTTGGGCCATCTCAGTCATGTCCCCCTCTTTGGGCAGCGTTCTGTTTGGCCCTCTTCTTGGGCGGTCTCTCCTGTGGCCTTCTCTTTGGGCAATTTCTCCTGTTGCCCCCTCTTTGGGCAGTATTCTCCTTGGCCCCCTCCTTGGGCAGTATTCTTCCTTGGCCCCCTCCGTGGGCAGTATTCTTCCTTGGCCCCCTCCTTGGGCAGTATTCTTCCTTGGCCCCCTCCTTGGGCAGTATTCTTCCTTGACCCCCTCCTTGGGCAGTATTCTTCCTTGACTCCCTCCTTGGGCATTATTCTCCCTTGGCCCGCTCCTTGGCCGGTATTCTTCCTTGGGTAGTATTCTTCCTTGGCCCCCTCCTTGGGCAATATTCTTTCTTGGCTCACTCCTTGGGCCGTATTCTTCTTTGGCTCACTCCTTGGGCCGTATTCTTCTTTGGCTCACTCCTTGGGCGGTATTCTTCCTTGGCCTCTCCTGGGCCGTATTTTTCATTGGCCTCCCCTCTTGGGCGATATTGGTCCTTGGCCCCCTCATTGGGTTATCTCTGTTGTGGCCTCTCCTCGAGATTCTCATCTGTGGCCCCCTCCTCGGGCAATCTTCTCTTGTGGCCGTGTCATGTGTTGTTTCCTTGTGATCCTCAAGATCTTCCCCACACACTTGCTCCTCACGGTACTGCTTTCCTGACGTTCTCTGTTCCCGGCGTCACTCCGGGAACCTCCTTGCCTTTTCACTGATGGTGAGGTAGTAGGCGGTATTTCCTCATGCTTTCCTGGGCTTGTGGCATACATCAGTGCCACGTGCACTGGCTGTCCCTGGTGTTCTTTTTTTTTTTTCAGTTTCCCTTCCCCTCCTTTGCTGATGAGGCTGGGTAGTGCGTGGTGGCAGTTGTGGGCTGATAGTGTCTGGGCTTCGGCTTCTCTTACCGGAATCTTCACATGTGACGTCTCTGCGTCGCTCACTGCCCAATATCGTATTCCTGTTGCAGCTTGGCTGGTCGCAGTCGCTGACCCTCCTCCTCCATGGTGTACCTGCAGCTAGGCTCTGCTCACCGGCCACTCTTCCGTTGCAGGGCATGCTGCTGGGCTCTTCTCCTACGCAGAGAGTAGTGTCCCAAGCACCAAGCATGCGTGCCGCCCAGACACAGCCTGCAGAGCAAATAGTATCCTGGTTGGTGGCGACAGAGCGCAAGTGAATCATGCTCTGGGGGCCCAGCTTGACATTCACCCGCTGCTTGTCCACATCGGAGACCCTGATCCTTCACCCGACATCAGGGGGAAAGTCACGGCAGCGTCCAAACAATGTGAGAAGTTCCCGCCGGCGCTGTACCTGCACCTCTCTGCGGGGCACTGCTGCCTGTCCTCACCGCCTGGTGTACCATCGTCTGCTGGCGTCTATCACCTCTCTGTTCGTGCTTCTTTCATGCTGCTGGGCCTTGTCTGCCCTCTGCGCTGCCTCCTCTGCGTCTCTGCTGGGTCTCCTTTGCCCACCTTCACTTCTCGCGACACCGGGGTCATTGGGCCTCTGCTGGGCTCACCGTTGCCTGCTGTGCTCGCTGGGTGCCGTTGCGTGCTGTACTTTTACTGTGGTGCGGCCTGTAGGACTCTTCATTCGCTGGTCCACCAGACACCACTCCGCTGGGCTTCGCGTTGCTGGGTGCACTGCACCTTCCACTCTGCTGCACAATGTGGGCGCTTGTCTCTTTTCGTCGCCAGTTGTTGTGGCCCTCATGTGGACCAGGTAGGGTGTTAATCTTCAGCTATGTGTGCATGGGCCCCGAGGGGCATGGCTTACAAAGATGCACAGGAGCCAGTGTATAGAGCAACCTTCTTTATTGCCCTCTACATAGCTCCTGCCTTCCTCGCTCAGTAGAGAGAGTTAACATAGTTTAAAAGGTGATGTATAAGGGCGCCCACTATCCCTGCATTGTCTTCCTTCAGATTGAGGAGAAGCGGTCTGCACAGCAAGCGAATCTGAAGGAAGGAAGCTCTCACCATATCATCTACCTTAAGGACAATAGAAAGATCAGACACCCCATCATGCCCAGGTTCTTCACTTTTTTAGCAAAGGGAGTTGGGTGGTCGAAGAGGGTAGGAGGAGGGGAGCATTGAGGATGTTTAGCTCCCATTGACATTAACTCTGTTTTGGACCAATTAAGTAGAAGCCTTTTAGCATAATCAAACTATGCACTCATTCAATTAATGTTACTTTCCAGGCCTAATGCTTTGTATATAGATTTGTGTCATCAGCATACGAATTGAATTAAAACCCAACATTGTGGAAAATATGTATTAAATGTTTGTAAATATGCACTCATTCAATTAATGTTACTTTCTGTTGTGGCCCTCTTGTGGACCACAGTAGGGTGTTAACCTTCGCCTATGTGTGCACGGGCCCCGAGCAGCATGGCGTACAAAGATGCATGGGAGCCAGTGTATAGAGCAACCTTCTTTATTGCCCTCTACATAGCTTCTGCCTTCCCGGGCTCTACTAGCCCCTCCTCTTCCTTCCCCCCCTCCCCTTGTCCATGGTTTCCCTCTTCTTCCCTTAAGGTGGATCTTCTCTTAAGGTGGACTGGCTCTGTCGTAACACTTTCCAGGTCTAAGGCTTTTCAAATAGATTTGTATCATCAGCATAAGAATGGAATTAAAACCCAGCATTATGGAAAATATGTATTCAATGGTTGTAAATATGCAACTTCAATCTCCTAAGGTTGTGGGCAAGTACAAGATTACAAAACCTTTTTAGCAAGGCATGAGATCCCTGGTAGTCACATAGGTGCCACATGCTTTCAATGGTGTGTTATTGTATTCAGAGTAGATGTAGTTTTGCCACACTTCAGGGAGCTCTTAGGCTGTGTGCTGCATAGAAAGATATATGTGCAGCAAAGTATTTCTTATTATTCTTTTTACCACACATATTATTAGATAGGGTTAGCTAGATTGGATTTATTTGGATTGTGTGGAGAGTTTGGGTAAGTGTAGTTATTAGTTGATGTATTGGGCAAGAGGTCTGCCATGTTAAAATACACCATTGTTAAAGGCTGCAGATTTTGCCATTCTAGTATGCTAAGCCACACTTGTTTAGCTGTGATTGTTTAATTGAAGGTTTATTTATGCTGTTTAGCAGAAAGCTCCAAGTAGCCAAGGTCAGGGTGGAAAGGAATGCCAAACTGTTTCCAATTAAAGAGAAAGTTCTCATGGGCTTGAAATGAGGCTTCATGAAGCTTTTGCCTTTCCAGACAATAGAGAAATGAATACATAACGGTTGTGAGGTACACAAAAAAAGTCCAAACAGCACTATTTCCAAAATTAAGAACTTGGATGTGAGCACAGCGCACCCACTGAGAGCAGGGCATTTGGTTTGGAGGTAAAAGGGCCTTGGTGAAATTAATAAATAGATGGAATTCATTTACTGGAGCAGAGGCGCACACAGTTTTTTCCATACAGCTAGTCTTTGTGAGAAAATAACTAGGTCAGATCCAGAGTTGGCAACACGTCTCGAGACGGGAGTTGCAGGTGCTCATGGAAGGCCATAGGGCCAATTATGGGGAAGGGATTGTGGTGTTCCATGGGATGCAACAAAGTTTTGACCTCACTGATTTCCACTCACTATATGATTAGTCAGTCTCGGTGGGATGCTACAGCCCTAGCTGCTTCTGTTGTCAGTGTCCAATCAGGGCAGAGGTGTTTTACCAATTTCAACAGGAATACTTTGGGCATACTATGAAATTAGGTAATGTTTGCAGGGTGGTATTTTTGATGGTCACGAGAAAGGGAACTCCCAATCATAATGTTTACTGTAAAGTGCTCTTTATGGTCTTGATGACGAGTAGCCAATTGAAATGTTAGAATTAGGATTCATGTTGCATTTGGGGAATATGTTAATTTTGCGGTTTTCTGCCTTTAATACTGTAGTCCGTAATGGGTGTGTTAAGATGTTTTCCAGTTCAGTTCCACTGTGCTGTCCTCTTTACCCGCCATATTTGCAAATAAACTGTTCTTTTATTGCAAGTTGTGCACTCCATTTTTGATTACTTTCGTGTTATTTTTGGGATTACCTTGGGGGGGGCTGTACCTTTACAGGTTGTAAGTATAAATGAAAAAGACAAATTTACATTGCTGAGTCCAGAGGCACTCCGCATATCATAAATGTGGATGAAGACAAACAGTTGTCAAGCAAAACCCAGAGGGACCTGTCAGAAAGAAATATTCTAATCTGGGTCATGGGCTGTTTGAAGAAATGAGAATGCCAAGATCCATACTACCAAATACAGCTGAAAGGTCATGCATAACCTACAAAGATAGGTGGCCATGTCCGTGGCTGCAGGGATGTCAAGTACTAATTCCCATCACTTACCCCCTCTTCCTTTCTGCACTTGCACATTCTGAATTCTCACAAGGCATAGTAGGCCCGTCCCTTCTACCCTCTGCTCTTAAATATTATTTTTGTAATGTATTTCCCACCCTCGCTGCCTCCCTGCTCTGTGGGAGCTTTGAAACAGTATTTTCTTATTGTATAAGCGCCTAACAAGATGAAAATAAATTAATAAAATAAATAAATCCAAGATAACATTTTGCTCTGCATATGTTTGAATTTGACAGGTAGACATTTCCTCTATTATCTCGTCAAACCTCACTGATTCAGTATTTTGACTAAACATACTGAACTATCTAAAGTAGCTATTATTTAATAGAGGGAACAAATCAGTCCAGTTTTAAGGTAGGACATAGAAATACCCTGTCGCAAAGAGAGGTTAACAGATGAAAGAACATTGGCAATAAAATTGTGGCAAGTTGGCACGCTGCAATTGCTGGAAAGAAATCTACGTGTAAGACCATCCCCTTAGAAACCTTTTGAAACCTAACACTCCGGTCTATGATCATGTAAACAGAAGATTCAGGGATTCCCATTTTTTGCAATGAAAACAAATTTAATTTATTGACCAACTCTGCAGAATACAGGTACTTTTATAACATACAATAGGCGGAGACCAAGTATTTGATGATAGAGAGAAAGCTCGTTGGGTCTGTTCTATGCTTCACTTATATATGCATATAAACTGTAGGGAAACCTATACCAAAGAAAAGTATATAACAAAAGAAAAGTGCCAATTTAAAAAAGAAATATGAGCTGTAGCCTGCGCACATAATCTGAAACTTGACACCTGCGAGGAAAGGTGCAGTGTCAGCAACCCATCTAGAACAAGACTATATGTCCAAGATTATATGACAAGGCACAACAATAAATACTTCCAGTTAACATAAACTATCCAGCAACTTTTGCTAAAATTTGAAAAACAGTCCAATCTGGGATGAAAAGCACATCATTTTATAGCAGAGCCAAAATGAAGAGGAAGGTTGGCGTGACTGAATCATAAATGGCCTTGCCATCTCTGTACTTCAAAGTACTTTTGCCCCAGTCCTGAGCTCCAAAAGGAACTGACACCATTTGGCCTGTACCAGCCATGAACATGAGATGCCATTTCAAATTGTGATTGATCTTATTATGTGCAACAAAAAAATGCACTGTTTAAATGACATACAGAATCATATTTTGGATCCAATGTCTTAGGGAGTTAGTTTTTTTAATTGTTCAGGGTAAAAGGTTCTATCAGCTTGATTATGGAAAATAATCAAATGTGGATAGTTTCGTGCACAAATGGTGCATGCCTATAATTCATATATCCTAGCATTCATTCCAGCAAGCTTGTTATTCTGAAGTGGGAATGGAATTTTGGTATAAAAGTGTCTAAAGGAAAAACAAGAAAATGTACAACACATCCACCATATGTCGTGCCGAGATGAATGTCCCATTATTTGATTTGCCTAGATAATAGTAATCTGATGAACTGATTAGTAATTTGATCACATATGAGGAACATGCTGTTTATGAAAACTACAATTACTTAATGTACACATTTCCATAATGACATCACATCGAATGCGAGGGAAACTGGGTGTAGAAATGACTCTGACTAGGGAGCCCTCTTCATTTTTATGCCCAATTAGCACATAGAGGATAGTTTAGTGTGATGTCACTTTCAGAACAATGTCCAATCACATACTTTAACCAATTATATTGGAGAAATTATACACACCTCTGAAGGGAGTGGTGTCTGATCTGTAAACATCCAAACACTTAGATTCTGGGACAGACACTCACTAATTTGCTCACTCCCTGACTGGCTTGCCAATGGAGGGAAAGAAGGAAAGGGCAATTGATAACAACAGAAAAGAGACGGGGATAGATTGTTTTATCTTTGGGCTCAATTTTGGATTACCAGCAGCACACTGGAAGAGAGGCCTACCAGGACTCAAAGATCCAGGCATTATTCAGTAGCAGAGGCAACATACCCAAGACAGAAATAACAGAACCACACTGTGGAGGGAAGCTGATCCCATCGTGCTAACTGTTGCTCACCTGTTCCTAGAGTTGGGGAGTTGAACCAGTCCTTAAGTGGGTGCGCACCTGTCTGGGAGACAGTGAAAAGAAATTCCTATTTAAGTATAATATTAAGAGGAAATATGTTTTAGGGGCACAATACTCTAAAGGTGAACAGATTAAATCCCAACCCTTTTTCTTTGTGAAAGTACTGAAGGGGTGGGGTATGTATATTGAATAGAGATGCTGAAAAATTAATAAATACTTTAGAAGTGTGTGGGCTTCTGGAATTATTGATTTGATAGAATAGGACCTATGGTTTGTACACTGGGAGAGCCCTGACTCTTTTTCTGTGCAATGATCAAACACAGAAGACATATTCTGGGAGTCTAAAGGATATCTCAATGTCTGCATACCTAGAAAAGTGATGTACATTAAAGTAATTTCCTGGTTACATGACCAAGTCGATTTCTGTTACTGGCACTGAACCATTCAAGACAAAGGGGAAAGGGTAATAAACCACTACTAATTGTCCTGCCTTTAAATTGTCCATTGAAAATGAAAAAGGTTTACTTTAATACTGTTATGCAATGGAAGCAACATTTAAGACAATCTAGCAAACAGGTATGTTAAACTGACATTTCTCTCAAGGTCAAGTAGCAATTTAAATTGTGTTTCTAGAACGCTGTTTGAAATTCTGACATGTCCACTGAGCAAGGGGTGAGGCATCTACTTGCAATAAAGGAAAAGTAGAGAGACTGCAGGGATATTATGATTCAACTTTGTTTATCAAATGAAAACTTGATGCTGAGCCCTCATTCATTTTTCAATCCATAGTGGATGGGCAATCAGGGTAAACCAAATGTTTGGATGGTGATGTGTGTTTAAAAAGGTCTATTCAAGTTTATGTAGCATACAAAAGAGATGTGACCAGTGTATTGACCATTCTTCATTGAAGTTAGAAAGGGGGCATTGTAGGGAATCTTTATTGTCAGATTGGGGGTCTCAGGATGTACTAACGCAAGACATTTGTTACTTTTCAGGGCCCACCTAGGGGCCCAGCTGTCAACAGAGGAGACTGACCAGGTCTACCATCCCAGGACCCCATAGGGAGAACTTGTTCATACTCAATTAGCCTGATAAAGACCCATGGATCGAAACGCGAGTCGGCTGACCTTTACTGGGACCCTGAGCCCATGTACAAAAAGTTAAGGAATAAAGAACAAGAATTCTACTTGCACTTTTCACCAAATAAACAGTGCAGCAAATCCAATTATTGGAAAAAACAAACAAAACCACGAGGTATCCAGGATATCCCTTGATCATACAACAAAGGAGGTGTGGGCTTCACCTCAGAACACTTACCCTGTGTCCTTGCACTAACCAAAAAATAGACCATTGCAAACAATAAAGCTCAGCAAGGACGGTTCCATGACTAGGGCCCCATTACAGAAATCCAACTAAACAATTACTTGCTGGACCTGGCCAAAGCGATAACTAAAGTGTTTCAAAAGAAGCTGTGACTCGAGGTTAAAATTAAGAGTGTATTTATGAGGTTCTATACCAACTGAGGGACATCAAATTAGTAACAAGAAAATGTTCTCTCCTTGCCATGTTCAGGTTTATTGCCCTGGTTTGTGTTTTCTACTTACTAGGTTTATTGTTTTTGCTAATTCCATGGCAAACTATTGTTTTCTTGTGAAGCTATAAGGTGAACATTTCAATTTTGCACCGTCACTGTACCCTGACCTGCCCAACATATCATCCTGCCACAACTACAATGAATTGTGAGTAATGGCATACATCAGTGGCATTGCTCCAAGAGCAGCTGATCGCTCTTTTGAGTTTATTATCATGGGAGCATCTCAAACACGAGATTCTGTACATATAATAGAATAGTGTATGACCACGGGTTGTTAGTGGTGGGACCGAATAACATATGACTTTTTGTGCAGCTTTGACAATGTAACTGGGATAGTAATAGATTAAAAACTGTAGGGGTGTTTTTTTTATTAAAAAAAACGATACAGCTATAATACACAAACTGTACAACTTAAGTGGAGGAAGTTGAAATGATTTTCTTAGAATCACCTAGTGTTGATCGATTCCCAAATACAGCTGGGGGGCACAAGTCTCTAGGTCTGCAATTAGCTGCTAGCCCGTATCTCCTCCCTTATTTGTAAAATATGTAAAGTGATTAATAATTTTATCGAGCACAAACTGAATATGTCAATGGTGCAAGGAACTAGCATTCATTTATTGAGTGAATCGTGCTGGTTGTGCAACGCACTGAACATTGGTGAATT
Organism: Ambystoma mexicanum; assembly: GCF_040938575.1. Taxonomy (NCBI): domain Eukaryota; kingdom Metazoa; phylum Chordata; class Amphibia; order Caudata; family Ambystomatidae; genus Ambystoma; species Ambystoma mexicanum. Next base: position 614,416,793 of record NC_090932.1, read on the forward strand.
GACACATGCTTCCGTAAGCACGACTAAGCATCATGCAACCTATTCAAACTTGATTGTAATTGGGACCTGAATTGTGCGCTGGAATCTCTAGCTCATTGACATCCATGTCTGTTTTTATGAAGTGTGCAAAAATCTCAGATAACCAATAATGCTTGATTGGGTCACTGTATAAGGAATTCGGATCAGTACTGGCCTAGTTCGTACTCAAAGAGCAATTTAAATGTGAACGTGTCAAACTCTATGGCACACTACCTTCTCCCTTGTGTGTTTTAACACACAGAAACACCTAGAGAAGCAAGTCTCATGCATTCATCTATAATGTGTGCACGGTCATGATTCCCTGTTGCACTTAATACGGTCTCTCTCTTCTTCAGCTCTCCCCACTTCTTTCCTCTGTGAGGATAGTGTCCTTCTGTTCAGTTTATGAGAAGGTGGAAACATGTGCCCTTCTTTATTGTAAAGAACTTCGTTCCCAGAATCACCCCGGCAGGCAATGGTGTTAATTTGCGTCTATTGTGTCCTTCATTAGAACATCCCAAACAAATTCAAATGCTCTGAACTCGATAACTATTATTTTAATACCTGCTGTGCTAGCGCTAATGAGTTGCTGCACTGAATGTCAAACCATTGACAAAGAGCCGGAGGACGTTAAAAGACCAAGTTTTTTTATATTTCCAAATGCTACTTTATCATTGCATTCGCACAGGTATACTACAATATTGGAACTAGGTGTACACATGTAAGAGTGTGTGCAAGAATCGATCTGTCTGCCCACCTTTATTTAAAGAAGTACCAAGGAAATAATAGTGTTTCTTGATCTGGTACTGCTTATCAAATCGTGCAATTTGTATATGTATATATCTAATACACTTGGCACGTTCATTGTTGGGCATATAAAAACACCTTTCAATACATTTTAAAATTACATATATTTTTCATGCTCTCGTGTTTGGAGCATTCTCCATTCTATTGGCGTGACGATAATGCTGCCCTGTTTGTTTCTTTCCATTCCAGGGTTTATATTCTAGATGTCCCCATTATACATCTAGGACTACAATATCCCAGAATAAAATAAAATAAAAAAATTGTGGACCAACATTTCTGTAATCGTGAAATTGCATACGTACCATCATGCCTCAACATCTTCGAGATATAAGTCAGTTAAAGTTAAGTGCAAGCTCATAAGGATACAAGTATTTCACGGTTACCAGTCATTTGGTCGAATTCAAATGTAAAATGGTTGGAAAAAAAGTCAATTTTTTAGTTTTTTATTTTTTATTTTATGGTGGGGTTCCCCCCAAACCCCATTTTTCTTTATCAAAAAATATTTTTTAAGCAACCAAACTAAAAAAATATATATAAATAAATAAATTCAACCTTTTTTTTTCGACCATTTTGATTCGATCAAATGGTCATTCGACCATTTATTTTCAACCAAATGACCGGACACCGTATTGTATTTCACCATCAAGCATGTTTTGTTGTTAGGTAATAAAGCATTTTGAATAAGTTGTCGAAGAAATGCAGCCATGCTCTAAAGGGGCATTCTTATGTAACTTTGTGAATACCCAATTTTTGAAATCCCTCAGATAATTTCCACAAAGTTTTCTTTAAAGTATCCTTTATTTAAACGTATGACAGTCCAGGACAAACTAAAACATTTAACTCTGGCCGAAGTGTTAGGGGAAGTAGAAATTAAGAGACAACGAATATCTAATCAAGTAGGCTCTTCCGAAACATGTACACACTCTATTACTATATTATGGGATTCTACCAATTCCCTGTGTTGGTTTCAGTCCACATAAACCCAAAGCACTGCTTTAATCACTAAGAGGATTCCTAAAGAAGGGCTATCATCCTGCATCTATTTCCTTTATGCCTACTTCAAAGAAGGACAACTTCTTATGAAGAGGGTAGCCCCACTAAGACAGTGGTGAGCATCTTGAAAACTACCATTAGCAAAGGAGGTATGCAAAGAAGGATCTGTGACAAATTATTCTGCTTCGCAGGAGTACAAGGATGAGTAGGGGTAAAAAGGCCCACTCAGCCCTCACACTTCTATAAACCAATTATGTATTTATTTATAGCATTTGTTAAACGACCAAACCCTGAGGTACCACAGCGTTAGTTATGTAGGTGAGCTTGACTGCTTACAGAGGAAGTTACAGTGCAGGAGGATTCGTGGCACAGTTGGAGACAGTAACAACTTATCAGTACAGGCATAGTAGATCAGTCAGACTTGACAGTACAGGCATCATAAAATAGTACAAATACATAGGCAGAAAAGAATTCAGGTGACAATGCTGGTGTGGGATCTCCGGGTGGCAAAGTGAGGACATTGTTAGTTAGAATTTATTGAAGAGCCAGATTTTGGTAAGACAATGTGATCATAAAAGTAAAACAAGGTCAGTTACTAGATATACCTCCTTCACCTTTTGTGTTAGGTTGGGCCAAGCGAAGGCTATGCTTTTAAGAGGGGTGTGAAAGTGAACTAGCAGTGACCCAAGCAAAACAGTATCATAATACAAAATAAAGGAAATATCCAATCACGGTTCTATAAAAATGTAATCGCTTTCATTAAATAAGCCATCTGCACGTAGAATGAATAGAGATTACTGTACAAAAACCCACTCAAAGGAACAACAGAGAAGATGTGATAGACTGGAGAAAGTAGCACTCTGAGCATGGTTTCAGAGATGGTAGGTAAAGTACTAACCACACAAAGGATATTTTGGTAGAAAACAGGAGCGATCATGACCTAACCAGTCTCTAGGGTCCAAGTGGGCCGAAGGGGGCAGTTCCAAGTCAACAGTACCTGGATTCAGTTTGTGGTGGGCTAACGTAATCAGACCAGGGGTTGAACGTCGATGCAAGCTAATCAGCCTCAGATGGAGGCCCCGGCAGCAAGCGAATGTTGAGTAAGGACGAATGCGGGTGCTTTGTACAGTTGAACAGTGGCACTTCAATGAAGAAGATTGTGGCCGTCCTAGAAATGCTTTGCAGGTGGCTAGGCTGAGTCCGGCTTTAGCCACTGGGAGGGGTCAATGAGTGACACTCGAGGAGTTAGAGTCGGCGTGGCGACGGTCGTCGAAGGGTTGATCTTGGGCATGTTGATGTGTGATCGATGAGGCATCAGTTCAAGGGCTACCTGAGCCAAGCTGTGGTTATAACTCCCGATTAAAGTCGTCGGGTTACCAACCAGTGGTTACTTTCGAGTCCCAACATTGAATAGTCACTTTGGGCCTAACAGCTGATGAGCTATGGCTGGGACACGATGCAGTGTCGAGCTGTTTGAAGGTGCAAGCAAATGTTCAATTGGTGCATGAGTCCAGCAACCAATGCCAGTGACTTCCCTCCTGTTCCTGGTGTAGTTCTGTGGGGGGAAGAGAGAGAGCTTTGGCCGGTCTAGTCCTCCGGCTAATGTGAGGCCCTTTCAGGGTTACTCAAGGACAGGATTGTTCCATTCAGGGTCTGCTATCCCAGCTTAGAATATTGCAGTACAGATTACTAGGTCCTGATCCACAGCAGGGGTTACTTCCGATGTGCCCTGGGAGTGGCAGGGGGCAGATCTTGCTTCTGCCTTACATGAGTCCTTCACCAAAGGCTGAGGGCTTTGGAGAGTACAACTCTCCCATAGGAGGGCTTCAGCACTGAAGCCCGCGAAAGGCCAACGAACAAAGGGACCAAACCTGGTTTGGCGCACATAGACAAACACAAGAAGGACCTTTCCTAAAAGAAATGGCGAAAAAAGTCGACCAGAGTCTGTATTTACAGATAGGTCTTGGGTGCCATATTGGAAAACATGACTGACCCGATTTTTAGCTACCATTGTTAGCGGTCGGGAAAAATCATGGTAGTTTGATCTAAACCACTGCCACTAGCTATTTAAATTAGAAAAGGGTAACATTTGACTGTTACATGAGTGTTTTGACTCAGGGGAAGCTAGGCGACCCCTCCAGCACTCTTTAGGAATATAGTATGTGCTGGGTCTGTAAATTTAAAGTGACTAGTAAAGTCAATTTAACTTTACATGCTCTGGGAGACAGTAGACAGTCCCAGAGAAGAGAAGGTATTTAAACCTTGGGAAGTCTGAAATTCCATAACCAAATAACAAATAAGTAAAACACACATCAAAATACATGGAAGAGTGGGAAAAAAAGGCTCACACTCTTCCCATGTAAAAAAAATCAAATCCTAGAAATCCAGAAAAGTTGCTGGTGGTCTCAAAAGGTAAGGGCAATTGGCACATTTTTTGAGAATTCTCCCTAACAAACACTGCCATTGACTTTGAAACTACAATAGAGTATGAACTTTGGATGCTAGATTGTTTTGAATAGAGCCTCTTCAACAGTTTATGTTCACTTCAAACCCGTACACTATTGTGCCTAGTTACCCATCATATGTTATAGGTTGCCTCCTTTTAGGTTTTATTTGCAGTGTTCTAGATGTTCTTTGACAACTATGGTATAAAACATTATTTGATTGTGTTGTGAGATTTTGTTGATGCCTCAGACTGTGACGCTAGTATCATTAATGAAAGATTACAAAAATGCACATCCCCAATAATTACATTTTTGCTAAATGATTTGTTCACAAATCACTAAAGAAAGTAAAAATAACACATCTATTGAATGAACCATACACAGACGTCAATGAACATCTCCACCAATCCCCAATCTACAATTTGAAAACATTGCCACGGCTAACCTAGCTGATTGCTTGTTTTGGAACAGAGATTTACATTCACTGCAATCAGTGCAATTACAACCATGATGTCAATCTTCTCAATGGTAAATGACACGAGCCACTATGACATCCTTCCTCACCACCTTTAATGTGTCACAGGTATATCATAGATGGTCCTGTCCCTGCTATCAACCTTTATAATCTACAGATTATATCAAATAATGTTAGGTCAATTATATCAGAGCTGCGTCACCTAACCTTTTGCACCCCTACAGACTCGTCACTTACCCGGTGGTTTTTAAACATCTACTAAGGCCTCCATTGATGATCTTGGTGTCCTCCTTAATCACATTTCATATGTGCACAAATTAATCACAATCCATGCCCTACCTGCACAACTGCAAAGGTATTCACAAGAAATAATTATTTATTTAAAACAAATTCAGGTTTGAATGTCTTAAAGCGAGTTCTACCTTAAGAGAAGCAAATCTGAAATATGATTATACAGCACATGCATCCCCTATGATGTTCCTTTTGCCTATCCCACAAAGATATGAAACTACTGGTGTCACTCTCTGCGGTGGGGCAAGCCCTGGGCGCTAGTGAAATGGACATTGAGACTACGAAACAGTGTCCCCATCGGCTATTTGAATCTGTACCCTGATAATGTGTGCTGGATGCTGGACCAGGTCATATGTACTATTCTTGACACATAGGTCTTCAAAATTGTTATTACTTGCTTGTCTTGCTTTGAATAATGCCCTCATCCCAGCTTTCCTTCGTTAGACCAGTATCATAGTCTTAGATCCAGACATGAGTATAGCTGAGGGGCAATGTGCTTGTCTTGGAAAACACGGCAGCACTGAGCAGCATGTGCTCCATACCCAGTCCTGAGCTTAGAGGCTGGACGCTGGCATGACGTGTGATATAAAATTGCAATTTCTTTAGGTTTTGCCCTTTTCCCCCTTATTTTCCTTGGTGCTCTGAAACAGTTTGTTCTGCAGTTAGAACTGTAAAAACACCAACATTGAATACGTAAATAAATACTCGATGTGACTTTCTTGTTTCTCCCAAATGTCATTCTGTACGTGGCACTCTAAGAAATGTTTATCACATACATTCACATTTAAACACATGCTGGTTTTTCTAAGCCTGAAAAATCCAAAGATCTCTCTAATTCACTAAACTGCGGGGAGCGTTTAAAAAAAGTGACCATCGTTTCATTTATTTTAAAATGTTTTTATTGGCATTTGGCATTCACTGTTATATTTCCAACCAGTACAATCGTGGTTTATGTCTATGCATGAATTACAAATCTCTTATGTCTTACAAGGCACGGGTGTTATTAAACAACAAACAAAATAAACAAAGAGAGAACGAAAAAGAAAGAAAACAGAACAAGTAACAGTGGTAACAGTGACTGTCCTTTGAACTCTGTGTGATTATAGTCCTCATTTCCGTAGATGAACCCCAGTCTCCACTCCATTGGGCTCTGGCCGGTGTCCATGGCACATAGGGGGGGGAGTGGGCGTAAAATGGATGCTACTGTGCGTGGGTTAGGCCGTTTTGCCGGTTGTGGAGGGTTGATTCAGGGAGGTTTATAGCTCGTCGAGAAGATCATGTCTCTCAGAAGGGTCTTCCAGGCCTCAAGTGTGGTGCTCGGGTCTTCGCCGCCCCGATTGTTCCCTTCCTCCCATGCTCTGGTTTCTGCTGCCGTCCATCTTTCCATCTCCCTGATCCAAGGTTCGTACCTGGGGCCTGCTGAGGATTTCCAGGCCATTGCGACCGTTCTCTTTATAAGCACACATGCTATGTCCATCAGCTTCACCAAGTGTTTGATTTTGCCCAGTCTCGGGTAGGTGCCTAGGAGGCACTCTTTCGGAGTCCAATCATATACCTCAAGGCCAGCTTTCCTGCAGGTCTGTTCGGCTGCGAACCATAGTTTCTGAGACTTAGGGCAAGTCCAAAACATGTGGATCATGTCAGCATGGTCAGAGGAGCACCATGGGCATGCCGGGTTGACTCTGTCATTGAAGGTAGAAACTCTATGTGGAGACATGTAGGTCCTATAGAGGACATTGAGTTGTATTAGCCTGAATCTTGCGTTCCTAGATATCTCCTTCGGGTATGCTAGGGCTCTCGACCATTCTCCCTCCGTAATTTCGGTCCCTAAATCGGATTCCCATCTCTCTTTCAAACGTGTGCTTCTTGGGTTGGGCCTATCGTTTATTTGGGCATATAGCCTTGATGTTGGTTTCCAACCATCGTTTACTCCGTACATCTCCTGGATCAGGGCGTGTGTTTCAGGCTCCTCGGGCCATACATCCCATTTCTCCTTGGCGATAAATTTCACCTTTTGGTACCATAAGTAGTGGCTCAGGGTGATCCCCTCGTTCTCTTGCAGTGATTCGAAGTCCCTGAATTGCCCTTCCTCAAACATATCTCCCCATGTGTAGATGCCAAAGTTTTCCCATCTCCTCATTGTTGGTAGGTCGCCGGGGACTTTACACATGTCTGCTAGGATGGGGGTTTCGGGTGAGTACGAGTGTTGCAGCCCCAGCATAGAGTTAACCTTTTTCCACACCTGTCGACCCACCTGTACTATTATGGGCGGGTCGGGAGGCCCCATTTTGTTGTTCCATATCAGTTCTTTAGGGTGTAGGGGTGAGGTTAGTTGGTAGAGGAGGTTTGTCTCAGCTGAGGGCTCGTCGCTCAGCCATTTGGCAACATGTGTTAGTTGGGCCGCTAGGTAGTATCTTCTGAAGTCCGGTAGTTGGATACCGCCTGCGGTGTAGGGAAGTGTGAGGATGTTCAGTGCAAGCCTGTGCCTGGATCGACCCCAAAGAAAATCTTTGATCAGGGATTCCAGTTTCCTGAAGAAGGATGGGGGAATGTAAAATGTTATATTGGTGAAGTAATAGAGGAATCGTTTCAGTGGCAGGTAGACAGCCTCATGGCCTTAGACATGCTGTTAATGTGGGGCAAAAAAAGTAAACATTGGGGTTTTCCTGAAGCAAAAGAAGCACGCACATGTTCAACGTCTTCTTTGCCCAATTTCATTAACAAATGCTCAACATATTATTTATCGAATGATATGATATGATATGATAAGGCATTTGTAACGCGCCTATACACAAGTGTGCACCTCCAAGTATGGGTAATGCTGCAGTGCCTCAAAAAGCGAGGCAGGTTAACTGCTGTTACCATCAGCAGGCCTGGAGAGGGGCAAAACGTCCTCTCTCCCTCTCTGCTCCTCTCCTCCCCCTCCTAGTCATAGAGACACACAGTCTGTCCTGCACAAAGCTGAGGAAGGGTGAGGTGTGAGCAATCACCTCACCCTTCCTTCATGCAACTAGGTGCTAAGCACCGAAGGACACCAACAGGTGGGCAGGGATCAGGTTCAAAGACCTGCCCCCCGGGGGGGTAGATAGTCGGCTATCCGGTGGGGGCTGACCCTTGAGAGCCCCCACTACTATACACATCAAAGTCCCAGGGCTCCCCTGGGTCTTATAAATACAGAGCGGCATGCTCTGGGAAAACACAATCAGTTTGTGGACCCTGAACGGGGACACAAACACACAGGAGGTGCACTGTTTAGTCAGTGCCTTCCAAATCTTTGCTTCTTTAGGCTTCTTTTTAAGTTCCCGGCATTTGCTGCGTATTTTTTCCTTTCTTGAACATTGCCCTGTTCAACCCGATGGAGAGCGTGCAGCAAAATTGTCTAAAGTAATCAGTCTCCCGGGAGGAATCGCGAAATCAGCAAAATTAATTACCTGAGCAGAAGAATTCCTGCAGCGAGGCTCGGTGAGGCGTCAGCATTTTCCAAGCATAAGTCTTCATTACAGGGTAAGCGACTACACCTGGCTCCGTCCGAGCACATTAGATACCTTGTTTTCCTACGCGAGTAGGTCAAAACAAACAGCCGCGTCAGTCGCTCCCCCGGCAAGTCGCGGGACACGCGCTGCCCGGCTATTTCTTACACAAAGTAAAACAAAGGAGCGTAAAAGGGAGAGCCTGGCCAGGGAAATCAACAATTCTAATACAGATAGCCTTTCCCAGTGACACATTTAAATGAATGTCAAGATTTCATAAGTGAAAGAGAGGGGGGGGGGTATTTTTTTGCCAAAACTACAGCTCGAGCAACTTTGAAGGGGTGGTAAAGAATTGTCTGCTTTATACATCACTAGACACTTTCCCAACACTGGAAACAACAAAAAGGGGCAGTGCAACGGAAAGAGGGCGGCAAGTTGCACAGCGAGAGCGTGCCCTTTTTTCTTTGTCATTTACAGAAATCTGACAAAGCAGTTGGTAATCTCGGCAGGTCAATAAAATAATCACCACCACCGTATTGCTTGAATAATAAGCAGCGCTCAGAATACCTGAAATTGCATTGCCCTATTTAAAGGCCAAACTAACTAAAGACAGCCATCAGACAAGAACAGGACAAACTCAATATTTTAGCAACAGTGCAGGGTTTTCAGTCACAGCAAAACTCATTTCTTTTTATCTTTCCATACTAAACAGTTAAAAGGAAGACATGGGTCCCAAAAGAAAAAGTCGGGATGCCAACACACCAGCACAAAAACCCAAATCCCCACACCTGCTGGCAGCGATAGAAGCATCAGAGCATTACGGTTGGCCTTGGGTGGGGGAGAATATTTACGGCCTGCCAAGGGACGGGATAACCATGCCACCGAGCCAAGACGACGTCACTACACCCGCAAAGAGACAGAAAGTGACGGATGGCCCCTTAAAAAAAAAAGGTAATAAAAAGCTGGCAAAATTGTGCGAGAGCATGTCTGAAATGCAACAGTTATTAAGGGAAATGAGGGAGAAGCAATTACCGCAAACAGGGGAACAAGGGGCATCAAACCTCAACATACCTTTAGAACCTAACATATCAGTGACACCCCCACACCAGCAACAATCGAAACTATCCCATCTCCAGACACAGCACAGCCACAAGTACCAGCTGCACCGACGACTGCCCCCACAGCTGCTCCAACAGCAATCACGGCAGACCCAACAGGAGCTCTGATGGCATGGTCAACTCCAATGCAGTTACAGTAGGGCAAACGGGCAAGAACAACAACAATCCAACAGACATAGCAACAATTTGCAATGCCCACATAGAACTAAAAATGAAATCTTTCCAGACTGAAATACTGAACAGATATAAAATATGCCTCGCATGGAATATTGATATCACAATTAAAGAAGCCATATGGGCCAAATAATTAATCAGAAATCTTTTCTTTAATAGAAGCCCAGCGCAAAGGAAAGGATGCTTTTAGAGACCCTAAAAACATAGAGGAGAAAACCATAGCCAGAAACGCTCAGTTAGAACAGAACTGGGACAACTGGCTCCAAGCCATCGCCATCTCAGCAACAATCTATGAGGAAAAATTCCCACAGGATGGGAGAAAAATATGGGCCTACATGGATAAAATAAGAGAGGTAAAAGTCGCACAGAAGGGGAAGACCTGGCTAGCATACAACCTCAGATTTAGGATGTCAGAGAGGCCAGCCATAGAATTAGACGAGGTCCAAAACGATTTGTACATGTTAAATGCGGAACACCCAGCAGAGGAAGAGGCCTCCCCAACCCCCTCCAAAAATACCAAAGACACAGGTCCCAGAAACAACGATAATGAAAAGCATGAAAAGGAAGAACAGCCTTTTCAGAAGAATCAGCCGTGGGTGGCTAAGTCCAATACCCAAAAGCAAACCAAAAACCATGGTTCAAAAGCCAATACTCCGTGCAGGAATTTTGGAAAAAACCAATGTTCTTGGGGGAAGGAACTCTGGTACAAACACACTTGCACAAACTGCAACGGTGACCACGCAGCAAGCAACTGCACCAGACTGCCAGCCAAAAACTCCAAAATCTTGGGCTAACCACGCTGTTTCAACGACAGTTTTGGCCCCAGGTAGTACACCAATTAACCCATACAACTTTAGAGATGCGCTATTGAACTACCCAGACAGAGAAACCAGCGAAAATATTTGGCAGGGTTTCTCCAAAGGTTTTATTATACCATTTCAGGGCTCAGGGTCACAGAACATCCCACTGAACTGAAAATCTGCCAGGGACAACCCCCAAATAGTGGAAAGCAAAATCAGGAAAGAGCTGTCTTTAGGCAGGATCGCTGGTCCCTGGGACCATATGCCCCTCAAAGAGTACATTATATCACCGCTGGGACTGGTCCCTAAAAAAGAGCCAGGAAAAATTAGACTAACCCACCATTTATCCTAACCCAAAGGCCTATCACTAAACAACGGCATTCCGCACACAGAATCTGCGGTATCCTATACACACACTTCCAAGAGCCGGTAAAACTCATACAGGAATGCGGCAGGAACACCCTGATGGCCAAACTAGACATTGAATCTGCTTTCAGATTATTGCCAGTCCACCCAGACTCCCAGCAATGGTTAGTCTTCACTTGTAACAACAAATTCTATGTAGACAGATGCCTTCCAATGGGGTGTGCAGTGTCCTGCGCCCTATTTGAGCAGTTGAGCTCCTTTTTTCAATGGGCCTTTCAAAAACAGACCAGGGAGCAAAGTAGTTCACTACCGAGATGATTTTATGGTCATAGGCCCAGCAAACTCAGAGGAATGCAACAGGGCACTGGCGAAGCTAGAAGGAATGGCCGCACACTGGGGCATACCTTTAGCAAAAGGAAAAAAATGACCAAACCAACCACCAACATAATTTTCCTGGGCATTGAAATTGACTCTGCACAAGGACTATGCAGGATCCCGAATACAAAATCGCAGAACTCTTAGAGAAGACACAAGCCCAGATAACTAAAGACAAGGGCACAGTCAAAGAAATTCAGTCTTTAGCAGGCAGTCTCAATTTTGCTGCCAGAATAATTCCTCAAGGGAGGATATTTTCCAGAAGCCTGGAACTGAAAATCAAATCATTTACCAAACCCCACCTACACATCCGCCTAGGCACAGAGGTGAAATGAGATCTGGAAGTTTGGGAGAATTTCCTTAAAAATTTCAACTGGACCTCGCTGTGGCGAACACCTGTGAATACATGGACAAAAAAAGTCCTTTTCACTGATGCAGCCGGGAGAAAGGGGTTTGGAGCCATACTAGACACAGAGTGGGTGGCAGGACACTGGCCCAACTCATGGCAACAGGCAGGGTGGACAAAAAACATCACCCTCCTAGAAATATTTCCCATCTGGCTAACACTACACATCTGGGGCAGGCAGCTTGCTAACAAAGAACTCGCGGTATGGTGCGACAACATGGCAGTAGTAGGCCCCATCAAAAGAAGGTCTACCAAATGCCCTTTAGTACTAAAAGTCCTACGAGCCATCACAGCAGTCACACTCCAAGAAAACATTGTGATCAAAGCTAAGCACATTGCTGGGGCAGATAATAACATTGCAGATGCTTTATCTCGCTTCCAGTGGCCAAGATTCCAGGAGTTAGCGCTGCACGCCCAGGAACAGATTACGCCAGTACCAGCAGAATGCTGGGAAATAATGGGAAATCAAAAATAACAGCATCAAAGCCAGCGCCAGAGAGCCCAGGCCGGGATGCCCAACACGAACCAGGCACCTCAAATACGGGTGCCAAAAATATAACAGCATCAACGCCAGTGCCAGAGAGCCAAGGCTGGGATATCCAACGAGAACCAGACACCTCAAAGACGGGTGTCAACACCGCCCTAAGTTTCCTCACGGAGATGGCGGGGAAAGCGCTGGCAAGCACCACCGCAGCGCAATACAGTAAGTGTTTACAAACAGTTTTTAAAGCCACAGGCATAAAACACATAGAGTTAATAACGATTAAAGACATAGAAACATTTTAAAATGGGCACATGAACAAGGCTTTAAGAGAGACTGGGCTAAAAGACATTTAGTCACAATCTCTTTTCTAAAATACGGGGTGATTCAGACCCCACACAAAGTCCCCTCATTACTTATGCATTAAAAGGGTGGGGCAGAATAGAGGGCCCACAGGTAGACACCCGCCGCCCCCTTGATTTCTGCAAACTGGTTCAAATTGCAAATCATCTGGAGGCCATATGTTGGCATCCATATGTGATCTTATTGTTCAGAACAGCCTTTTACTTGGCATACTTCGGGGCTTTTCGAGTGGGTGAACTCATTGCTTCCAGCACCAAGGCCAGCAACGGCCTGGGCATCATGGAAGTCAGGGTCAGACAGGAGAGCATCAGCATAGAAGTACAACAATCGAAAACTGGGGCAAAAAGAACCATCAATATTTGTTGTATCGATGAAGCAGTAAACTGCCCGGTATGTATCACCAATCTTTACTATGCGCAAAGACCCAAGGTTGGGGGGAGGATGCCTCGGCACTAAGCCTCTACCAATTTAAAGGGGTGCTGATGAAAGCAATCAACAATGCCAGAGGGGACCCCAAGGGTTTCGGCACCCATTCCTCCCCCAACAACTGAAAAACATAGGGGTTGGAAATCAGATTGCTACAAAAGATACATCAGACTGCAACTAATATAGCCAGCCACCCTCACCCTTTCTTTCTCCCTCCCTTCATACAGAAACACCAGGCGAAAGGAGGACCGCACTTCAATCAGCATGGATAGTCGGCCACTCTTTTATCTTCAGGACGGGCCGATGGGCAGAGGAGACCAAAGAAAGGCCACCATTCACGAACACCATTGCATCATGGTGGGGCTACAGAGGCCTGTGAGGGGCAGAAATCCATGAAACATTAGCAAAACTGGTCGCATAAAGGGATCCGCCAGAATTTCTGATCATCCACTTAGGTGGCAATGACCTTGTATCAGTGGGGAGGAGACAGTTACTCGAGGACATGTGCGACTCCCCTGCAGGCATCGCACACAATTGGAAAGGAACGGAAATATATTTCTCAGCCATCCTGCCTAGAAAGAAATGGTGGGGGGGCCAATTGCTACAAATCTGTAGACATTTCCAGACGAAAAAGCAACAGGGGGGTAGAAAAATTCTGCACAGCAAGAGGACTGGGCTTCATAAAGCACCCAGCCATTACACTGGGTGATCCGGACATTTTTCATAAAGACAACACTCACTTATCTATCAAGGGCATGGAACATTTCTTTCGAGAAATTACAGCCACTCTAGCCTCCAGGGGTTGTAAATAGGAGATATTTTTGGGGGAACGCGGTCAGCCGTCAACCTGCCCACGTGTGGCGGCATGGGACAGAGGGGGTAACCCCAAGACCCGGTGCCCAAAAGTATTGTTTATTATCTTATGATATGTGATTATTGTTATTGGGATAACCATATCTGTACAATAAAAACCTACAGCCTTTTATTGCCAACACTTGACAAACAATGTGTGAGCCAAATTATATCTGGGTAAGGGTATGGTTTCGGCAAAGTATAATGATGCATGCATATGGGTTCAGCAGTTATGGGCAATGCTGCAGTGCCTCACCAAGTGAGGCAAGGTAACTGCTGTTACCATCAGCAGGCCTGGAGAGGGTCAGCACGTCCTCTCCCCCTCTCTGCTCCTCTCCTCCCCCTCCTAGTCATAGAGACACACAGGCTGCCCTGCACAAAGCTGAAGAAGGGTGAGGTGTGAGCAATCCCCTCACCCTTCCTTCATACAAATAGGTGCTAAGCACCGAAGGACATCAACAGGCAGGCAGGGATCAGGTTCAAAGACCTTCACCCCTGGGGGGCTAGATAGTCGGCTATCCGGCCGGGGGCTGACCCTTAAGAGCCCCCACTACTATACACATCAAAGACCATGGCCTCCCCTGGGTCTTATAAATACAGTGCATGCTCTGAGAAAACACAATCAGTTTGTGGACCCTGAACGGGGACCCAAACACACAGGAGGTGCACTGTTAACTCAGTGCCTTCCAAACCTTTGCTTCTTTTACCAGAAAACCCTCGCACCCTACAAATAAGGGAGAAGAACAAAGGAAAAGAAGTACAGGGCACTGTACGGTGCCCACAACAAGTCGTGGGACATAAGAAGGCGGGCACGGGCCAGAGGGGGTAACCCCAAGACCCGGTGCCCAAAAGTATTGTTTATTATCTTATGATATGTGATTATTGTTATTGGCATAACCATATCTGTACAATAAAAACCTACAGCCTTTTATTGCCAACACTTGACAAACAATGTGTGAGCCAATTTATTTCTGGGTAAGAGTATGGTTTCGGCAAAGTATAATGATGCATACATATGGGTTCAGCAGTTAAGGCCCTTCAGTTTAATGAGTCGAAAAGGGATTAACATGTATGATTAAGAGCACGGCTACCTAGTGCATAGTTATAGTAACACTATGAACCAAATGCAGGGAGCAATTCAAAACGTCTTTATAGCTCTTTTGGAAGCATGGTTAGTCAGTAGAAGTTATTTTGAACATAAAATGGCTAGATCACATGCATTGCACTGACGGTTACAATTTAGCACTATGGATAACTTAGCACCAATATTGGCACAGACCAAAAAGTGCAAAATGTATTTATTTTAATCGTCAGTAAGATCTGATGTCACGTTTGCACTGGTCACTCGTTTCCATGCAATGTTTGCTCTATTAGGTCTGTGCAAATGTCATTGCAAAATGGCACGCCAGCAGGGCTCAATTGTCAGTCATCTAGGGTTAATAGCCCATCACGATTTCACGTTATGAGATGCTGGCCTTTGATTCAGTTAACACGTTTGCATGTGCAAAAAAACAACAAGTGAGAAGCAAACTATAGTAGGGGGAGATAGGGTGAAGGTTGGGAGCAAGTCAAGTCTAGAGGTTCACCTGCACTGTCCCTTTTAGTGTGAGAGCAAAGCTGATTTTCATATGTGTTTTCCCTTCTTTTAATGTGCAACAATCACACAGACAGTGGAATGGGGGGTTACCTGGAGCAATTCCAATGGTTATGTTTGAATGAAAACACATACGACAAATAACTAAACAGGATAGCCTATCGTCTGAAGCAAAAATGAAAATAAAATTCTTAATATGATACTTTTTGTTCAATGTATTTAATTTGCAGTATCATTAGAGTGAATCTCCTCTATGAAACCAGTGCTGTAGAGAAGTGGCATTCTGACTACTTTGAATGTTGTTTTGCTATCAGAATTTATCCCGCATCGTCTGCTCAATTCATTGCTCTCCATAGAATTTGTATCGGATTTCTATTAAGGTCAATTTAAACCTGCCTTGAGGCTGGGCTTTTCATTGCCTTCCAAGATCTATTAACTGCACAATAGAAGTGCATCGTGAGCAAATGGGCCGACTGCTCAATGTGTTTTTGTTGTGTTAACAAAGACCTACAAAACTAAATGGTTGCTTCAGGCTTTCCAACTTTCCATGGCAGTTGGTTACGTGAATTGTTTGCTGTGGTGGGTTTCTTTTATTCTAAAATGGTGTACGCTGAAGTGTGGAAGGTTTTGGACTGCTCTCTGATCTCGTGAATGCGCACTGGAATGCTGTGAGTGGTTGTGTGCATTATGATCAGCAGCAGAGCTAGCATGTTTCGACCTTGAAAACACACGCAGGTCGATAAGGTGAACATCCATACGAACCCTGACTGGCTGATTCAAGGGACAGCTCAAACAAGTTCACACCCTTATTTACTACTCATGTGCGATCAATTAGTGCCTAAAGTGTCAGAAGCTTCAGCTGCTACATGTTCAACAAATCCTGAGATTACTCTTTGGCCAGTGAATTCCGCACCACTGTGCTGGTTAACCATTCCGATAAAAGGTGTTGCTGAAAGGCTAGAAGGATCAGCATATTACTTAAAGAAGCTCTGGTCAGTGCTGGCTTCGGCTGTCTTATCATTATTATTCATGGTAACTGTACTATAGCTAATAATATTCTGATGTTGGTAGCATCGGCAGCTGAGGTCCAAAGTGGTAAGGATGCCCCGGGCAGAGAGAAGTGAGTACAAGCTTCTGATTGGCTGTCTAATTTCTAAGATAGGCTATTCAATTAAAAAGGGTGTGCCAGGTGGTCAATGTGGATGCAGTACAAGTATGGCACATGCTTTGGAGAAAACTATAAACCCACTTCGATAGAACAAAAAGGTATTATACAATTACTGTGCCCTGCTTACTACGACCCCTGAAAACTCTGCCTTTTTTATTTTGTCCCCCTTTTCACCCATATATATGCTACAGTATTTAACAGATGAAGGGGGGGATTCAAGGGTCTCCCCCACAAATATAGTGTGTAAAAAATGGGTCAGAATTAAAAAAATCTATGTTTTCACTGGTCGCAGTAAAAGGGGTGCAGTAAACGCATAGATCCTAAAAGAAGGACATTATAATGGGCCTCATTACGAGCGTGCTGGACCATATACAACGGTACCGGTAAGCTTGCCAGTACCATTCCACCAGGTTTGACCTGGCGGAATGAAAGGCACCCGCGAGCACAGCATGTCGGATGCACAGGCACCATTGGGCTTCGACATTCCCATTGAGCCCTATGGGGCTCAAATGGGAATGGGGAAGAATTTTTTCCAGAACCCAGGAATGGGCAAATACCGGGTCCGGCATGGCCGTAATGACCCGGTAATTGCCCATTTCTGGGCACTGGAAAAAATGAATACCGGCGGCAGCTGTGCCTTTATTACAGGCACGGCTACCGCCAGACTCGTAATGAGGCCCATTGACTTATATCTATG
This sequence comes from Ambystoma mexicanum, assembly GCF_040938575.1. Lineage (NCBI taxonomy): Eukaryota > Metazoa > Chordata > Amphibia > Caudata > Ambystomatidae > Ambystoma > Ambystoma mexicanum. The sequence continues at coordinate 614,434,111 of NC_090932.1, forward strand.
CATTACAATATGTAGTAGTTAACAATAATTTAATGTAGGCATTGGGTCAAGGCCTATTTATGGAGACAGCTTTTGAGACGAATAAAGAGCAGGGATACAACCTCCTATATAGCAGTTCATTGAAAATCCCCATCACAACCATTTTCCCTTTATTCAAACTTTGGATACTGAAAGAAAGATTTTCATAGAATTACAAAATGAATTACAAAATGCAGTTGATCATATTGTGTTATATTTAGGTGTGGGTGACTACAAAGCACATCCTTTGCCTTAGTTATTGCTTTGCTGGGGTGTGGGGGGGAGAAATACCTGAAATATATTGTGCTGGGTTGGGTTTGGTATGGGAGGGGAGTCTGAGTGAGGAAAACAAGGTCGCTGTTGCTGCAGTGTAGATTAGAAGAATCCGGGGCCCTGCATGCATGGTGTAAGCTTTCAGGTATTCTTTGAGTTGTGTAGCCTTTGAATACTCTGTTTGTGCATTTTAGAATAGGACTGGAAAAGCAAATTGGTCTGGCTTTGTAAATGTACTGAGTAACATTTTTCTGTCAAGCTCCCACTGGACATAAAAGGTTTATCCTCTACATTGGAACTACAGAACTATTCCCAATGCATACTATTGTAGGTTTGCATTGAAAATATTCAAAATACTTTATTTAATCATGTCTGCATGATTTCCGGTTGGCTCTGCAGCCTTATTTGCGTGTTAATGTCTCTGAACAGCACCTAATACGTAGCCTCCAGAAATCAGCCATGTTTCATTAACTTGTCCATTATTCCTGTTGTTAGGGTAAAACACTGCATCTTTCTTCCTATGAATCAGTGGTGGGTAGCCTGTGGCTTTCCAGCTGTGTTAGCCTACAACTACCATGATTCTTCACCAGTCTCGGGCGGATAGCTAAGGGGCTACGTGCTCGACTTGGAAGCAAGATGGCACGTAGCACCACAGGTTCGATCCCAGCGTCCGCGCTTAAAAAACCTCTGGGTATTAAGCATGCTATAAATAACCTATCATATCATTTCGTATCATTCATTATGCTAACATGAGCTGATTGGACTTATAGGCCAAAACATCGTGTGGAAAGCAGGTTTCCAACAACTGTGATAAATCATCTCATATTTTCATATAAAATGGAATACAAAGAATTGAGTGGAGAGGATTGAGTGGCAGAAATGTGAGAATAAACAAGGTTAATCTAAGTTCATTGTTTTCAGAAATACTTCCACTTGCAATATCATTCTACTTCAGCGTGGTCAGGTTAAAAGACTCATGAGAAACTTTAAAATCGCATTGACAAAATGTGATGAACACTATACCACCACCTCTCGGCAACTTTGTTAAACCTATTTTTTCTTTTGTTTTTTCTTTTTTTTGCTATTGGAAACAATTACCCCATAGTTGCATGCTTTTTTTAATTCTCCAGGGTGAAATGTATCGATAAGCATTCAATGAGAGGCGTGAATTTTCAAGGCATGGTCCACACTTGTTTTGTTATGGGCACGTTTTTTTTTTATTTTTTTTTAGAAAAGCCCAACAGTGGCATTTTGAGTTGTTCTTCTGAACAATATTCCTCTATTTTTGACATAAAACATTTGGTTGAGAAAAATGGCTACCTGTTTCATAGAAACATAATAAAAGTATTGTAGTCAACAGAAGAGAACTAAACGCTATCAGCATGACCGCCAAGCCTAGAAGGTTCCTCTCACCAGTAGCTATATCTAGTACAAAATTCATTTTTTGTCAGTTTGCAGAAAGCACGAAAAGATTGGTATGGCTCGGGGACATTTTAAGTTACTGCAGGAGGGGCGGCCAGGGGCAGAATAAGTGTCAACAAGCAGCCTCTGTTGAAGCCCCAAGATCTTGTGCCAATAGGATTCATAGTACACATGGGGTATTAGGAAAAGTTGGGCTCCTTTTGCAATGTGGGTTGGTGGGAATTTTGGGTGATGTTTAGGAGCATCACACACATTGGAGTAAAGCACAGAATATGCTGTTTACCAAAGATCTCCACTGTATTGTATCCTTTCACCTACATATGTTGATTGCTTTTCTTTCCTCCCCTTGGGAAAGAAGACCTCACAGTGTGATGCTACGCGATGCTCACAAGAAAATAAAGTAATGAATTCTTCCTGCCCCCAGTGCACATTGTTTTTACCTCCCCAGAGAATGAGAGCTCACAATGTATTACTTGTTAAAAATCATCAGAAAGGTACAATGTAAAGAATGTATCTATATTCTAGTATTGATTTCATTTTTTTCTCTTATTGTACAACAATAGATAAGAGTAGATGATGTTGGTCCATTATTGCAGGGCTGCACTGCTTTGAATCCCTCTGTCTCAAAATCGTGATTACTTCCCTGTTCTGTCCTTGAAATCAAGAGTTGTGTATATATGATTTGCCTAAATTCACACAGCACTAACTGCTACAGTTAAGAACAACCCACCCTTCCCAGCAACTCCTGTCATTTAATAATATAAATGTAATATCAAATGGCACTTTTTAGTTTCAGAAATATGTTGTGAAGTCAGAAAGCTGCTATAATAATGCGTTGTATTTGCAGATCATTTTATGAATCAGGATTCTCCGGTGCAATTTTACTGTCTTTTGGAGCCCTAAGCACTTTTAAAAGAGAGAGGGGTCTGGGTTGGGTTAGTGGATGAAGAAGAAAAGTGCAAAATGGCTTTAAGATGCATTGGCATGGGCTGTGGTTTGTGAATAGGTGTAACATTCAGATGTGTGATGTCTGTGGGGGTGTTCAGTTGCCATGGGTAGGCAACTTAGTTTGGAATGTAGAAATGTGAGTGTGCTAGTGCGGGGGCGCAATAGTGAGACCTCGATAAGCTGTTTTTTTTGGCTCACAGTCGATTTAAAAGCCACATATAGCTAATTGAAAAATCGCATACCAAGGCATGTAAAAGGAATGCCAATGCATGGAAGGCGTAATAAAGCATAAGTCATTGGTATTTGTATTCTGTATAGCGTTTTACGACAGCCAACAAGCTGTACAACATTAAAACAGTACAACAAATTTCAGCATATGACAAAGTCATAGCAAAGCATAAAAAAAGGCGTAGCACGGTAAACAAATCACAAATCAGGTTTCCTGCCACACTCCTAGCACAGGGCTCTGCAGACCTCTCCAAATTCTTTATCTCACTTTGCACTCTCTCTATTTCTATCTTTGTCTGTCTACCCGTCTCCCTATAAGACAGATACATTTTACACTGTGTGCAACAAGGATCTGAGAATTGGCAGATGTCAGGAGAGTGCAGACTGGAGAAACCACCCACTACTAGAGACAGTCTAAATAGGCATAGCGCATTTTCTGAAGACAGTGCAGATTCCTTATGATCACAGACTTTCAAAATAATCTTCCCATTTTAGAAATCACAGGCAGTTTTCCAAATGTATGGACAGTTTCAGCAGAATTCTCCTCTGTAAGCATAGGATTTCTGACTCTGCAGAAATATGAAAAATCTATGCCGATTTTCTCAAAGTTGTCCATAGATTTTCACTGCCTCTACAAGAGCAAAGCGATACGTCTTGTGGGCGGCATGGACTTTTAGTTCAGAGATACTACTGTCTGAGATATAAAAACTAATCTCAGAAGCACATTTCATCTATTTTAGTATGTTATGCTCGTAGGTCCTTGTTGAAGGCAAAGAGCTGTAGGGAATTGTATTTAGGCCTCTTTCACCATGAGCAAGAGCGGGCGTTTCTCTGATTTTCGTTTTCTAAAACGTGGGGAACTGGCTCACTGTTATACCTTTTTTGTATGGGGAACTTAGCTAGGTCAACACCAGGCTTAATGTAATGCCAGACACAAAATACAGGTTCCTTATCAATAGATTGCCCTGCACCTTGTTATAGTAGTAATGGATCCCAATTAGTCCTCCATGGCCATATTTATTTATCAGTGGGGCTGCAGTGGTGAAGTGAAGTCCTGACCTGTTAGGACTACTAATATGCATAAAAATGTTCAGTCACTGACAGCTCACTCCGCCACACACAATTCTGTTTGAGTCAATAGTATATTTAAACTATATAGTCATAACATTGATTAAAAAAAGGGGGAAGGCGAAGCGCACACTCTAGTTCCTAGTCAAATGTACCTGATTCAAGAAGTAACTGGGTTGAATCCAAAAAATGAACAAGTATTAACATGGTTGAATTCCATCTGCTGCAGTTCAGTTGCTCTGTTGTTCTTCTCCTCCAAGCGCTTTCTTGTCACAAAAAAAATCATCAGGGAGGCTGTATTTCTTTTCAGGTGTTACTAATTAGTTGCTCTTTCAGTCTCAATGGATTCTGGTAGCTGTAGTGATCACATTTTTACAATTCAGGTGACCAGGAACCAACACCCCTGCCAGAGCACACATCTTTCCCAGAGCACCTCTCATTCCCTACTGCTTTTCCAGCCAGTTCCAGCCCTTTGACCTCATGTTTCAGGTGGAGTGGCTTTATCTGGTTCACATGGACAAATTGTTCCACAGCCTGATCTTCCTTCAGCATGATCCTGTACACAACAGATGAAACCATATCTACAATTTTGTACAGGCTGCACCATGATGCTAGAAATGTCATTCTTATTTGTCTTTTACAAAATAAAATGTAAACACCTTGTTACCTACTTAATATTCACTGACAGAGGTTTTCCTTTCATAGTATGAGTTGGCACTCTCAGCTGCCCATTCCAGATATAGCTGTGCAAACGCAAATGCATGCTGCAAATGTCTTCTCAGATCTTTCACATATTCATGAATTGTGAATGCATTTACTAATATTCTGTTCATTAGTCATGTACAATAAGTGTTGTGGCAAAACCATTTGCCTGTGTGTCATAATTTCATATTGCAGTCAATATGTTTATTCGGATACAAAATCATCAATCCATCACACACAAAATCAATCAGTCAATACAATCCCTTCCCAAACACTTCCACATAAATTCAATCACAGCATATTACATATCAAATTACACTAAATAAAATGTCATTACAAAAAATCCAAAGCTAAAAACAGGAATAAAGTACAAAAAGACATTCACAGCTGCAGCCAACTTGGTGACATAAATCCTATAAACCAATATCAAAAACCCTGATTCTTGGGGAAAAATATTAAAGCAGTGCAGGTATCCAAGTGAATTCCTTCACCTAACAGCCCCTTCCTGTAGTGCATGGCTCCTTTTAAAAAAAGATAATAATGCCCACACAGTTAAAACAGAATCAGCATTCAGAAGAAAGAGAATAGCAGGCATATAGCAGTGGATATTAGCTTCCCTTAGGACGGGCAATAAGGTCTATAACCAGGGAAAACAATAACAAGTGGTCCAAATCTTCTTTTATATAACCACACACCAGTCACCTACCAATTCTGGATACCCACTCCATTTAGCTTTGGTTCCCCTCAAGAGGAGACAATCAAATCTTGTACGTGTGATTAGCCAGCAATCTTTCCTGCTAGTACCCCAAATGAAATAGGCCTGTATCTCCTTTGCCCGGCTAATCACTGCATTCTCTTTGTCTGAATTAGTAACATGCTCCGAAAGGTCCTTTTCATTGCAAACACTTCCCCCAAAATGCATTTAAAGCACCTCATATGATCTTTAGTCAGAAGTGCATCAGGGGAGAAAGGACCCTTATATTGCCCTCAGACAAAACTTAGTCTATGTAGTCAAGCCACAGGATTCTTCTCCAACCATCCTTTGACAATAAATACCTAATTATGAAATGGCAGAGGGAAGCACGTTCATTTTCCCATAATCTGATCCAAAAAATTATTGGAGCCAACACCCACTGGTCCTCCCAACATTCCATACCCAGTTCTCTATGAATGGAGATGCAGGTAGAGGAACTCGGTAGACCCAGTAGCCTTCTAAAAAACAGATTCTCCTTCACTTGTACCTCTTTGTGCTTTTTAAAAACCCCATAACGGTGCACCATAGAGGGTGACAGCTTTCGTTTGTGCCGTATAGATTTTAAGCACAACATCTAATGGTTCCCATTGAGCGGGACAGAAAGCGAGATATACCCCCTACTTGTTGGGTTAATTTAACTGATTGTTTTTTCAAGTAAGCCAACCCCATGTGAGATTCTGAGAATCTGATTGCCAGGTAATCAAACTCCTTCACCCATTGGCCAACATAGGGCGCATTTTCACTGTCCACTTTCTGCCCACACAGGCATTACAGCCGATTTTGTTTGTATTGTTCTTGAGCCCCAAGTTTCCCATAAAGGTTGAATACGCTTTAATGAGGATTTGTAGTGCTCTAGGGGTCCTGGCTAGCAACACAGTATCTTCTGCGTAAACCAGTACAGGAAAGCCCTGTCCCCCAAAACCAGGTAGTTGGCCTTTGTATCAATCAAATCCTTTAAGAGCCCACTAATATACAAACAGAAACAGACGGGTGCCAGAACACATCCCCGCCGAACACCACACCCCACCTTAAAGCAACCTGTGCAGTGACCGCCTGGGCCACTGCAAACACAGGCCTCATTATCTCTGTGTAGTTCCTCTAAAACCTTCAGGATATCCCCCGGGCAACCCTTGGACCAGAGCACAGACCACAATTTTGGCGTATCTAATCTGCCAAAGGTTGTGCTCAGGTCCATAAACGCAAGATACACCCCCTCACCCCTTCAAAAAACTGAGTTGGCCACCCAAAAGTACAGATTGAGGCTCTGCTCCATGATACCCACACCAGGGCGCAAGCCAGACTGAACATCAGAGAGGACCGACTCTGCAGGAGCCAGGCCTCTATTAGCCCCAACAAAACCCTACCAAAAATCTCAAAGGAGATGTCTAAGAGCGAAACCGGTCTGTATGATATCGGGCTTGCAGGATCCCCCTTCTTAAAGATGTGGAAAATAATGGCCTTTATCCATGAAGATGAATAACTGACCGACTCCATACAGGCATTAAATACTACTGTCAGTAGCAGTGCCCCCAAATCCTTAGGATCCTGAAATAAATCCGAAGGAATCACGTCAGGACCAGGCGCTCGATTGCAGGCTTGCTGGCTAATCGCTCGGGACACATCCTCCAGCTTAAACTTCAAGCAAAAATGGCTCTGCCCAGGTCTATCCACTGGAGTCCCTCCCCTAAACAGGTTCCTGAAGTGCTCCAACCAAGCTGCCTCATCCACGTGGATCCTTTCCAATATGGAACGGGATGCACCCGCCTTCACATATTCCCAAAAGGCCTTCTGGTTGTTACCTTTAGAAGCGTCCAGAAAGCCCTGCCGTGCTTCTCCTTCCATTTCCCATTTCCTTCTCTTTAGCTCCCCCGATATTTAGCTCTGGCATGAGCAATCTCGCTCCTACTGCAAACCAGTGCTTTTAGGGCCCTCAGCAGTGCTTTCTTAGCACCTTTATAGGCCCCATCAAACCACCCTCCCTTGGGACCCCTCCCATTCCTCTTACAGAGTACCGTGAAACGTTTTGAAAATTCTCCCAATAGCACAACAAAGGAATCCACAATCGACCCAAGGGGTTAAGGAGCCATCCAAAATGCCAAGAATTAGAGCTAAGTTCTCAGATATAGTAGATATGTGCAAATTGGCATCACAAATGTTATCCTATTTGATTCTCCTAGTACAAGGAGCTATCACATTTACCTTGCACGCCAAGGTATCTCGTGAGCCAACATCCCCCAACACTCCCTTCACTGTCAAACAAATTGGATGATGATCACTACTAACATCCAACAGTACTTCAAAACTCACCGGCCTATCCCATAGTTCCAGTGAGATACAAAAATAATCGAATGTAGACAAACCTTAGTGGGTATTAAAGGTCAAATGGCCTGGTATGTCCGGTGCTAAGAGGCCATTAACCATACAAAACCCCCATTCTGTGAGACAAAAACACATTTGAAGGCCCTTAGCACAGACCCTTACATCCTTCATCAGGGGCTGTGAAATTCTTAGCAGCTGACCCTCTAGTGATTCTAATAATTCCTTGGCCAAACCAACACCGACTTTGAGATTAAAATCTCCTCCCAATATACAGTGCTCATGCCGATACTTCCTGTTTTCTAAAAGATCATCAATCTTAACCCTTGATAGCCTGTCTGCCTCTGCTTTATGGGGGCTATTGTATAGATTAATGATTAAAAGCGGGTCACCCTTTACAGGGCAAAGCCGGATCACCTATAGGAAGTCCATATTAGTTTGCAATTCTCTGACCCTGCAATTAAGCTACATCTTGATTAGGGTTGCCAGGCCCCATAGCATATTCCCCTCACATTTTTCTTTGCAGGGATCCCAAATGATAAGAAGCCATCTAACAACAGGGTATCCAATGCCCAAGTTTCCAGCAAAAGAATGACTTTGTGGGCTTTTAAGAGTTCAACAATGTTTGCCTTTTAGAACTTCCCCCTTGACCCAGCTATATTCCATGATTACAAGTGGGACTCTAAGGGTACCATGTTAGATGCCCTCCCTACCTCACAGAACTCTGTACCCCACTGCTCCACCCTTTCCTCTTGGTCCTCTTGATCATCTGCTTGAGCTATGACGCCTGTTTGTCAGTCCAGATCTTCACAGGATGTCAATACCTCATACCGGTTAGCTTGCTCTGCCCTCCTACTAGGCTCCTTTTCCCCTCGTATGGTTAAACCCAACCCGGTTTGGGACTGCCCACCAACCCCCAACACGACTACAGCCAAAAAGTGGGTACCAGGCACCTTGTCCCCTACCTTCACTCTGCACCCCCCTACATTTCAACACTGGCCCTTCCCCAGGGCGTCCTGTTTCTCTACACCCGAATAAAAGTATACCAGAAGAACTAGGCTACTGTAGAGTCTGCAGCCATTAGGTTTAAGTCCTCTCGAGGGATTGGAACTAGTCGGTTAACTAACCACTGTAGTGTCTGAAAATGACACTACTTCACAGTCCCCCTCCAATTGTTTGGGCTTTGCTCTGACCCTTCTTGCCATGAGAATGATGCCTGGGTCAACTTTTGGCCCAATCAAATTAGCTGCAATAGTAACGAAGAGGGCACACATCCACATGCCCACAAATGACTCCTGTTGAACTTGGTTTTGCCACCCTTTACCACAGAAACCGGTCGGCTGATGAACAACCTGACTTAGAGTATAACAAGATTACACAGAGTCAGAGCATTCGGACTAAGGATCCCCAGATCAATTAACCCCGAGGGTCCAACTTTACCAAATAATTGAAAGAGAAGGATCCACCGAAGAATATTCTTATTTTTATAACATTTCTGCACCTGCCCGACAGAGAAAACCATTAAAGATTTCAGTCTTTTTCATCTAGAAAGCAGCAGACACATGGCCCACACATCGTGGCCCAACATGTGTTTTTTAGCACGACACAGTGCACTCACATGCGCTTGAAAGCCAAGCCAGAGACATGTGCTCACTCAAAACTATTTTAATAAAGAAACTGTGCATTTCCTAAGTGTGACTATTGAACTGGGCAACCCAAAGTAGGTAATCCCAAAACGGCCCTTGGTGTTATTTATATAGTACCCCTTGTTATTCACCAGTATTCGAATGGGACCATCACCAATTCCTACTAATGGTGTAAATTTGCATTCTTGCTCCTGCTGTCTCATGGATTCATCGAGACTTACAAATACAATGGTTCCCTTCACTTTCTGTCCCTTCCTGTACTTTAATGCAATTGCAAATTGCCTTGTTAAGGTCAGAATGGTGACATTCTTCATTTGAAGCTCAATTGCATATACCATTATTCGTGTGCAGTGGTAAGCTTGCCTTTTATTCTCAAATTCAGGTGCTGCTCCACCCAGTCTAGACCAAACCTTTTGATTCAGACTACACTCATTCTGTGCATGATGTAATTTCCTAAATAAAATGTGCCTTTGGTTCCATTCACAGTCCATATGTTGTGATGAATGATTTAGCACCTTATTGTGATTTTCAACATGCACCTCCCTACAATTCTTTGTCCCAAATCAGGGGCATCTATGCCAAAAATATGCTGTTATTTTTATGTTGAAAGTCTGTAGTTTGCTGTCAAGTATTTGCTTGGATACTTTCTCATTAATAAAACCCCTTTCCTGTTCCAAGGCCAAAACCGCATCAATCATTTCTGGATGCCCATTCACTTGCACCGGTATCCAGGCCTGACTTTCCTTCATGTATATTTCTGCAATTGCTGAAATATATTTACTGCAGCAGTATCGAATTTGCAGTCTACATCACTTAGATAAAAACATAATGGGCCTCATTACAACTCAGGCGTTAAGGGTTAACGCCACCGTTAACCCTTAACGCCTGATTCTGATTTTAACGCCTGCTTTTAGCAGGCGTTAAAATCCATGGCGCTAACCTGCCATGGTGCTAATTACGCCGCCGTAATTTACGGCGGCGTAATTAGCGCCTTCCCCACTCCCATTATGCCCTATGGGGCAAAAATGGGAATGGGGAAGGGAAAATGGGAAATGGGGATTTACCGCCCCACTCACCTTGGAATGGGGCGGTAAATCCGCCATCCACCATGGTGTAAACAGAGTTTACACCATGGTGGTAAAGTTGGTGCACTTAGCACCAAGGTTGTAATGAGGCCCAATGTGTTTTGATCTATCTGCATCTGCCAGTTTTTCTTGGGTTCCTAGTGAATCTCTAACTACCTTTCCTTTTAACCATTCATTTCATCCTTGTACATGAGAATGACAGTGACACTAGGTACACAGCCGTTCTGAAGATACACTTCCACTATTTTCTCTGATTTAGCAATGGTTGTCATTCTTTTGCATTGCTACTTTGGCTCATCACTTTTCTTTAGTTGTAAGGGATTTTTGGCCAAAGACCACAACACCCCATTAACCCCATCATTGAAGGGTGACAGTCTCCTATGGCAATTTGTTCCTAGAAGGAATGGGGTCCATTCATTGGGTGTGACCACCACTTCTTGTCTCATGTCTGTGCTTCCCTATCTTGATGTGATCTTCAGTGACACCGTCCACTGGCATTTCTTCCCCATTGAAATGATGCACAGTGCCTTTAATCTGTCTCAATTTCAGCATGTCTCATGGGTGTCTCCCTTCATTTATGCTGTCCTATAGTTTCTTAGACATCACGGTTGCCTGTCCGCCTGTGTTCAACATTGCAAAGACATTGGGCCTCATTACGACCCTGGCGGTAAGGGGTTTACGCCAGCGTTAGCTGCGCCGACCCCTTACCGCCAATTACGAGGTCCCTTAGCGCCATGGCGCTTTTAACACCTGCTTTTAGCAGGTGTTAAAATCCATGGCGCTAAGGGACCATGGAGTTAATTACGCCACCGTAATTTACGGTGGCGTAATTAACGCCTTCCCCACTCCCATTATGCCCTATGGGGCAAAAATGGGAATGGGGAAGGGTAAATGGGGATTGGGGATTTACCGCCCCGCCGACCTCGGAATGGGGCGGTAAGTCCGCCAACCACCATGGCGTAAATGTAGTTTACGCCATGGTGGTAAAGTCACGGCCCAGGCGGTAACTTACCACCTGGGTCGTAATGAGGCCCATTGCATTTTTCCTCAATGGTAACAGGGGCACAATACCTGTTTTCTCATTCTTCAGGTATACAAAGAAAGTGTGAATTTTTGCTAATCTCAGGACTGACCTCATTGGGCCTGCTGGCTTCTTGCTAAGCAAAGGGGCATATGAAATGACATTGTGCCCCCTCCCCCCCGCCCCCGTTTTGCTAATCTCTTTTTCAATTTCTCTGTTTACTTTTCTGTCCTGAGGATTCATTTGCATCTTTGCCACTGATTGCCCTGGTTATATATCAGGACCACTTGTGTTCTCACCCCAATCCACTTCTGCTTTTTCTCCATTATTTGTATCTCTTTCTCTTACAAAACAATTTCCATCAGTCATGGCCACTGGCCTGGAAACACAGACCCCACACCATCAGAGGACGAGAGTAAAGGGTAACACAACTTTTAATTGTCCCTTAGGGACAATAAAGAATAGAGGCCCCAGCTGGACTCAGTCCTGGTGCCTTTGGCACCAGGCTCATGAACAAATGTAAGCTGACACACTTTATTTGGTGCAAAAGTACTTTATTTCATCTGCAGGATCTTCCATGAGCATTTATTTGGGCGTGGCTGCTGGGGAAAACTGGATTGCACATGCAGCATCCTTTAGGAGTGGCAGAGTGGGGCCGGTAAGCCAAGGTTAATGGGCGTGGCCAGAGCTAGATTATATAAGTCCGCCCAGCCTTCATACAAGCACTTCGCGTTATTCTGCACTGATGTCAGCGTAACGCTCACAGCCACCTGAGAGCATCTTTCCTTTGCTTCCAGCTACCAGCCTCAGCACTTACCTTGGGACCTGTTCTCATCGGCACACATCACTGCTGACTCTTCCATTCATCATCCATCTCCAGACCTCCGGAAAGCAGCACCTCAACCCTGACATTGCGGCATGGTGAGCAGTTCATCCGAAGACGGCACCTGCAAGAGAAAAAGATGAAGACAAGGTTAGAAATTACAAAGACATTACGTTTAAGGTCTCCCTTTTGATAAATCTTCACGCTCAACCTTAAACCAACACTGACCTGCTGTCGGAGAATTGTGGGCTCCTTTTTCTTCTATTTTGGCCTCGCTACATGAACCGCAACTACTGCAGGGCAGCAATTTCACCTGTTGGAAGAAAGCAGAAGAGAGATATCATTAAAAGACACAGACAATAATCAGGAACTAACATCACAATATTTTAAAGCCATAAGACACTTACCATCAGGAGTGGCTAAGCCACAGCTGGCCTGGGCTGTCACGTACAATGGGCCACTGAAGCAACTTGGTCCATTAAGAGGCACCCCTGCAGTGAGGAGCAGGATGGAGAGTTCATCATCATTTATCAACAAGTGATCCTATATGGGTCGGCGCATGCTCACCACACTTTGGGAGGAAGGGTTTGAGAGAGACAACAGTCACATAGCAGCATTCTCACGATCTCTCATATCCAAGCAAGAGTAGTGTCGCCAATTGTCGCATCCCACAGCATATGTGCAGGGGAAGAAGCCTGACAGGGGTGATCTACTTCCAGGGAGGGCTGAAACCGTGCCCCAACGTCCCAGCAGAGACCAGGTGAGCGTAACACCCTCAGCATCATGTGTCAGAACATCAGCATCTTGTGTGTGAAGCTTACCTGTTTCTTGTACTGTACGTGTCGGAACAGCTGTGGCTCGAAATAATTCTCAGGGAACTAATTCATACATTTATTTTACAACAGTTTCTATTCTGTGAAGATATGATCACTGTTAGAATTACGAGGCAGCGAGACCCTTTCATTTGTTTTTCTATTTTCATCTACTATTTATTAATTTCATGTTCTTTTTAAATTGTCTTCTCACCCTTTGCTCTTTGTGTTCTTCCTGTGTATTTTTGTTGTATTTTCTCTCACCTTCACATACATGAATAGTTTGATTCAACCCTTAATTAAACCACATTCCCTTCTTGTATGTGTTTTCTCCCTTTGTCATCATTATTTGGCTGTTTTCTTGGTTTAAGATCGCTAGGCGATTTCGGTTGGTTCATTTAATGTTGGATCATGGTCATTTGTGTTTTCATTGTGGGGAATCTGGCTGAGTAGTCATTCATCACTGTTGTGTCATATCACTCTTGTGACATTCTGCAACCTCACTCAACTGCTCTTTATGCACTGCACACATTTTTCCTATCTGTTCAGCCAACTTTTTTCAATTGTGCCTCTAACTACTGGAACCTGTCCATATCCCTAAACTCATCCCTAAGTACTCTAGGCTGTTTATGGTTGAATTCATATTGATCAGGCCTGTTTTGGCTCCTTTCAGGATATTGATTTCTGTTTGTGTTTCTCCTCAATTCCCGAGAGAGATAAGGCGGGGAACGTGGCGATACCAACATACTTAGGACTCATGTACAAGCTTCTGTCATTAGGATCTGTGGTTTGCACACTGTGGGCTGGGATGGTGCTGCCTTCCCTTGCATGGCCACGCCCCCCTGGTTTTGTGATGTGTCATTCTTTATTGGAGCATTCTCCAAGGGAATCTTGCCAGATGTTAACTCTAATACTGCAAGGGTAGATTCTTTAGCTTTTTGCTTGGATTCTTGACTCTTACCCTCATTCTTCTCATGAGAAATTACCTCATAGATCTTAGTAGCCTGCTTGAGAATCCACCCAAGACTCTGGTCTCTAGTGAATTCACGAGTGAGCTGGGAAACCACTTCTGTTTGCAGGCCTTGTCACAGCTAGTGTCAAAACATGAAAACGTTCTTTTTAGGTTTTGCAAAAAATGGCATGCCGATTTATCTAACTGTGTAGTCATCTTGGATGCAGCAATATGGTGAGAATTGTTTCCTAATATCTATATCAAATGAATCCCATGCTAAGGCTTCCTGTTCATTTAAGCTCTGTATGAAACTAGCAGAGTTGAGGTCCATGTTGAGGGGAAAGAATCTGGCATACTGAGCCTTGGAGATGACCAACGTCTGAAATAGCTCAATAACAGATTTCATGTATTCCTCAATGCTTATACCTGAAACTTTCTTGAATGGTCTGATCAAACCCTTGATATTTTACATGATTTTAAGTGCATTGAAAGGTACCATTATTTTGAACCCACCCCCCCTTTCTCTGATCTGGGAAAGCAGACTCGGCCTTGAGCTTTGGAGTGTAGCCAGGTTTTGCTGAATGAACATCCGGTGGAAGAGTTTGCAGACTGTGGCTGGATCCAGCTTCAATGAAAGTAATGCCCTGCTGCTCTCAGTGTTTCGAGAACAGCTCGGTTTTCAAAATTCAAAATTGGTTGCCTCATTTCCCTACACTGTACATGGAGCTCCTTTGTTTCATTATAAAGTGCAGAGTTGTTTTCCTTAGCGTGGTTATTATCTCCTCCATTTCTGTACTTTTCATTTCAAAATGATCACCTGCTTCCATCTTTTTTATCATTTTCAGACATCTAAACACATCATCCTCCAGTGCCTGTAATTCCCTGGAGGACTGGCTACCGCATTTGCAGAGTGCCTGCACCCCTTATAAGGCTTGGTCTCTATACTTTCGAATCTCCAAAATCATTTTTAAATGTACAGCTTCACCTTTGCTCTCAGCCAGCTGTCTCTTTCTCTGTGCCAACTGCACGTTTGCAACATCATACTTGGCCTGTAACTACACACAAAGCTCACCCTGTTTCGAACTATCTGATTGAAGGACTTTCTCATGCATATCATATCAGCTAACTCATGTCACAATCTTGTCATGAGCTCAGATTCTTGTGTTCTAAGGTTGATAAACCTGTTTAAAGCAAACCAGGCTTTTTTCACCCAGATGTCTGCACAATCTGTTCGCCCCTGGTTGTTCTCGCAATTGGGAATTGCCAGGAGATTCCTTATCTAGCTTGGAAAATATCCTCTCTCTCCTACCCGAGATCATGTCATAGGTCCAGTTTGCCAGTGCATAAAGCTTTGTTTCCGCATATGTGCAGAGATCGGCAATCTTAACTTCTGTCATGTTTGCAGTACACTAATGTTCGCACAATACCTCTAAAACTATTCAAACAGAAGAAAAAAATTAATTTAAAGTGCAATAGTATGCACTTCTGTAATTTTCATTTTCTAGCCGGTCCGATAGCACAGCGAGTAGAGGGCTTGCTTTGACATCTGTGCAGAGCCTGCTGACGCAGGTTCGAATCCCGGCAGGGCCAAACTCAGCCTTTCATCCTTCAGAGGGTAATAATAAGCAGTGCTCAGATACCTCAGGGTTCATAGCACTTTATAAATGCTAAATTATTATTATTATAGGGTTCTGGCACCCTGTTATATCGTTTTGCATGGTAAACTTAGCTAGGGCAACATTAGGCCTAGTATAATGCCAGGCAAACTAAGTTTTCGCATCAATTGTATTGGATCACCAAATAAATCAACAAAGCAGGCTTATTATTGTATATGCAAAATGTACCAGGCCACGATAGAAATGGACCAGAACAGACACTTTTTTATCACATACTTTATACACTCATTTGAAAACACCAGAACACAATGAAACATTCCCATGCAAAAGCAAAAATGAGCAATGCATCCACTTGGATGTGCCTTTTGCGATGGTAATACAATTACACATTTTACATTGGAGAAACACTCCATCCTTGTTTACCATTTCCCATCTCTGGACTGATGATAACATTAGGAAATATAATCACATACAGCTTATGATGCGAACACACTTCCATGCCTCTTTACCTGCTCCCACCCACAACAGAGGCTTCATTTCTCTCTTAGCGAGATTATTTATACACATGATTATTTGGCAGCAGACACACATTTCTTTTATCTATAACCTTGGCAGCCAAACCGGCAGCCCTTAACGCTCCTGCAGAATCTATCCCTTCACACAGGAAAACACAGTTGCCCTTCATTTGTTTGTGTCCCCTGTTTATATTTTATCCCAATTTAGCACTTCCGAAGTCAGACCAGGGATTATACTAATTCATTGTTTCATTCATAATTATTATTTTGGACTCATACTCACAAGGAGTCATGTAAGGTGTGCAGGGTTACTCCATAGCAACCAGCCATATAGAGCCATAAGAGGCCTTGCCTTGCCTTCCCTTGAGAAAGAACTTAACTCTATAGACTTCCAGGTAGTCAACACAGAACCCACATCCAACACATGTAACCAGCTTGACTGGGCCATTTCCAACAATGTAAACATCACAGTTCTCGGGACATATCCCTGCATCTGGTCCGACCATCACAAAATTGAACTAAGTCTCACACTCAATGATACCGTCAAGAAACTGAATAACACCCCAAATTCCACGCAAAGTAGAAATCTCAAAAAAGATTTCAACAGCAATTCTCTCACTAGGCATCTCCAACATCATGAACTCCTTGACCGAAGATTACCCCTATGAGAAATGAATAAACGTTTTCAATGATCATTTTGGAAAACAACATGCAATGGAAGTGTACATGTATGCATTACTGCAGTACTCATGAATAGGTAAGAATGACCCCAACCAACTGCACTACAGCATGTGATTGCATATTAAATATGTGTTGAGGAAAGCATAGATATCATGCACACATGGCACTCACCTGATGTGGCTGTATGTCCATGCTTCATATGCCAACCACCTGCTCACTGCCGATGAGGCCACTGGCGAACTCTACAAATGGACTCAGCTCATCCACATGTGGTGATCCACCTCCAGTAGCCTGTGCAGGGGCCTAATTGCTGCCAAGCTTCTCCTTGGTCTGCCTCATGAGGTCACCCATCCTCTTGTGAACATCTTCTGCTGTGTGCCTCTCCACACCACAGACATTGATAAGATCTGTGACCTTCTGCCACATCCTCCACCGCTGGATCACAGGAAGGTTACTGCCAGTTCAAGAGTACAGGTTGCCATGTTTGTTGATGTAATGAGTGAGAATTGTTAGCTCCTCATCTGTGAGATCCCTCTTCCTTGGTGGCTCCTTCTTGTTAACCTGTGCCTATTTGCGGTGGTGCAGCCTGTTCCTGCTTTGCAGGCTGGGCCCTCCTAACCGTAGTGGGCCTTGGTGGTACTGAGGCACCTGTAGGGTCACCACCACATTTAGAAGGTGGACCCTCATTCTGCCCTGTCTTCATCCTCTCAGTGGAGCCCTCGTACTCATGGTGCACGCGTTGTTCACGGCAATGTACACGCAAATCTTGTTGCCTCCAAATCCATGTGGTACCCCCTAAATATTGCTGCCTACAAATCTGCTTAGTACCCCCTAAATTTGACTGCCTCCGCTCACGGCAGGAAATCTGCATTGTAACCCCTAAATATCACCACCTCCAAATCCGTGTGGACCCCCTTATTATAGACAACTCCGCTCATGGCTGGGAAGGAACATGCAGATTGGAGGTGCTCGTGAGCATGTTATTTACAGATTAATGTACATAATGTACGTGAATAGGTCCCTTCCTCTAATTTGTTTGCACTGCTGCCTCGTGCATGAAGGCAAGACACCTCTGCCTTGATGTTACTCCTGCCTTGTGCTATATCTTGCCTCCTCCAGTGATATTTTGTCTCCAAACCTCTACATCTCCTGCTGCCTGGTAGTGTGTCACTGGTTGCTGACCCTTAGCACTGCCTTGGAGTGCCTGGTATTCCCCCATAGCCTGTTCTTCTGTGGCTCGCCTACCAGACTCTAGGAGCACCTCATATGCCATGTAAATACATCCACATCTCTATATCACCACCACAGCTCCACAGTATGCATAGTTGGTGCCCAACTGCACCCCATCAGACTCAGGTGCACCATGGCAGCAACTACGACCAGCACCCCCAAGGCGAGGCTGAGTATGTTTACTTCTCAGCCGCCGAAGTTGAATCCTGGGTAAAAATGTCAAAGCCAATTATGAGGCCTTCTTTTTCTGCAGAAGCAGCTTGGAACATGTGGCCTTCAAAAGATCTGGGTGGACATCAATGCTGCCATCCACATGGAGGGGGTGGCAGTCCGTACAGTGGATCACATAAAGAAGCTCTGGGAGGACATAGGGATACGGATCCTTTTGAAGGGGACCCTGGAGGCAGGTCCCTTGATGGAGGTATGCTCTGCAGGCCGCCATAAACTGTCACCCTTCACCACCGGACCATGAAGGATCAGATGCTGTTACGCTCACCTGGCTCCCACAGGGGCGTCGGTCGGATCCGGACGGCCGCCGTCTCCACCAACGTGATGCGTAGTGCAGAGATGACTGACTGGACTGGCCCTCTTAATAATGTCTGCTTGACCCGTAGAAGTATTCTTCTGCAAGTGGAGGGATGGATTTAGCCACCTGTGGATTCAAGTGATGGCACCCCCCAAAGTCCTCCCAACTAATCACCTCCGAAGTGCCCCCTCAGCAATCTCACCTTATATTCTTGAAAGATGAGCTCTCCATCCTACACGGATTGCAGGGGCTCGTTGATGCCAGTTACTTCACTGGTTTGAAGGCGTGTGAGAGTTCCGGAGAGTATTGACTCTGAGGTTCCTGGCAAGGTCCTGTAAGTATCAAGTTCATAGAGTTCAATATGTCCGATGTTTCACTCTTGTCCCCCCTTCCTTCCTTGTCTTGCAGCTGAGATCATGAAAAGATGCTCTAGAGGCAGCTGGTGGCGCTCAGGTAAGAGTCTGTATTACCCGACGATGTCCGGTAAATGTTGCACGTGTTTAATGTGTTGTTTTCTCTCTCTTTGCAGGTGCGGCGAGTGATAGAATAGTGCCACCGGTGGTAAATCAGGTAAGTCTATGGTGATAAGAGTTATATTTGTTGGTTTTCTCGGCTCACCTTGTTGTTTTCTTTTGTCCCCCAGGTGCCGGAGTTCGGCGAAGAAATGCTGGAGGCAGCGCCGAATCGAAGGATGCTGCGAGGACTGGTGAGTATGGCGCGGCGCGGCGCTGCAGCTGGAGATGAGACGCGTACAGAAATGGTGTTCTTTCCAGGTCCGGAGGCGAGATGGATCCGGAATCAGGTGAGGAATTCGAAAATAGTTTGTTTTCTAACCTTGTCCTTTTCTTTCCTCTTTGTTTAGGAGCTTCCAGATTCGAGGCGGGCGTGGCAGAAGACTGGATGCAGACTGCAGGCACGGTGAGCGTTACACTGCTGGATGCAGAATAACGCGAAGCGGGTGCTGTTGTTCGGGCGTGATTTAAATATCCTCCAAAGTAGTTCCAGGTAAGAGGTTCCATAGAACCACGCCCGAGTTATAGTCCCTGTAATAAAATAAGGCGCCAGGACTGAACCCAGGCAGCCCCCAACCGGGGATGTTGGGGTTTTAATAAGTATCTGGATGCCTGCTCCCGGAGCTGATGGGCTTGGTCCTGATGCCTGGGGGTAGGCATCATGACAGCACTCCCCCCAAGGCCCCTCCTAAAGTTGTTCTTCCCCTTGGCCCTGGTTTGTCTGGGAAGTCTCGATGGAATCTCTTCACCAACCGAGGTGCATGAACGTGGTCACTAGGCTCCCATGACCTTTCTTGTGGTCCGTAGCCCTTCTAATCGATTAAATAAGAAAGTTTTGATTTAACCATCTTGGAGTCCAGGATATTTTTACCTCGAATTCAGGTTCTCCATCTATCAAGATGGGGTCGGATGGTTTGGTTAATCTTGTTCCTGGTTGAACTTGTTTTAAAAGTGAAACATGAAAGAAAGGATGAATTTGCATATCAGTGGGTGCAATCAATGGAAAGGATTCTTCCTTGAGGATTCTTCAGTGAAGGTTAAGAAGAAAGAATTTGGATCCATATTGTATCCTTTAATGTTAACTCCACCCGTATCCTTTTTGGTATATACCTTGTTCTAGTTGAATTGAGGGCAGCATGTCACTTCCTGGTCCTAGGCCCGTCATCTACCCTACTGTATTTACTTTAAATACTGTACTCGCTATTTAACTGTATCCTCCTTTATTTTCTGTATATAACTGTAATACTGATGTATCTGCAACTAGTATGTATCGTCATTATCTACTGTATGTAATTGTAACATTCTGCAACCTGTACTTAAAATGACACGCCCAGATGCCGATGGGCCTGGCTGCTCTTTATAAATAAAATACATACAAAATACAAATACAAATAGTTGACAAAATATATTTCCCAAAAGAAAAGATTTGTTTATAGAATATGAAACAACCAGACAAAATACAGTTGGTATGGGGAGGATTGCAGAAAATAAATTGATTTACTTTAAGGATGATCAGCTATTCCAAATCAGCCTTCACCATAGAATTGCTACCTAGTGGCAGGCATACCAGTGACTTTTTCACCATCCATTGTTCCATATGACCATAGTGATGCCTTAATTATCTATTTCGAATATAAATGATTTTCCCATTGTGTTTTGAGATCACTATCATATTAAACCTCCCCATAATGGTTACTAGACTATTAACAGTTTCCATTGTACAATGGGTACTGCTCCTAAGCATTTTCCCACTGACTCCAATCTACATACATGTGTTCACTGTTGTTGAATCCAATATGTTATATATGCTTGCGTCAGATAAGCTCAGCTATCCATTCCTTCACAATACAATTCCCCAAATTGTAAACAGCCCCACAGTTTTTATTCTTTTGGAACAATCCTTCTGGTTAATATTTAAATAGCTCCTTATTTAATCCTGTCAAACCAAATCACACATTATTTCTGTTCCTTATATGTTTGTTGTCATCTATGTTTCGTGTACCTTTAAACTAATACCCTCCTCCATAGTATCCTATTTATGAATGTACTTGATATACATATATGACGTAAAGCACTGTCTTGATGAGGACCAAAGGTTCGAAAAACGTGTCAACAAAAGGGAAATGAAAAAACTCAAAATAAAAGTTTAAATCCAGAAACCTTAATTATTGAAGTCAAGCCAATTACTATTTAAGTTGGCTGGTGTGACAGAGTGAGTTTGATAGGGGTGGGATAGTTAAAGCAATGAAAAAAGATAAACTCTGTTTTTGAAACACTAGGAAGAATATAAAAATGCAGCCGAGATTTGATAGTAAACAGGCTGTCAGTAAGAGTACAGCGAAGAACATTAGAAAAGGAGGAAAACGAAACTAAGATCTGTGAATCATTTGTCTAGAATTGACAGGAAAGGTCCAAGGAAGTGACAATGCAAGAACGGGGAATAGTGTATAGTGAACAAAGTAGGGAGCCGAGAACAGATTATTGAGGAACACCATATTAAAAGGAAAAGGAGTAATAGCACTTTCCAGTTGAAAACATAGAAAAGGTCAATCAGATGGGGTTGAACCCACTGTAAGACAGAACCTGACAACCGCAGAGGCCAAAGAACAGAAAGGAGACCAGGGTGATTAACAGTGCTGAAAGATGTTATTTTAAAGGTTCTTATACCGTGCGCTGTTGCCACCTGCATGGTTTCTTGGCGCTCTGGAAGATCTGTATCAAGAAGAATGAGCATGAAAGATCATTTGAAATGACGAGCGGAAAGTAAAGATTTAGTAACACAAAAGAGAACCATTTGAGTGGAATCTGAAGGATACAAACCAAACTGATAAAGAGGAAGGAGAGAGGTCAAGGTATGATGCAACGTGGTTATAGACCACTCTTTTGAGTATTTTGGAAATTAAATCTGTTCATAATTGGCAGGGTGGGACATGTCAAGGGAGGGTTTTTTAGAGTATCTTGAAATATAAAGCATGCATAATGTCAGTGGCAAATACATTGTGAAAGAGGAACATTTTGAGGAGAAGTGTCTGACATGGGAGTAACTGTGAAAAAACCCTAGGGTTGTGTGTGGGTGCTAGAGGATGTTAGAGGAAGTTTGGTGTGGTATTAAGAGAGATGTGACAGAATCAGACAGAAGTCATGAACAGGAGAGAAAAGAAGAAACATATAAGGGTAGAAGAGGGTGAGTCACAGAAGAAGAGGATGCAGAGGAGAGAGAGGGACATAGCAGGGGGACATATCTGAAAGAATATTTATAAAGGAGGGGTCTGGTGATAGAGGAGATAGTATATGATTGAAAAGTTGAAAGGAAAGGCAAGGATATGGAAAACTGATTATGATAAGGACAGCAGTTACAAGAGAGGGGTTGCAGGAGGAATGTTAGATGGAAATGAGTTAAGGGCAATTGAGGCGTGACTTTTTCAATGCCGTCAGCAGGACAGAGGGAGGGCTATAGAGATGGGAGCCCAGAAGTGAATCACGGTTGGGGAGGATTATGGAAGGGGAGAAAAGATTGAGCAGGGTTCTGAATATCTAGGGTTGGGAAAAGGCCCGAGTTAAGAGGGGACAGTGCATCATCACAATAATTCTTCAGGACATGGGAGAGCAGTGATGACCAAGGAACTTAAGCCAGCAATATTGAAAGACCTAAGGTTGCGATGAGGGGAAGTAAATATGGAGGGAGGACAAACCGGTAAAATGTGCAAGGGAAAAGGACAGCAAAACATTGGTCAGAGAAGTGGAATGGGGTGACAGTGAAAGAGGTATCAGAGGTGAACAGAAAAGTGAATTGAGTGAAGAACCACAATGTAGGAAAGGGGAGATACATTTTGGACATGATGATAGGACTAAAGCGAGAAAGGGAGCTGATGCACATGTAGTGGAAATATGGAGATTAAAGCCAACAGGAAGAAATAATAGATTTTCAATGGGGGGGGACAAAAAGAGAGGAATCTACATAATCAGAGAAGACGTAAAGAGGTCAAAGAAGGTGGTAAAGGATCATAAAAGCAAGAGGAGATAGTTAGAAAATATTAGTCATAGGATGAATGAAATGAAAGAGAAGGTAGAGGTGGTGATACATTGGTGGGAAATGAAATAGTATTCCAGTGGCAATTACTTTGCAAGAAAGGTCTGTATCAAAATCAGTCACACAAACAGATCAATAAAGCAGGGGACAAAGCTCTGTCAAAAAAATTCAAAACCTGAGCACACATTCTATCAGCAGACAGAACCAGCACACTAGAAGACAACTATGCCTTTAGAATATATAGTTATTTCACCTGCACATCCAGTTATGTGGTTTATCTGACTGCTTGCACAGCTGTGAGTTTTGGGTTGGTGAATCTGGGCCGACAGATGATGAAAGAATATGAATCGATACAGATTTACCAATAAGAATAAAGCTTTCCTGTTGGGGGACATTTTTGGCCCAGGATATGACATCCAAATGATGAGTGCAACTATCGTTAATGGGAACTTCAAAACATAAAGGGACTACAAAGCATTTCAACTTAAGATGATGTAAGACTTTGGCACACTGCAAACTGAATTAATTGATTGCTGTAGTTTTATATCACACTATTCAACATGAAGTAACAGTGTTCCCACAACCCCCTTATTTAAGACACGTAACACTTTGAAATGAAAAACAAAAATAAATGGAGAGCCGGGACAAGTAGTTTGGGAACATGGGAAGGAGGCACACAAATTAATCACAGGAATGTCTGTGATCAACTTGGAGAACTTTTTCCCCTACAGCAAGAAATACCCATTTATATGCAAGGAGTCAACAGAACAATTGCTTCGCCTCTAATTTCACTAGTACCCCTTAAGTCAACCCTAATGACCACCCATCCATTAGAGGCATGGGGTCCCAAGCATACTACAGACCTGCAAAGTCTGTAGGGGAAGGGTGTGTGTGCTAGGTGCTCTGTCTACAACAAACATGGCATTTCAGGGTGTATGGATACGGAGGGTCAATAGCAGGAGACCTACGGCATTCAGTGAATATCATAGACTTAACTCATAGACTTCCTGGTAATGCCAGAGAAGTCTGGCAGCCCTTTCAGGCCAGTTGTATTAAATACAATTAAGTAAGTGCTTGTTTACGTGTACAGCAGTTGGCAGTTGGACTCTGTTTCTGTGTGGAATTCGGTGCTGGGTGCTATTGTTTCTGGCTAGTGATATTGGAGATTGGCTAAAATGCCTGGAGAGCGTAAAAAACACAGAGGTTGGTAGTTAGCAGTGCAGCATGCAGCAAAAGTGGTCTTATTTTGTACTTTTACACCACACCAACAACTTGATTGGAAGTGATAGGGCAAGTTCAACTGGCGAGAGCTTTAAGTCTTGTACAAGAGCATATTGTGTAATATCTATTGGAACTTTGAATTGCTCTTGCTGAGGATTGGCATAATTGTCGCCACTTAAATGAGATGCCGGGCGGTCAAAAAAAAGCAAACGGGGAATTACAATCTATGGCTGAAGAGACTAATGCCCCATGTGCCGAGAAATTAACATTGCACCCTTTGGGTATCAGAGCCAGTTAGTGGTGTAAGTGAGCACAGTGGCATGGGTGATACCAAGATACAGTGTCATAACATGATTCCAAAAACAAAAATAACGAATTCTTTTGCATCAGAAAACGTTGCTCACCCCAGCAATGTCCAAGAGCATGTACAAGAAGAGGGAATAAACACGTTGAGGAGGACGATGGTGGATAATAATTCACTATTATAATTATGTTATTCTTTGCAGAGTGGGATGGCAAATAGCAAGGCTGGCAATAAGAATGTGCTTGAATATTGTCTTATCACTGAAGTAAACAATTGAAATTAGTCAATATCGCTCTCAATTGAGACAGTGCCAACCATTACAGGAATGGAAAGGCCTGTTGGAAGACTTTCGAAAACACCTGATCTGTTTAGAGAAAGTTTGCGTGAGTACACAGAAGGTGATAATCCTGAGGGCTCTTTCATTGGCACTGCTTCTTTTAACACCATGCAATTTACTTCAAATGTTTTATTGAAATGATGTGGAAAAATGAATGAAGATTTAACTGCACATGGGAGGTTTCTGACTCATTTGATGGATATGTATAAGAAGTGTGAATAAGGTAATTATTGGTGTTGATGAAGTGGTGGAAACTCAGGGTAAGACTGAAAGAATACTGGACATCGCCATTTCGCACATAAGGGCTGGAGAGCAAGCTGAGGGAAAACCGCGCAGTAGCACAATATTAGAGGATTGTGACAATGAGAATATATGCATTACGAGCAAAGAGTATCAGTGATTAAAAAGATAAAATATTTGAAAGCAAAAATAGGGAAACAGAAAGTTAACAATTAGCCAGCCTAAGAAGTATTAAAAAACCCTGATAGTTTTAAGACTACACGTAAAGAAAAAAAAAAGGCAAAGCAGAGGTTGAAAAGGAAGAAGGGATAGAAAGGAGGGTTGTGTAATTAGATTATTCAAGCCCCTCAGACTAAGGAAGTTGTGGACACCTTGATTGGAGTTGAGTGGTCGGAAATTGATAAGGACAAGACTGAAAACACTGAAGAGTCTATCACGATTGAAGGGTGATAAAGAAACCAGGGACCAGGTAAGAAGTGGCTATAATAATGTGGATATTGTAAGTACTTATACTTTAGAGGAAAAAGGACATAGGGGAGAAGGTCCAAATTAATTTACTATCACCGACCTACTCCCGAGTAGAGACCTCAACTGGTTAAATCGGGCTCATATTTTGTATCTATTTATTTAGTCTGATTCCCGCCTTGTATAATTTACGTTCTAGTGACTTGGATTATGTTGACAATTTAGAATACATGGAAAAACCTACGTCACAAGTCTATTGCTACACTAGTGACACAATTGTTTGGTTATGAAACATGAGACATTTTTCATAATTTGCTATATGATACTGATTCTCCACATATTGACACAAAGGCAAGTACGCTCAACTGTATGTTAAAGGTCACATTAAACGATGAAGGAAGGCAAGTGACGGCTAGCAAGAAAAACTGTGATGAGGAAAAGGAAATAAATGACAGGAAATTACTTGCATGATTTTTACCACTTAAAACGCCTAGGAGACAAGGAGATAAAAAGGTGGCGGTATGGAACACACTGCAAGAAACAGGAGAACATTTATTTGATGTTATCAAAATGGTGTTTGAACAACACTAAAGGGTTGATTTTGTTAGGAGGTCATCTGAATGTGGACTGCAAAGATAAATCAGTAATAACAGAGACGGTGGTCCTTAAGACACAATGTCGTTTTTAATGTGTGAGACCTATGAGTAAAAGTGGGAGTTGGGTAGAATTCTGGGAGAATTGGGACTTGATAATGCTCAATGGTCGTACCTAGGGGGATGTCCCTTATATCTCTGGGGGCGAGTGGACACATGGTTTAATGATATTAAAAAATAACACTTTAGATTATGTCATTGTGAGTCCAACCATATTAGAGGATGTGTGTAAGCTATCAGTAGTTAGGACTATTAGGCAAGATTGTATGCAGACCTTTGGGGGCACTACAACAACCCTGACCTCCTGGCAATAGGAACCCAACCTTTGGTATAAGCTAGTACTTCACAGGTTGGTAGCGTGTTGAGCAGCCAGGCTTATCTCAAGAGGGGTCAATGTGAGCTGTAGGGTAGTTACACAGAGATTCACAGTGACAAGTATTCAAATAAACACTTACAAGGTTTCTTGAATAAACAATTATTAATATTTATCAGTCATTTAGAATAAGCCTTCTTCAGAAGGGAGCAATATAAAAGCAACACACAAATACACTCCAAAACTA
Source organism: Ambystoma mexicanum (assembly GCF_040938575.1). Lineage (NCBI taxonomy): Eukaryota > Metazoa > Chordata > Amphibia > Caudata > Ambystomatidae > Ambystoma > Ambystoma mexicanum. The sequence continues at coordinate 614,461,069 of NC_090932.1, forward strand.
TACCCTCCTAATTTCTAAATCAGTAAATACCCTTTTGGGATAGCCCACAGTCACAACCTACATACACAGTTCACTTCAATAATTAGGGTACTGGGAGCATTAAAATCTTACTGTTGCATTTGGAATACTCTTAGAACTTGGTCAAAGGAAAAGGTTATTTAGAACAATACAAGAGATCACAAATATTCTTAACCAGGCAAATACTTTCGGATTCCCTAAGCAGATTTATTCAGTGTAATAGGCTAAGCCAAAGTCAATGGGCAAAAGTTTATATGAGCTGAAGCACTTTTGGTATGTAAGTAAGAAAAGGTCTTTGCACAATGTTTGAGAAGTCTTTGAAGAAAAGAAGAATCAATGTAGGGCCACGAGCTGTTTCGGCTTGTGAGTAGTAGAAGATGCAAGCAACTCTACAATAAGAGGTATGTTCTCTCAGATTTAACAGTACCTTTGGATTGAAGAAAAAGTGCAGTAGATGACTATTGTCCCTGTGCAGCTCTGCAGATCTCACTGTTCCTGGGCCTCAGTGGTGGGACAAGTGGGAGGACTACTCGGGACTCCTCCACTGCAATGGGATGGTCACCACTCTCAACTGGCAATCTTCAAACAAGTGGCACTTCCACCTGCGGTTTCTGGCTGTCGAGATGGACTTTCCCTGCTTCTGAGGTCCCGCAATCTGTTGACGGGGCTCAGGATCAGTAGGTCCTGCTTCCTGGGAGTCCAGAGGATCTTCTTGGAGCTCTTGGCCAACTTAAAAGCAACACACACACAATTTGGTGTTCCACTCCCTGGTTATTTGGTTTTCAGCAGCAACTCTGTGGAAATTCAACCAGCTCTGAGAAGATGTCCAGATGGCTTACTTTGGTGTTGATTGGTCCCACCAACCCAAAGGGAGAAGTCATACTTGCAGAGACTTTTCTGTTGATATGAATTTGAAATTTCAGCACAGCAGCAGGGCTTCACCGGGCAAACCAACGGTCCAGGAGTTGCAGCAGGCCTCCTCTTCAAGTTCTTCTTCGGTTCCTTTGTCCAGTGGTCGACTCTGCCTTCCAAGCAAAAAGCCTCACCTTTTTATTCAGTTCTCTCCCATTCATTCCAGCCTAGCTGTCAGTCACCCAGCAGGGTGGCTGTCCTTGCCAGCTAGCCAGCCAGCCAATCACTACAGAGTGCATTTGGGTCTCCTAGGAGACTAGGCACAGGGAGTTTCAGGCGCCTCCCTCCTTCCCTGCCACCACCAGACACCCTGGAGCCAGAGGCGGGCTTCAATCGTAAATCCTGCCAAAGGCAAAGCAAACAAAGGGACCAAACCTGGTTTGACACGCAAGTAAATCTCAAGAAGGACCTTTCCACAAAGAAATGGCAAAAAAAGAAGACTGGCGCCATTTTGACAAAAATGGCACCGTTCAGTGCTTTACTGCAGCTGCGAACGCAGCCCGCAGTAAATGCACACCACAGTAGTTAAAAGTAAACCACTGCCACCAGCCATTCATCGAGGAAAGGGTAACATAAGAATGTTACATGAGACGCTAGACAAAGGGGATGCTAAGTAACCCCTCCAGCACCCTATTGTAAGATGGTGTGTGGTGGGTGTAGAAAGTCAATTTCACTTTACTGCTCTGGGAAACATTAGTTTATCCCAGAGAAGGTATTTAAACCTTTGGGAAATCTGAAAGACATCCCTGTCTCACTGCACTGAAGGTGCTGTGTGACAAAATGTAAAAGATGATGCCCCTGGAGTTTGTCAGACTCCATAACCAAAAGAAACACAGAGTACAAAATCAAATTAAAATACACGAGAGAGTGGTAAAAAAAGGGTCTCTCTCCCTCTCTCCAGGTAAAAAAAATCAAGTCCTCAAAATCCAGCAATTTCTGAGAATTCTCCCTAACAAGGACTACCTACAGAAATCACGCAATGTTGAAGTTGAAGTTAGTGGTAGGTGAATGTCTTCATAATATGGAAAAAATTGGGGCTGTGGATGTGAAAAACCAGGGCAACAGGATTGTATTGACAGACAAGAATATTGAGAATTTTATTAATTAAATTGTAAAGTATGAGGATACCCTTTCTGGTCAGTTAGACTACCTTTCTAGTAATTACATTTTTGCATGGATTCTAGATTCTGTGGGTACCATTGGTGTAGCTGGAGGGAATTATACATTACTGAATGAGGGTAAACCAAATGTGTGGCATGACCATGAGATAAAAAGTGTAAAAGGTGCCTATGACAGGATATTGGGTATCTTAAAGGGGTAATAAGTGATCCTGATGTATTGGCCTGAATTAAGGAGTGTAAAAATCGCTAGACTAACTGGATCAAGCGAAGACATTATAATATTCAAAACTCAAAATGGAAATGCTTCTTTTCATCATTGTTCAAAGGAGATTCCAAAAAATAGGGGAAGTTTTAAAACAGATCAAAGGAACCAAGGAGAGACTTACTGTAAACCTGACTAATGGAAAAGTCTGGGACGAATATATGAGGGAGATGTATGCCGTTCAGTGTAAACTGGTGAATGCAACTGTTACTCCTTGCATTGCTGAATATGAAAAGAAACTGATTTTTGAGTATTAAGAGTTGTTGGGTAAGATCAAGACATTTAAAAAGTCTAAGGCCCCTATCCCTGAAGGTCTATCTAATGTTGTTTTATTAAAGGATCCTGAATTATGGGTGGAGTTTGCTGTACTGTACAATAAGATAACTAAAGAAGGATGCATAACTGAATCCTAGGAGTAAGCCATTTTGGTCCCCGTACACAAAAACAATGATAGAGGTGACCTGAAAAAACTATAGATGGTTGTCATTACTTAACTTAACAGGAAAGGTTTATGCAATCATCTTGTTGACAAGACTGCAAAATCGGTCGGATTACAAGTGTATCCTTAGACCATTTCAGATTGGATTCCAAAATGGGTCCGGGACAGTACATAAAACTGTATTGTTAAACTCCTTGATACAGGCAACACTTGCTAAAGAGAGCACACCAATTTTTCGGATGTTTGTGGACTTTAAGTCCACATTTGATATGGAGAGGAGAAGGTGATTGTGGGATAAGTTAGAACTGTGGAATCTGGATAAGTAAATACATTGGCTGAAATGCTAATTTCATGAGAATACGTGTGTCAGTGCCAGTTTGAGTAGTATGGGGCCAGAACCAGTGAAATACAGACATTGGAAGGTCTTAAGCATGGGTGTGTGCTGGCTCCCCATCTATTCAACCTGTACCTAGCATATGTAACAAGGCGACTGGAAAAAGTAAACTGTTTACCTCTCCAAAGGTGTGGTGGCTCTCATAACGATGACGTGGTATTGATGTATCATACCTACGTAGGGCTTAATAGAGCTGCCAACGAATTGTGTAACTTTGCAAATTAAAATGAATTTTATGGTGTTTGGTAAAGAAAGGTAAATATGGTAGTATATCTTTGAACATAGGAACTATTAAAAGGGTAACCAATTATATTTATCTTGGTTACCAAATCGAACAAGTCTGCATGAAGAATAAATCCCTCATCTCTAGTAGGTGAAGGCTTTGCCCATTATGATTAAAGTTCTGGCCTTATTCTGCTCACCAAACTGGTGGTTACACTCTAAAAGGGAGTGTTACTATTGATATTGATATTGATATTTTATTTATATTGCGCTCATACACAAGTGTTACAGAGCGCGACAAGGCAAGGGAGGGGAACATGAGAGAACAAAACACTGATCTTACTAGGCCCAGTGACATTGAGAACGCGCAAGTGCGTGGGAGAGGTGGAGGGGAAAAGTGCATGGAAGGGGGAAAAGTGGAAAGTGTGAAGCAGAGGAGAAACAGATAAATAACAATAAATAAATAATAAAGGAAACAAACAGTGGTAGTGCAGCCAGCAATTTGCAAGTGCTAGGTTTAAGGCAGCAGTCATGGTAGGTCTGATAAATGCAGGAAGAAAAAGGGGCAGGCTGTATGGGTACAGATACAAACCCCAGTGCAGGGGGGTCATTACGAGTACGGTGGTAAGGGATTAATGACGCCGGTAAGGATGCCGGTGCCATTAACCCCCTACCGCCGCATTTCGAGGTTCCCTCACCAGACCCGCTCAGAACATCTGGTCAGACCAGATGTCCTTTGGGGGTCCCGCAAGGGGACAATGGAGCTATTAACGGGCCTGTTATTACCTCCCTCCCCATTCCCATTGAGACCTATGGGGGCTCGAATGGGGATGGGTATTTTGAATGTGGATTTACCGGGTCCTCCAAGGTTGGTAAGTCCCCATTCAAAGAACCCGGACACGAGTTTGGAGGCAGCCATGGCGCTAATAGCACCATCACTACCTCCAAACTCGTAATGACCCCCACTGTCTGATATGCTTAAGCTAAAGAGCGGTTTGTTGCACACCAAGCCTAGAAAGAACTCCATGTGCCCATTGTTGCAATTAATGTGTACAAAACAACAACAAAAAATACATAAATTGGAAGATGTCAAGAGATTAAATACTGAGTTTTTTAGGAGATTGGGTGGTGTGGGATGGACGACAGAAGACGGTGTGGATGCTCAAATAATACTTCACTTCCTTTATGCAGAGAAGTGTCCTTGTCCCTTCTGTAATAAACAATAATATGCTTGGAGGTAGTTTCTTCACTACTCTCAAAGCCATGGGGTTAGTCTGTTCCTCTCTAGTCTCCTTCTATTCACATGAGCTGGGATAGGCCCACCATTCACCTACTCTCTCATCTCCTGAGCTCTGAAAATCACACACAAAGGGGAATTCACGTTACTCCTTATATACCAGGTGATAGGCTCAGGTCTCCACCAATCATGATCGCTTCCTGGCTTCCCCACCCCGATAGGCTGTTCATTAGAGGATCCCACCCTTAAAAGGAGGGCTGCCATCTCCACCTCCTCCCCAGATGTGCCAGCCAACAGGCGGGAGCCACACCCTCCAGCCCAGTGTTGATCCTGTCCCTGATGTTTCCCCACGTTTCCCTTCCCTGTCAGGGAACATTGACTCCGGTCCACGGCCCCCCCCACCTCCATCTGGCATCTCCCTGGCTCTGCCCCCACTCTATGGGCTTCTCTCCAGGAGCCGCGGCGGCCATGGAGGCTGTGGCCGCGGGACCAAGAGGTGAGTGAAGGGGCTACGGGTTGATTAGGGCGTGGAGGTCCAGAGGGACTTCTCTCCCACCGGCACTGTTCTGGCGGTCAGCGCAAGGTTTGCTGCTCCGCCCTGCACCTTGCTGGACCCTTCCGAGTCGGAGGGCAATCCGCTTCCGGCCGACTGCGGCGGCCGCGACGGTGTCGGCCAGAGTGAGTCCTGCCTTGCCGAGCCTGGCATAGCCATCAGCAGGGGCTGTGGGAAACGAGTGGCACGTCCTGCTTTTGCCGTGCGCGGCAGCGGTCGTGGCGAGACGGTGCCTTGTCCTGCTTTTGCTGTACATAGCACACTTGCTGACATTATGTCCCCAGCACCCGCCTCAACGATTATATCCCCGGCACCCGTCTCAGCGAACGGGCCAACTCCCATGTTGTTCACCCCTTCCTCACAGGTGGTGACCTAATTGGTTATTGGAAGTGCATGAATTGTGAGGTGTTTATAAATATACATTTGGTGTATGGGACTGGTGCAGGAATGGTATACATTTGGAAAGGTTAAAATCTAAAGTGGGTTATTCAAGACATACATGTACTTTCAATAATCTACAGTTATATTTTATAAAGAATCCTTCTGTAAATATTGGACGCTTTACATTGTGACTTAGACTAAACATATTACCCACTCTTTCAGTAATCGGTCCCAGAATTAAGTTACCTAAAGATATGAGATATTGTAGGCTGTGCATATAGAACATAAATTATAAACAACTCGACATATATTAACAAGTACATTAAGAATACATTAAGAGTATTGGGGGTGCAATTTAGGGGGTACTGGGACGAGGGCTGACTTGTGGGTGCTGCCTTAGGTTAGACGGTTGGGGCACAGATCTGTGGGGGTACTGGGATGAGGGCAGACTTGAAGGTGCTGTCTTAGTCTAGGGACACATTTTAGTAGGGTTATGTGGGTGTTGCCTTACGTTAGGGGGCCGGCCACAATTTAGTGGGGGTGCTGGGATGGTACAACGTCCTTTCATCGATATTTTTTGACTGTTTTTTTACAAACATTTTTCGCTGAAAAAAGCCCATCGTAAAATACAGGGAGGGGTGGGAAGGGGCAGATAAAGGTTACAGGAATAGTTAAAAAACAATAGAGGATTGCATTCTGGGGGGACTCCCCAAAATAAAAATAAAACCATTTTTGATTTGTTACAAAACCCATTGGAAAATATAGCTGTCAATGAAATGACATAGAATCGCTGGGATGAAGATTTGTCGGTCGCTTGAATGGAGAGCTAGTAATGGCGACTACTAGTAAGTAACCCTTTATTATTTTTTTCCATAGGGTTTCCAGGTTTCTGCACACATTTAATTCCATGAATCGGTTCCCAGCGCTAATCTTTTCATCTGCGCAAAATACTTTCTTGCAATAACCTCTTAGTGTCTCTTTGTAAATTAGGCCCAATTAAGTAAACCTAATAATAAAGGTAGGATCTTTGCAGGTTTCTGCTTTGTTTTTTTGTTTAAAAAGCTACCTGAACTAATAACTAATAATAACTAAGAGTATGAATCCTTAACATAGGTATTCAAATGCACCCCTTTCTAATAATAACAATTATAATAATAAACAATGATACAAATAATAATATAATAATGAAGGAAACACATCACAAGTATCATTAGTAGTATTATTGCATCACACATAGCGCTTCATGCTGGAATTCCCTCCCTGTGCTTTACTGATAGGCCGAGGTATTACTTCATGTAATGGCACTCTAGCGTCCTCCCTGCGACTACATCAGTTGGACACTGCTCAAAGGTGCAGGCGTGCCTGGCGTATGTGAGCACATTCACATGACCAGGAGTAGAAGCCATTTGCCATTGTTTAAACTGTTGAAGTGAGGGTCTCATTGATCATGATCTCATGTGTAATCTATTCTGAGACAGCCTGTCAAAATTGTATAAACTAAAATGATACATATTTGATGTCTTTGTTTTATGTGCTTGTCAATTCTGGAGTAATGATTTCTGAGCGAGCCATCAATTGGCATACAAATAAAGCATATTTAGTCACCATGCTGTGCACTGCTTGAGTGTCAGAGTACGTGGGGCTGTGGCGCCAAAAAGGAAGATTGACTGCAACAATAAATAAAGTAGCATTTACTAAAATATATGGTGATGAACCCAGAACCTTGTCATTGCTGATACCTTATCAGTGATGGTGCATACATTATAGAAAGAGGAACATGTAGCTATGCTGTGCAAGGGACTACCGCAGGTATCAATCCAGGGACATGACTTTACATTTTGGGGCTTATTGACTAATCCTCACAGTGCAAACCTAAGGAATAAAGGCATGCAGGGTGTTTTACAGCCGTTTGGAGGCAGGGAAGCAGCAATAGGCAGAATTGCCATTTCTACTGGGCATGTGTCCTCTGAATACAAAGGGCACGTGCCTTTGCACCTTCGTGAGCTTTTAATGCAGGAGTAAAATAAATGGGTAGGCGATTCCACAGAAATCCATTGTAATGGGCGTCTTGCATAGCATCATTTTAGAGCAACATATATTTTCTTTTTACTAAACAGAGACTAAGAGCAAGTGTGCAAAGGTTATTTTGCCTCGTTTTACTCTTTACACCTTCACGTAAATGTTGAAAGTTCCATGCATAGGACCCAAAAGTACTTAAATGTTAATGTTGGTGGTTTCGTGTATGCATTTAGAATTTCTTTACAGAGTGAACCCCTTAGTGCGTTTCTTTCATAGTAGAATCACTTATATTCAAAATCCATGTGTTTATTGTAATGTATACAAAATAAAATGTGAACCTTTTATGGTCCCTTTTAGGACAGCTGAGCGTGCTGTGTATTTACATGTTTTTCCCAGAGTAATAGAAATGTGTTGTGCATGGTTTCCATGGCAACTCTTTCCCTTTCTGCATGCTGTCATCTCCTTGGTGTGACATCATGGCAACCAATTATAGAAATAATAATCACCTATGATGACATCACAGCAGTAGGATTAATCATGTTCCTTGCCAGGCCATTTCCTTTTCATTTTAGGGTTACTGTGGGGTGAGGCGACATGGACCTTGCTGTTTATCTATGTTTTGTATAGCGACCTAATGTCACCCATTTCAATCCCCTTGGATGCTAATCCATAAGGACAGTGTAGGAGGGGAAAAGGAACTCAAGGGAGGCACAACATATAATTTAATAGATTGTGAGTTTTTAACTACCAAACGCATTCCAGCTGGGGTTCCTCGTGACATAGAGAGCTTAAGCTGTACTCTTGTTGGCTATCAGATGTTATGCTGAACTCTAAAGTGGAATACATTACTCTATTTTATAGCTACCCATCTATAATTCTACATATGTTTGCCTTGTGTACAGCACAGCACATGTGATTTTTGAGATTTTCATCCTTGCAGCCCCGGTTCGGATATGTTTAACATGAGCCTTTTTCTACTTTACAGAACCAGCAGATGAACTGAAGGTCAGAAGCCACAGCACCGAGCCATTACCAAAGCTTGATAGCAAAGAGAGAGGTCACCATGGGGTATCTTTTTCCAGAGAGTCAGCAAAATCTCAGGAATGGGATGGGACACCAGGCCCTTCTGTCGTGTCCAGTAGACTGGGAAGGTCCTCTGTGAGTCCAACCATGCTTGCAGGAAATAACAGCTCAGGTAAGTTGACCAAGTACAAAAGTATACTAAGCTTTTAGAACAAATATGAACGTTTCAATATAGTATGTTTAATTACTATGTATGCTGTAGCATTTTGCGTTTGAATAGTATGGCCCTGTATTCTCCTCTTCTACGGGTTATTTCAATTATACTTTTCCGCCTCTTTACAATTCATACCTTAATCCAAAACGTCTTCACCATTTACTACGTACCTTTCAAAAGGCATTAAAAACGCACTTATTTCTACTTTATGGATTTTTTAATATTCTCTATTGGGTGAACTTTCCATTTTGTTTTATTTTGTAATATATTTGAATTTGGTGTTTATTTTTATTTACACACCTCTGTCTCTGCATCACTGTTGAAGTGCCCCTTCAGCTTTTGGAATGGACGTGTTTTATTATGCACTGTAATCATGGCAAGTAATAAAACAAAGCAGTGAGGTGCATTACAGACATCATTGAATTGTATCCAGTGCACTATACACCTGTAGTGCAGTACAATGAACATTATGGTGTGTTGAATCAGGATGTTCCCTATTCCCACTAGAAGGGGTCCACACTGGATTTATCACCAGTCTAATGTAGCTAGTAAGAATGAGAATTGGCGTGAATTGCACAGGGGTAGTTTATCTTCTCTAATTTAAGATGATACATTAATGTGGTATTGTCTTACCCCAATCCTCTTGACTAAGTCAGTTAGCTGAAGTTTACTGATGTTGCCTCACCCAATTGCTGAATTACTGCTGTGAGTGATTGTTGGGAGGTTTGTGAATTAGGTCATTTTCACGCAGAGATTGTGTAAGGGGGTTTGAATCTTGTAGTGTGTTATCTCAGATTGAATCCCCTGAGCCACTCAATGGATGGGGATGGAGGGGTTTAAAAGTGTGTTTGAGTGCACTGCATTCACGAGCTTCACTCTAGATTATGCGTTAGTAGTAAAGTTTAATCTGTGTTTGTGAGTATTACTAGAATCCAGAGCTTAAATGAGAAGTCGTAGTTCTTGTTTGTACTTGTACCTTGTACTTTGAAAAGGATTTGGAGTCGGGAGATGAAAAGGATTTGCAGTCTTGAGATCCTTGTTTGTGGTGATTTGTGTACATTTTTGTTAGGGTGATTGGTGGCCAGCCAACACATGTTTTGACCTCTCAGGTTCTTTAACAAGGCTAGAACATGTAGTCCAATTTGGCACGTTGGCAGGTTGATGTATGGATGGATCTGGAAACGAACACATCAGGTTACTCCAGGCCATCCAGCCAGACCATAGCCCACCGGGGCAAACATCCCAACAGCGCAACAGAACTGTATACCATCCACATCAACCTGCAAATGGGCCAAAATGACTACACATTCTGGCCTTGAAAAATACCCTAAAAGGTTGAAATGTGTAGATTCACCAACCCTAGTGCCCAAAACACTCCAAATTAAATGAGAAGTCTCAACACAACTCCTACATGGTGAGTGGTAAGAGCTGTCAAAATGGTTGGGTTTTGAAAACTCAACAAACAGATCTTTTTGTATAGAGAAACTTGTTCAAATTGGTCACAACTTGCTGAGCACTATGTGATGGGGGTACTCCATTTCAGAAGTGCACAATCAACTGACAGCATACTTAAGATAAATAAAAAGGTCTTCAAATCTACTGTCGAGCAGAGAAGTGCATATCAGGTTACGCACCACTGATTTTAAACATGTTTCCAATTTGGTCAACTCTTCATGTATACATCAAAATACTACAAATGGAAGAAAACATACCAGCATGTCTTGTATGTTGTTGGGAACTCCCTAAGGAAATATTCAAATAGATCTGTATGACAGTCCAATAGAGAATTCTGCACTTCAAAAATTAAAAAGACAGTTTGAATATGGCTTTCAAAAGGAGCTCCCAGATTAAGCTGAGGCATATATGAAATACAAAACTTGAATAGTCTGCTAAAATGCCTTATTTGTTTAAAATCTGTGAGAAATGCCCACCATTGAATGGAAAAATTGATCCCGAAGCCCACACTGGATCAACAGATGATGTGTCTTCTAAACAAATATTTTCAAGTGCTCATCAATGTATATTAGTTCTGGGAGTGGGTGGGAAGGGTGAAGGGACTCCGAGTATGTGTAAATCCCTGGATTCACCTCAGGACTTAGAACCGCATGAACAAAGGGAAGCCATGTCCATCTCACATAGAAGACCAGCAACCCAATATGGTGTGTGCTAACATTTGCCGCAGGACAATAGTAAAAAACTGAAAGAGTGCATAATGAAGTAAAAATTAAAGTTCATATTAAAGATTGACAGTCTCCTGGCACCTAAAACAACAAATGTCGAACGTGATGGCCCATTGGTATGTGTAAGTAAATACAGCATCCAATCTACCAAGATTAAACAATCAATTCTAAAGCATTGGCCATCACTGAACTGTGACAGCAAGCTACAGATCCAACAATGTTTGCCTTTAAGAGGAGCAGAAATCTCAAGATCTTACTAGTGAACACAACCTGACAGAGGAACAATTCAGAAACCCCAAAACCCTTGCACATACCCCTGTTTAACATGCAACCGTTGTAATAATGTAATTAAAGGAGACATCGTAACCCATTGAAGCACAGGAGAGAAGGTGAAACTATGCGATTATGCAATATGCAAAACACAGAATGTGGTATATGTGATTAACTGTCCTTGTGGATAAACATATGTGGGTCAGGCGGTCAGAAGGGCCACATCAGGTGGAATGAACACAACTCTCACATCAGGACCAAGAATCACCAATCGCCCTTAGCCAGACATGTCAGCCAATATAAACATCAATTGGCACAAATTAAATTTCAAATACTGGAAATAATCAACAAGAAAGAACTGAGAATGTGTATAACCAAGAAACTGCAGCAGAGTGAGGCATATTGGATTGAAAAACTGAACACAGTCAGTACGCATGGTCTCAATGAGGAATTAGATTTACATTGTTTTCTCTGACTTTATCTCTTTGCGTTGAAAGGAAAGTAATGCTATTCAAGTACGTTTGAATGAATGGGAACGATGGAATTTGTAAGTAATTACTCATTTTTATAAGTATAGACATGATAATTAGTGTATCATTAGATTGAAGTTGGGTAGCCATCTAATCTACTAGCATACTAAATTATGAAATGCTAACAAATAAAAAAAAATATGACATGATGGACATAGAAAAACACTGAAAAAGGAATAGCTTTGAAAAATCCTAAATGTTTTTTGGCACGTCATGATGTCTAAGTTATTTTGTGGTGTTATTTTAACTTGAGTAAATATGAAAAGAAGTATTGCATTGATAACATTACATTCACCAAATACAAATACGGAAAAATACAATTCACACGGGAAGAATAGAAACATCTAAAAGAGTATGTCAATGTGGTGGCCAATGTGGACATTTCGAAATTCCCACATCCATAGCCAAACACAGACAAGATGGAATTTCCACTCTAACGTTGATATAAGGAATACGTTTATTCAGTGTATGCCTCCACTAGCAAGGAGAACATTAATAAGAATAAAACTGTCAGCATAATTAGGTATTTAGGCAGCATGGCTACATGTCATTGTTGAATAATAAAACATTGAGTTAGGTGGAGTCTTCCAGATCCAAACTCCATTGTGTCTGTTGGTGAGGAGCTAGTGCCTTCCTGCACCCCCCCAAGCGCATTACAATTAGGCAAGACTTCTCTAAGCCTTAGAGCACTGAGAAAGCTTTTTTCATGCAAATATAATCACACACAGACATGGCCAGGCACTAAATGAAGATAGTTAGTATTTAAATATAAGGTATAAATAAATATTAGCTGAATACATTTGTAAAAATGATAAATGATAGTTTGTTTTTCTCAACGCACGACCTTCGTATGCTCTGTGTCAAAAGGAATACAGCCTGTGCTAAAAATAGATTACAGGCATTGCTGTGGTGCTTGGTTAGCTCTGGCAGAGAGCACAAGGTAACTAAGCAGCTGTGTCCTGTCCATCAAAAGCCTGTGTATACTAAGAATAGGGGAGTGTAATGGTTAATGCATGACATGCAACATCATTGGAAAATAAGGTTTTAAGGGGAATTACTGGACCAGATAAAATATGAGTATATAGAGTGACGTGTGGAGTGTATACCAGGAAGGTGTGTTTATATATAAATGTTCATGAGTAGCAAAATGATGGTAAACAGGAGCTATAGTGTATTCTTGCATAGGCAGCAGTATGTTAAGAAGTTTGTCCTAAATGGAAACCTGGCCATGCAGGAAGGAAGACTGCAGTACCCCTTGTAAGGGAAGAAGGAGAGTTATGGATGAGCCATGCAAGTATCCAGTGACCAAGTCAAGAGTATTTAAGCTGCCTGCCTGGCACCAGTCTGCAGGAGCCAGCAACGGAAGAGGGACAGAATGCTGTTTAGGGAGCAGAGTTCTTTGCCCCCCAACATTCCTCATGTCTGTACACATTAAATATGTTATCCTTGCAAGATAAGACCCTTGGCCTTAATTCCCTAGAGGGGAGACTTTAATCTAGTGTGAGTGTGATTAGGGGTACCCGTATTAATTAAAGGGGCACCCCTGTAAATTGGGCTACCTTTCGTGTCACATGATTTAAATACAAAAAACAACAATGGCTACATAGTGCAACTCTAATTTACACAACAATACTATAAACTACATCCCCCATGATTCTATTGGGGACCACTACGTGCACACGATCATAGACAGCACAAATCTATTCATCACAGGAGTCATCACATTAACACGAAATGACGTGTTGCTATTAATCCACACTGGTGGTCCCGGTGCTGCTGCTTCCATGGCAACACCCACATTCCATTTGTGGTGGACACGCTGAGACCCACAGTGGACAGTTGGAGAGCAGCCATCTCGGCATCATGTAAAGCCAACCATATTTCTCTGTGCACGGCCGCACTCTATGTTGACTGTACTAGTATCAGAGTAAATAAAACCGGCAAATGAGAACGCTACAGCTACTTTTTGTTTCTTTGATAGGACATCCAGTAGACACTATACTCTTACAGCATCTACATGCTGAGGACTATTTACAGGACAGTATTACTTAATATTTTGAAGGTAAGAAAGATGCCTGCAACCCAATCACTACATGGCAATTGACATATTCTTTGCAACACGTATTAAGGCAGCTATTCTACTGATCCCTTTCCAGGTAGTGGTGCCATTCCACACTACGACCCTGAACAGCACACATTAATAGACACCAAGGTCTATATAGAAAACTGATAAATCAAAAAGCTAAACACTATTTCAAAGAAGGGAATTGAAAATGTAATAGCTGCACACACCTCACTGGTCTGAAGACTAGATATTGTTGTGTTTTAGTTTTACATAGGGAATTGGCAATGATGATGATGAATCCAAAAGTAGTGCCATGTTACAGGATTAAGTGACATTAACTGGACAGGACACTCAGAATTGCAATGAACAGGTATGATTGTAGGACTAGGAGAATCTGTGTTGTGTATTAACAAATGATGGTTGAATTGTATTGTATTTTATAAGCTGATATAAGAAATTGTCTCTATAAGACTTAAATTATTGTATTCCATTAGAGCCCAGCCTGAAGAAGGACTATCAGTCCGAAATGCATTGGCCATGGCTTCTGCATATAATTAAATGAAAATTAATAAAAAGAAGATTTCTACACTAATGAAGTTCCAAGAACTGATGTATTTTTTGACAACTTAAATTTATTATTTAAAAATCTTTTTTGAGTTTATTGAAGTAGTATTCACTACATAATAGGCATCTCCAGGCTCAGTGATTGTTTCACTGAGCATGTCTTCCCTGTGCATAATGAGAAAAAGAAACACACTTGGTTGTAAAAATCCAAAATACTAAACATCTGAGTGTCATGTCAGGCTGGTGCTCAGAGACTTGAGGTTTCGGAGACTTGAAGTGTCGAATTCCTAAAATAAACAACTATGTTTGTGCACACATATATCCAGTATCCATAAACATGTGCAGAGGCAGATCACACACACCTCGGATGGTAAGCACTGGAAACAGACTTTGATTTGTCAGGTTGTCTACATATAGTGTGGAGAAATTTCTCCTTCTCTTTCTTTCTAAAAATATGGAAAAGATAACATATTATTTAAACATTTCAAAATAATAACAGCCCATAAAAGACATGTTAAACTTTGTTCAATGTAGTTTGGTTTTGCGTAATCTTTTGTGTGCATGAAGAATCCAGGTAAAGTTAGAAATATAAGGAGCTGGGGTCCTACTTTAGGAATCAGCAAGCCTTTTGGTTTTGTTAGTAAAATGCCACAGTGAGTGATTCAATCCTGGGTGGCACTGCCCTACAGTCTAGTCCAGAACCATCACCCTTTACAGCCCTTATTTCCCTATCTCTGTTAGTGGGCCGTAATGGCAAGGGCACGAGTAGGGTGTTGTTGCAGGGACCTGGAAGGATAACGGCAACTTTTACCTTGATGGGTTCCACCTAATGCTCTGGCTGAGGGAACTGTATGGCAGCTTCACTCTTGCGCCTCATCCTATTCCAAACTTGTGGATATTGATCCTAGTGTCACTGACACAGAGAGACAAGACAATGATAACATTGTCCCTCATCAGCCATCAATAGATTGCTTTCCTTCTTCTGCTTTATTCAATCCTATACACTTACTTAACTTGAAAACTGCAACATTGTTTTACATTGCTTTTATCTCTTTTATGGGAGGCTAACAGCCATAACAAACATATTTTTATAATCTGCTGAATGAATTAACTTTATGTAATTAAATCATGTTCAATGTTATATGTTTATAACACAAATGTGAGAATCATTATTAATTTCAGGAACATTGTTAATTTGACAGAAAAACAACTTCGTCAGCACTTTATTGGAAGTATGAAAAAATAGATCTCCAAGTTACACTTTACCTGTTCTCCTCGGTTTCTGTTGGGCGGTTGGACATCATTTCTCATGTGGCTGAGGGCGACATGGCTTATTCGCGTCACTGCTGCAAAGCCTGTTTCACCTGGGGAGGCTAGTGAGATTGGGCCATACTTTTTTTCTCTGTGCCTCATCTTTATACGTTGCTTGGTTTTACCAATTCAGCCATTTGTTAAGTGATCCTACGACTGTTTTTCACATATAAAATGTCTCTAAAATCATCTTGTATGCAACCATCCCATTTACATATGAGACTGCATTTTCTGTTGATTGATCTCTGTATTGAACATGAAAACCATACAACATTCTCCCATTTGAAACATGAAAACCCTCCAATTCCACTAGTCTCCATTTTCTTTAATTCAACGGCTCCCGTAATCGATGTGGACATTTGTATTCAAACTTAGTTGCCTCAAACAACACATATACCAAAGTTTAGAAAGTAAAAAGAAAATGATAAAGTCTCAAGGTCCTGACAATCATAGAAGGACGTTACTAAATGCCTGCTCAATCTTTTAGAAATTCTTGATTTCATTTCAGATACTAAACCTGATATTTTGGTCATTACAGAAACATGGCTGAAAGATTTTTTCAAGACCTACAAATGTGGCCACTTCTCCGGACAGTTATGCTATGAATACCTCAAATAGGCCAGTTGGTAGTGCTGGTGGGGTAGCTCTCATCCACAAAGACACCCTTATAATTAAATTATCTCTGTATCCCAAGATTCAGTCAATCTATAAATATCCAAATGTGTACTCAGTCATCCTATGTCATTAAATTATGTATTTTAGTCTAATTCATACTGTCATATCTCTAACCTAGATTTAAACTCCACTGATATTGGTCAGAGATTTGAATTTAGATTATAAAGACCCCAGAGACACCTCTGCTCTACAGCTGAAACATGAATTGTCAGATCTAGGTTGGTCATATCTTAGGCCTTCTCTAACTATGCCCAATACTATGGAACATCTTTCCCATCAACATCAGACCTGTTCCCTTGCTTTTACAGTTCCAGAATAAACTAAACACCTTCTACTTAAATCCTCTCTAACACCTAGGTACACACACACCTTCAACTCCCCCAAACTCACCAAACTACCTGAGTCTGGATGATCTTCTCCCTACTGTTTCCTCTGCTGGTTGCTTTTAGATACCTTGTTACCAATTTGCCCACTCTCCCCCTCCCGTGTTGTTAGCTCACCACTTTCTGTTTCTCTGCTTCCTTCAAATATGGGATATAAACAGAATTTTCAGGCAGCATACTCTGTAAGAAAGTCATGAAATGTGGGATGATATGTTGATGGGCAGTATAACATTATATTATCAAAATAACTATTTGGTGAACTTCAACATTTAGCATGAAATGTTAGTATGAAATGTATTGACCTCTTTGTAAAGTGGTGCAGTGATTTCCATCATAACTGGAGTAGCTTTTAGAATTCTTGATATTGCACCACCATCCCTAGATTGGGGAGACAGCCCTTTTATTGTGCTGTTAAAAAAACATTCAGTGTTGCATTATTGTCCCCTTTCCAAGCCACAGCAATCCATAATAAATCAAGATTGCAATAAAACAATCAATTTCTCAAAAATTGCACAAACATATGTTATTCTTGTTATGTAGAGCTCCTTGGCTGACTGTAGGAATGCTAAGAATTTTATAGGGGGATGATGTCAAGCTGTTCTATGTGGGAATGTTTGTGCTTGAAGGAAGGTAGTTTGCTTAGGAGATTGAGAGAGAAGGTTGGGGCTTTTTAGTGTGCTGCTCCTATCTGAAATAAAGCTTACTTGTTTGCTCCCAACAAGTATCAGTGTGCATCTTTTCATTGGTGATGAGCAACCTGTTGAACCCCCAAACCCTGTGGACTCAGGATTGGATCTTGGATCTTTGTTTGCATATCCCAACAATGGATTTTGGATCACGTGCACTCAATCCATCAGGAATTTCTATGACCACTTGTGCTACGGCAGTGTGCAAATGCAGGAAGTGTGGATCAGCGAGCATCTGGTAATGGCAGGAGGCAGAGGTACCTAGGGATTTGCTGGGCCCCGGAACAACCACCTCTCTGAGTGCTTTGGCTACCGTGACCCTCTACAAGCCGGTGCCTGCGCCCCTCGCTTTAGCAGCACTGGTCGTGACCTGCTATCCAAGGTCCAGGTGGGTGTAGTATTGGTAGCATTGGCTCCTCCGTACATTGCCGCAAGGCAGGGGAGCGGGCCATTACTTACTTTTGTATCACCTGCCATTCTGTGCATACGTTGGCCCTGCAGTCGGTGGCTGTGGCCACACGTTGCGGATCTCGCAACCTGTTAGCCAATCAGGTGCGGGCAATGTGAGGAGGCGGGCCAAGCTGACGCTCAAGATCGCGCAGCGCTGGCCAT
The DNA here is from genome assembly GCF_040938575.1 of Ambystoma mexicanum. Classification (NCBI taxonomy): domain Eukaryota; kingdom Metazoa; phylum Chordata; class Amphibia; order Caudata; family Ambystomatidae; genus Ambystoma; species Ambystoma mexicanum. The sequence goes on from NC_090932.1 coordinate 614,479,140, forward strand.
TGGGACTACGGAAGTACTCTGAAACCGGCCACACCAGTATTATTCTCGCCCATGGCCCAACAGGGAAGGCGACACCTCCGGTCAACTATTTCATCACGGGCAAGCAAGCATTTTTACGGACAATTTTTCTGATGATCATGGAACATTTCTGTCTGTGGTGAAGCACGTGTTGGCAACTCGTTGATCCTAATACCGTTGTGTTTGGTAATTGGTAAGTTTTTTTAATAGTTATTTTTTTCTCTTGGTAATGTGAAGCGGCCACTTTGTACTGCATATCTGTCCTGTCACATTTCAAGAGGATAACGTTGTGTGGCTGTTCTTAACTCTACCATCATGGCAATGGCTGGTGTCCCAGGCCCTCAAATGTTCATGCCAACTCCAGGCCAACCCAAGATCAAATGGGGATCATGGAAGAAAGGTTATCGTCATTATATGAAGGCAGCCTGTAGCAACAGTATTTCATCTGAACGCAAACTGTCGATGTTGATGCATTTCATAGATTACGAAGGTCAAAGAATTTTGACACACTGCTGGATATTGCAGAACTGGATATGGAGGGTGGTATAAAGTAGTTGGACATGGCTGAAACTAGATAGGCATTTTGAAACCAGGATTAGTACTGTTCTAGAACACTATCATTTTGGCATGAGAGTGCAACAGGAATGGGAAAATGTGGAGGAGTTTGTCACTGCTTTAAGGCATTTGTCTCTTAATTGTAAATTTGGGCCAAAACTTGATGAGCATATTCAAAATCAATTCATGCTGCATTGCTCAAACAACGGAATTCGTGAAGAGATCTGGCTAAAAGACGATCCTGATCTCGAAGAAGTTATTGGTGTAGTGAAAAGATTAGAGCACACTCTACAATGTGTTGCTAAGTTATCTGTCATGGAGTCGAGACCTCCAGTGTAAGAGGTTTTGAGAGTGGATGATCAAAGGATCTTCCACAAGAATAAGAAGAAAACAAAAGATAAAGGAGTGAAGGGAAATGATACTGGTCCTGAGAGGCATGGTAGCAGAACTCCTATGCCCCTAAGGGATGTGAGTGTGAGAGGTCCAAAACGGGATGATCGTTTGTGTTTTCGCTGTGGAAGTCCTAGACATCTGTCTACTTCTCTCATATGTCCGGGGAGAAAAACCCGAAGTGGAAGGTGCAAAAGATGGGGTCAATTTGACAGCTACTGTAAAAATTACTCTATTGGTGATGGCAGAAAAGGGATGTATGTCAGCGAGGGTAGTAGGGCCTCGTCTGAGGACGATGATGATGGAAAGGTTCCAATTGTCACTGTCAACATGGTGAAGTTGTAGGAGGAGGATGATTGTGAGCATCCCTTTGCGTAGATTGGTGTGAATGGACGTTTGGTAAGGATGATGGCCTACTCTGGCTCCAAAATTACGTTAATGTCTCGGGAGGTGTATGAGAATGTTGTGGGGGGAGAATTGAGAATCAAACCCCATCGGACAAGAGGCCAGGAGGGTACAATTGTAGCAAGATGGACATAATTGGATGTTGTGTAGCAGGCTTTGAGTCTAAGGGTAGAGGAACTCAAGGGAAGGTGTATGTCACAAAGAGTGGTGAGACGCTTTTGGGTTGGAGGGAACAGAGAGGTTTAAGTATAAGTTTGGATCCCAACATGGAGGAACAAGTTCTTCATGTAGAAGATAGGGTGAGTTTGATTGAGAAATTTCCAAAGGTATTTACCGATAGAGTAGGTTGTGTTAAAGGAATGTTACACAGGATTGTGTTGAAGGAGGATAGTAAGCCAATATGTGCTAAACTGCGTTTGGTGCCTTAATATATGTGGAATGCTGTGCATGAGAAGCTTGAAAAGTTGAAGGCGCTAATTATTGAACCAGCAAAGGGAGTTCAGTGTGTTTCACCTTTGGTTGTCGTGAAAACGGGCAGTGGTGAGTTGAGGATATGCGTGGACCTAAGAGAGTTAAATAAATGTGTTGTTGCTGATCGACATCCCCTACCAAATATGGGGGAACTGCTTAGTCTCATTGGTAATGCAAAGTTATTCACCAAGTTGGATATGGCTAGCGCATATCAGCAAGTTGATTTGGACCGAGCGTCTAGGAAGCTCACCGCATTCATTACGCACAGTGGTATCTTTCAGTTTCGGCGCTTGCATCTTGGCTAAATATCAGCCTCATCTGTGTTCCAGAAAGTGATGGACAAACTTTTGGGTGGGGTGAACAAGGTGTGGTGTTTCCAAGATGACGTTTTGATATGCAGTGAGGATAAGGATGATCTTGAACGGAATGTGGTGAGGGTGTTGAGTATCTTCAGGGAATGTGGGATAACTCTTCTAGCTGAAAAATGTTTTTTTCTACCAAGGTTGTAGACTATTTGAGCCATGAAATTTCAGAGGAAGGTCTCAAACCAAAGAGGGATTTGGTTGAGGGGATCAAGAGAATACGGTCTCCGAGAGACAAAGCTGAACTGAGATCATTTCTTGGGACGATAGAGTTCTATCATAGATTTGTTGAAAACTTTGTGAGTGAGTGGTGTGTGCAGAATGAGGAGTCTACTGAAAAAAGGTGTGGATTTTAAGTGGGACGCTGAGTGTGAGGGTGAATTCCGGCAGATGAAAAGGAAAATTGACATGTCAAAAGCTTTGGCTATGTTTGACACGCGCAAGAAAACCATATTAGCCGTTGATGCTAGTGATTCGGGTATAGGTGTTGTTTTGTCACAGGCGGGCACTAATGGAAATGAGGTAGTGGTGACACATCCTTCCAGAATGTTAAGAGGTGCTGAGCAGAATTATTCTGTTGTCAAAAAGGAGGCTCTAGCTTGCCAATGGGGCATTGAGGAACTGAAGAATTTCTTGTGGGGTAAGGAGATTATCTTACGAACTGACCACAAACCGCTTATAGCAATCTTTGAAAGTAAAGGGTTGGACAAAGTATCAAGGAGGGTCGCTTGTTGGGTAACTAGATTGCAATGCCATAAGTTTAAGATTGAAGTGATTCCTGGCAAAGAAAATATACAAGCAGATCATGTTTGAAGGTTGCGTGATGATGATGATAATAACAGTGTTTCGGATAGTCCGAGTGATGACTCCACAGACATGGTGTTTGTCACCTGCGAAGCAGCGATAACCAAAGATGAGTGGCTTAGAGCACTGGAGAGTGATGGAATGTGGAGACTGATTGTAGGTTTCGTGCAGCATATAATCTTAGGCTACAAACTCTAAAGTCACGCACCCATAAGACACACTCTATTGAAATACACAATCTTACACTACACTGTCTCATGCCTTGCACCCATATGATATATGCTTATGGCACATACTCGCATACCACACACCCATACAACATGCCCTCTAACACCACACACTCTTATGCCATGCACCTATATGAAATTCACTCGTTTACCACATATTCTTATGTTAGCCACTTTATGCCACTCATGCTTATTCCACCCGCTCATACACCATACTCCCTTATACGACACACCCATATGACATACACTGTTATGTCAGGCACTCGTACATCAAACATTGTTATGCTACTCACCCATACAACATGCACTCCTATGCCACCCACTTTTATGGGACTCACCCTTATGACAGCCACTCTTTTTGTCATGCACCAATACAACATGTCAAACGCTATGCACAATCTATTTGTTATGGCCAGTAATCATAATTGTACCCAAACTCTTGCTGTATAGACTCGATTGCATGTGACAGGGGTTACAAATGTACCATTTAATCAAACAGATACATTGACTTCTATGTTATTTTGGACCTTTGATTTGTGTATTCAATACTGTATATTTCAGCTATTGTCCCAGTGAGAATTAATGGAAGTACACTCCACCACATTGCATTATACATGGGAAGGAGATAGGAATGAGCCATAACCTAACCATTTTAGTTATATGAATAGAGATGATATCACGAAGCAGAGATGTTCAGCGTATGAACTATGGATAGATAGTAAGCAGAATAGTATTTTAGTGACATGTGGAAAAGGAATACAGCTGATCCATGAAACCATGAAAACCCACATCACATCTGTTTTCACTACTAGCTCATTCACCCAAATTGCAGGACTTGAATAAACTGGACTAAATCAGTGAGTTTTTCAATGAATGGGACATTTACAGACATCTATTTTATGTTGAATTTTAAATGGGCTCATAATTAGTTTTAACACCTAATAATGTGTATAACGTTTGCAAGGAGCATATTCTTGATAAGTACCATGCAATAGATTGTGGACTTCACGGGTCTAGGAGCGGAAAGATGTATTTTGCTTTGATTGAGCATTCCGAAGGGGTGAAAATGGTAATGCTACATCTTAACTAAGGTATGATGTTTTATAGTGGGTTATATAGTGAGTTAGTGGTCCATTGCAAGAAAAATGATAACTATTCAGGGGCTACTGTTGAGGGTAAACTGGAAAATCATATTTTAAGCTGTAGATAAGGGGGACGTATTTTGTGAAATATGAAACCCTATCAACTGGCCAAGAAGTTGCAGCCCAGGACAAATCAGTTTACATATGTGTTAACAGTGTTAGCCAAATTATATGGGAAGAAATGGATTCACACAGGCAAGATGTTTGAAAATGTAAATTTCTTAGGCACAGGGATGTACCTGCATCCTTTCACCTACAATACAAGTGTGAAAAGTTTGAGAACATGTTAAAATATACAAGTACTTATTTCTGTACACAACAAACATGCAAGAAGTGATGTATCTGTCCACGCCTCATATTTCAGATCTCATGCACGAACTTGGAACTCCAAACAGATGCCACAGTGAGGATACAAAAGACAACTCAAGACATGACAAATCTTTATTTTCCTTGCAGTGAGGATTGGATAAATACCTACAAGAGCTATGGGGAAAAAGGCTAAAACACTGAATGTGAGACATGAACGTAACAGTGCCATCCTGGTGGGGGGGGGGGGGTACATATACTTAGTTCAAATGTCTCGAGTCAAAGTACCTAATTGTTAAATATGACACACTGCAAGTGTCCTTCAGCTTATACATAGTCCAAGGAAGTTAAAGTGTGCCAGTCTGTCTTTTTTTCTTTCCCTTGTCAGTAGCATGAGAATAACAGTCAATTTGGGATCTGTGGTTGCAGAAACAACACAGTGCTACTGGAAAATAATGGTGTGGTCCTCCCTCTGACATAGGGCACCTTCAAGACCTATGAGCTGGACTCCCCCCAGCCCTGGTGATTTTAAAAACTGAAGTTATTATTAGTAACAAGTCAAGGTTCACACTCCTGGCTTAAGGCCTGAACAGTTGTTTCACTGGTAATCAATATTTCCATCGTATGCCAAGCTCCATTCCACACAAGATAGTGATGCTCTTCTCTTCAAGCTTTGTTGGTCTTAAACTATCACCAGAATATGAGCTGTATCCCATAGAAGGCCATTCAGTTGCTGTTCCTTCTCAGTGGTTACTGACTCTTGACACAATCTGTGTCAAAGCCCCCCACAGGCTTCTTGAACCAATCTCTCTTTCTTATTTATTTATTATTTATTTGTTTATTTGTATAGCGCCAACTGCTCGCAAGCATCGGGGCGCTTATAAAGAGACAAGGACAGACAAGAAATTACTAGCACGGGACAGGTCAATTACAATAGTATTTTGGCAGGTGGTGATCCTGTAATCTTACCGGGGTTTATTTAAAAAGCAAGGTTTTAAGTTTTTGCGAAAGGAGTAGAGGTTTGTTTCCAGCCTGAGACAGGTCGGCAGTTTGTTCCAGCTAGCTGCTGCACGGTTTGGAAAGGCTCTCCCTAATCCAAGTTCTTTTTTTATGTTTCAACGTAGTTATCAGGCCTTTAGCTTTTGATCTTAGAGTCCTGGTGAGATTGGAGGGTGTGAGTTTAGCCTTTATATAGGCGGGTGCTTTGCCATATAGACACTTATGGGTTAAGCATAAGGACTTGAATTTTACGCGATCCTCCATTTTCAGCCAGTGAAGGTCACGTCTGTCTTCACAAATATGATCTTTTCTTGATTTTTGTTTAATTACTCTTATCACATGATTTTGAATCAGTTGGAACTTGTGCAAGCTTTGCTTGCTGGCACCTGCAAGGAGTGCATTTCCATAATCTAAACGCGATAAAATGGTGGCTCTAGCAATAATGGCGCAATTCTTTTCACTACATAGGGGTCCGATTGCTTTAAGAAGTCTAATTTAGTAATTGCAGTTTTTACAAACATACATAATTTGAGCATCTGCATTAAGAGATGCTTATAGGGTCATGCCGAGAGTTTTGACCTTACCCACTACTTCTATACGGGATTCGTTGATTTGGAATACCTGATAGTCGGACGAGAGTTTGGCGCGCGCCTGGGTGGATCCGAAGACCATTAACTCTGTCTTATTGCTGTTAAGGCACATCCAATTGTTGTTCATCCCCTCTTCAATATTTGTGTAGAGAGTGTTTAATGTCATACTGTCTTTAGCTTAGTCCCCGCTCAGTTCCAAGACCAGCTGGGTGTCGTCAGCGTAGATGGTAAAAAACACCTGGAGTTGTTCTAATTACTGACACAGGAATCGTATATATAAGTTAAAGAGCAGAGGTGACAGGCTAGCTCCTTGTGGAACCCCACATAAGATGTTATGTTCAGAAGAAAATGTATCTCCCCAGTGACATGAGAGATTCTATTCTCGAGGAAGGAGGTAAGGCAGCTTATTGCTTCCTTGGAGCAATTTGCAATTTTAGCGAGTGCTTGTTGTAGAAGCTGGTGGTCTAACAGATTGAACGCAGTACTTGGATCTAGAAGCACTAATAAGCCGGTTTTGCCCTTTTCCATGATTTCCAGCATTTTCGTTTGTAAATCTAGCATTGCTGTCTCTGTACTATGTACAGCTCTAAACCCAGATTGTTGTGGATGTAGGATCTCGTGCTTTTCCACGTATTCCTGGAGTTGTGCTATAGCTATCTTGTCCATGACTTTAAGTGTGAAGTTGCAATTTGTGATTGGCCTCAAGTTGCTAGGGTCACGTTGATCTAAATTAGTTTTTTTTGCAAGCGGGGCAATGGTGACTTTTTTATGTTTTCCGGGACCGATTTGTCACGAAAAGATGAGCTTACAATTTTAGTGAAAAGTGGGGCAAAGATGTTCGGGTGTTCAAGAATTATCTTAGGAGGGAGCTGTTTTCTTCGCAGGACAATGGTTTCATGGATGTCAATGTTTTCATCATGACTTCAACAGAGATTTGTTGAAATTGAAATTTCTCTTTTCCCTTGATATTCGTCAATTCGACTGAGGGGTTGGGATGGGATTAGTCTCAAGAGCAGAGGCAATTCGCTCTCTAGCTTTAGTAATTTTATTGACAAAAGCTATCTGATTGGGAAGGAGTGAAATTGGGGGCCAAATCCTGAGGTTTATCAATAGATTTAAGGATGTCAAAGAGTTTACTGGCGGAGTTCGAGGATGCTTCAATTTGGCTATTGAAGTAATTCCTTTTGGCCTCATTAATGTTGTTTCTCTGTTGTTTTTTTTGCCATTGTACTACCCTGTTTTATTTTTGTTTTTTTAGGTTAGTTAGTTCCGGTGTAAACCATTTTTGATGGTTGGAATTAGACCTGATTGTTTTTTCGCGATTAGGTGCTTTCTGGTTGATCAAACTGAGCATCTGTTTGTCATATTTGCTAATGATGGTGTCACAAGAGTCCATTTCCGTAGTGTCAGCAAGAATACTATTGACGCAGGATTGTAAGTCTGCACTTTCAATATTTTTAAAGTTTCTTGCGAACACTTTCCTTGCATCGTTAGCAGGTTTTTTTGCTAGTTTGGGGGGTAAGTAGGTTAAAAACTACTTTATAGTGATCCGTCCAGATGCAGGGGGTAGTAACAAAATTATTTGTCTCGATGTTATTGGAGATAACCCAGTCCAATTGGTGACCATTGGCCGTAGTAGGTTCGTGGTTCAACACATTAAACTGGATCTTTTGAAGATTTTTTTCGAGTTGGATTGCTTCGTTGTCATTTGAATCACCTTGCCATCGATTCAAGTCTCCAAGGATGATCGTGGATTTGTTCTGGCCTATTAATGAGTTGGCATGTTGTATGAGTTTGTCACTGGTCTGGACTGGTGAAGCAGAATGAGCCACCTGGTCGTTTCTCATAGTGGTGTGTCATTGTGCAGTTTGCTTGAGGGGGTGGCTGTGGGGCTTGCTGTCAGTTTGAAATGATGAGAAAGGGTGGAATCTGGGTGACCACCAAAATCCATCTTTAGGGATTTTTTCACATGCTGTGTGGCTTCCTCTAGTCTCCTTAGTTACACTGTCCCTCTTCATGTCCCCCGAAAAGTGACTCTGACACATACCTCTTCCCCTACCCATTGCCCACCACAGAGTCCTCTTAATACTGGATGTCTCCCTCAAAAGTCTAGACTTGACTATATATTTAACTGTCTATGAACCACTGAGAAGACATTTGGCTTTTATGGTTTCACACTGAAGAACCATATCATGTTCAAAGGTTTCTATCGTTGTTGCTAGCTAAGCAAGTTAAGGTGGCATGATCTGTAACGATGCGGAACAAGCAGCCTGTCAGAAGATATTTTAATGCTTTGACTGCCTATTTGACTGTGAGATACTCCAGCCCTATGACGGATACATTTATCTCCAGAGTAAACACTTTACAATACAATATAGGCTGTTCTATACCCATTCTCTCATGGGATAATACTGCATTAAGGCTTATGGAATCAGTTTACAGCAAGATGGGTTGGGAAATATCAGGCATGGTCATGTTAAGCAGTTGGGGACTATACAACAGAGTCCACAAGGATTGGAAATCCTTTATCCTCTCCGAGCTCAAAGTCAGTTGGGAAGGTTGATCAGATTTAATTTGGTCTGTGAGGGGCTTTCTATGGCGAGACAGTCCATGCTGAACATTCTTTAATATCAAACTAATCATAAACAAAAATCTTAGTTAATGGGTGGGGGAATTTTTCAATGGTCACTGCCTGCTCGGCATGAGGTGGCACTAGACATTTCCCTACACGAAAGGCACAAACATGTGACTGTTGGCTGGATCAAGTGACATTTTGTGGGAGTGGCCATTATACAAGCCTTCCATAGAACTTGGACAACCAGATGATGTATATATTGCTCGCATATCAAACTGTGGTTTATGACTTTCTTGATATATTTTCCTGCAAAATCTTGGGTTGTCCATAAAACCGAATTAATAAGTCATTGAAATATTTCAGGAGTCCCATGTAACTCAAAGGGTTATACTGTAAACTAAAATAACCCTTACATAGATAAAGACCTTTCATCTTAGTCTTCCAGAGCGAGTAGGACCTGACACTACCCTTTCACAAGATAAGGAGACCACAATGGCTTCTATTAATTCATCCACACTGAGCATAGTATAGATATGAAACTGTGAGAGATTGTTCACTTTCCTAAAAATGATAGAAAATGTGTGGCTCCATAGCGTTACTACACCAACAATATAGGGGAAGACTTCTGAACATGGGACTTTTATAACCAGGAGGTCCACCATTTTTTATCTCTTCAATACAACTTGCTAATGGGCTTCTGGTATCCTATATTCACTGAGTCATATGGATTTCCCAGGGGGTTTAGGATGGATAGTCCTAAAAGATTTCAGATTCACAAATATGTACATACAATTACTGACTACTAATTTATTTTTCATGATCACCTGCATGTTGATGTTTCTGCTGTAATTTGCCAGAACACAGGGGGGTATGTCTCACAGAACAGCCAAAAATACAGTATAAGAACAATAGACTCCCTCTAAAGAGGTGGACTAGCTCAGGAAACAAATAAACTAATATATATTCCAATGTTATTAATATGATTCATACAATATAAAAAGCAACTACATGTTCATTTTGTAATTGATCCGAACATCAGGTAGTACTAAAAAACATTCCTATTTCATATTACATCAAATAAAAAATATCATCGAAAAACAAGAAAAAATGACTGTTTTTTTTGGGAATGTTCATGTGCAAAAAAGCTACTGGGTGGATACTATCATGTTATATTAGAGGAAGAAAGCTGCCCCTATTAGTTCAATTTTTCATATGGGGCTCAAATATAATCCTCTAAGGTATCCACTAAACTGCTGGGCAAGTGCAATAAAATGATAAGAATCAAAGTGTTACGTGTCTACTACAGGTTTCATGATATGATATGGCATTTATAAAGCACCTATACACAATTGTTTCATAGCGATGCGGCAAGGGAGGGGAACAAAGGAGGACAAACAACGATCCTACCAGGCCAGGTGTCATTCAAATCATGCAAGTGCATGGGAAGGGGGCAGGGACAGTGCAGTACATGGGAATAGATAAAACAATAAGTAAAGTAACGGCCATCAAGTGGCAAGTGCATGAGTAAGTGCAGACATCAGGTGTCAAGGGCTGGTAGGGGGACTGTAGGGATACGGAAACAGTCCCCAAGTGTGGGGGTTGCCAGGGGGGCAGTGCAGGTGTGTGACACTGGTGGGGAAGGGACCTGGGTCTGAGATCAGAGGGTTTCCAGGTAGCCGGTGCAATTCCGGTAACACCCAGGAGGTCAGCATAGGAAAGGAGGAGAAAAGCAGAAGCAAAGAGAAAGGTTTAGAGGTGCTTCCGGAACCGGAGATGGTTCTCCTCAAGTTTAAGGGAGGCAGGGAGGCTATTCCAGACGGAAGCCCGAGCCGAAGAAAGAGATCTACCACCAAGTCGTTGCTTAGAGAAGCAACTGACACTGAGGGAGTTGGAGGCGGATGAGCGGAGAGCTCCAGAAGGAAGATATTTAGGAAGAAAAAGTTGAAGGTATTGAGGCCCCAGGCCCCAGAGGGCCATGTGGACGATGTAGAGGGTTTTGAACTTAATGCTCACAGCCACTGGGAGCCAGTGCAGAGATTTCAGTCCTGTTGAGATACGATCCCTGTGCTTGAGGCCAAGGACAAGTTGTCGCAGTCCTGTTCTGGATAAATTGCAGAGGGCGGGGAGTAGAAGCAGGCAGATTTAGAAAGAGGCTGTTGCAATAGTCCAGCCTAGAGAGTACCAGAGGTCTGGAGACAGTGAGCTTCTGGGGGAAGGAGAGGAAAAGAAGAATACATCTGAGGGGGTGCAGCTGGTAGTGTGACTTCTTAGAGAAGTCAGAGATGTGAGGGGCGAAGGAGAGTGTGGAGTCGAAGATGACCCCAAGGTTTTTAGCCTTGCAGGTGGGAGCAGGAAGAGGGCCAAGAAAGGCCGGCCAGAGAGCTACAGGAAAGGAGGGAGTGGGTGTGCCAATGAGGAGAATCTCAGTCTTACTGGCATTAAGGCAGAGGTCATTGGCGGCACACCACTCCTGGATAGCAGACAGTCGGTCAGAGATGAGGGAAGGAGAGCAGGATGAGGGTAGCCTGAAAATGAGCTTGGTGTCATCCGCATTGCACTGAATGATGGGGCAGAGAGTGGCGATGCCGTGGGCTAGGAGTGCCAGGTATTGGTTGAACAGCCAGGGACAGTGGTTAGACCCCTGGGGGACACCACAAGTAGAGAAAAAGATAGCGGAGAGGAAGGACCCAAGTTGGACCTGGGAGGGTCGGTCAGAGAGGAAAGAAGTCGGCATGGACAAATGAATATCAATCATGCCACCAAATATCTTGTTAATCGTAGTTTCGACAATAGCACTTATCATGGAAAACTGATAGTCATCTTTTTTCATGACAAAGCACTAACAGGCATCTGTTAAACATTATAAATTCAAACTCATGTTTAATACTGTAAGAATATCCAGGCCATTGATACCTTGTCCATTGAAATTCTTGAAACAGCGCCTTTTTTGAATAAGGACCAATATTGTTCCTTGTTTCTTCCAATTATAGCTCGGGGAACGATTGCTTCAAAACCAAAACTCATTCAAAAGCCAGATACTATGTAGTTTATCTCCATGAGAGGATTGATGGAAAAGCAAAGGCATCCAATCTGGAAAACCGTGTTATAATCCAGCAGGCTAAAGGTTCGTCTAAAATCCATCTATTCAAAAACAAACTGCCTCTCAGTTCCGAGGGTTGGAATGGGACCCATCCCATTCAGAGTAGCACAGAGAATGGTAGGCTGGCGTTGCGACCACGTGAGTTCTGTACGTGTTGCTGTAATTTGCAACATTAAACAGTAAAGGACATTTTATTTTGCAATATGTATACATTTCAACCACCTTTAACACTGGATTGCCATCATGTTGTCCTTGATAATTTATTAATGTAACCCTCCCAGTCATGCCACTGGTTTTAGCTTTAAAAAGATAAAACATAAAACTCTCAGCAATGTAAAATTGCAAATAATTAAACATAAATTAGGCCTAAATGTATAGTCTGACTTAGTCTAGCAGTACTTTCTCTGTGGATATCATCAAATTCGTGAGATATCATAAATCTTCATTTGTTTCCAACCGCACATTTCCTGGATTTTGAAATGTGTTTGATGTTGTGATTTCTAATTTTAATACATTGGCATTTGTCCTAAATATATTCCAATAATTGCTCCATCAACACTCTGTAAACTGATTTCAGATTGGGGTGACTTTGGAGGCTGGCATTCACCATCTTCTCCATGATGCTCGCCCCACAGGCAGTACACTGAGGATATTCTAACCTCCCAAATGGGCCATGGACCCACAACCACAGCCGTCTGTGAACATCACCATGACAATACAGAGAACTGGCTTAGTCAAAGACACTTGTGCATACGCTTGGGCATCTGCAAAGCTCACTATTGTAATAGCCTGAGGTGAATTAACCACAGACACTTTCCTCTACTGTGGGTCACCTGTCGCTCTCTGGACCCACACTCTGCAGGCCTTACTGGAGCCCTGTACAAACCAGGAAGTCAACTATCTACGTAAAACAAATGGAGAAGAGGACTTTGGGATGCTACCCGGCTGCTACCACTACAGGGAGGATTGTTAATGCAAGATGGTATACCCCCGTAATGTAATCATGGCCAGAGAACCACACGAGTAAATTGGAGCCAGATGCATGTTGTGTACTTCAAGTGTCTTCTAGTCAATCCAAAGGTATCCTTATAGCATATACACTGCTGTGAACCTCTTAAGTAATCAGATGCCCTGGGGGCTGTAGGGTATTTTGTGGAGATTTGGGGCCTGACGGTATTTTATTACCGCCGAAAAATAACTTAGCAATAATCACTCTTTGTATTCAGATTTGCCCATATGCAACAATAATACAATGGACATGCATTATTTCAGCACCCAGACCTGCATATTTGGTATACGTGGTTGGTGGTATTTTGGTGAGCATAATTCCCTTGTTTTATTTGTGTCCAGAATCCCTTATCTTTGCTTAGATTTTTCGTGTGATCACTAGAGAGACCTCAGACCTACATTTTAGGAATACCACATTTTTCAGTGATAGTGTTGGTGCGCCACCATGGGCGAACTCACTGACTTATTTACGACAGAGAGCTATATATGGTAGTCTTGTGGTAATTTCCACTACCTTATATACGGTAGGGAGCTATGTTCAGAGAGTCTCTCTTCCCGTTGGCTCATGTACCTCCAACAAGCTATGCTACAGTCACTCACAATTATTCATACTGATTCTGACATGCACACATCTGTCTTAAAATGACCATTGCACTGTTTAAAAATCTCCCCACATCATCGGCATTGTAATGGTAAATAGTAAATACACCACCCGTCTGTTTTCAAATATTTTTCTGTATTATAAAAGTTGCATTTAAACACGATCTCACTCTTTACAGAAATAAATAAAATGGTACAGTAAAAGCATTGTCTATGACACACTGCAAAGAGAGTGGCAGAGAACAGAACTCAAATTGCAACATTAGCATTTGATTAAGGCATGCACAGGAATCCTACACTGACTGCATATTACCGTACACACTCAGCTCCCACACTTCTCATTACCTTATCTTTTTAGTTGTTCTCTTTGGCTGTTCTCTTTGTGAATGTGGCTCCCTTGGATTAACTCCAGCAAAAAGGAACGCTTGCCTTCTCAAACCGGGGTCATTGCCTGGAATTCTCAGCTTTTGCAGATAGGAACGCCTCAGCCAGAGTAAAGGTCCTTCTTTCAGCTCTCCCCAATCTCGACTGCCAAATCTTGACTGTAGCAGGACGCAGGGATCTGCATTCAGTCAGGAGTCCCACAGCCAGGTCTTCTCCCCAGTAGTGCAGAAAAATGTCTGCCTTGTCTTTTTCCCCGATACTGCCCACTAACACTTTCATCTCAGCCCTCTGTATGACGTGTCCCAATGAAATCCATCATCTCTCATCCTCCTACTCTCAACAATAGCTTCGCTTATACATTTGCAATTGTTGCAAATCTGACTTCCTTCTTCCTGCAGTTACTGTGCACAAAAACACGGAGAAGCAGGCAGAGAAGAAAAAAAATATCTGCACACACATTTAAATGGCTTTCAGAGTATGCCTAATTCTGCAGTGGAGAACACATTTTATTAGTGGGTTATGTTAAATAAGGTTTTGTTAGTCAGGTTAATGGTTAATAGGTTAGCTGTTAATTTTCAAATGTGTCTCTCGCACCATAGTCATTTCAGGTGAAAAATAGTGTGCATTTTTAAATGAGCACGTGTGCTTTTAACTGTAAAAATAGATTTGCATCTTATATGTTAAAATCGTTTTTGACTGAATAGCCTGTCTTTCCTTGTTAATCTGGTAACCCATATAGCAATGCACCGCACCCTTGTGGTGGTGCTGCAAAAAAAAAGTGCTACTTGTGCAGTAGTGCTGTACTCTGTGCTGTTTGCTACCTGTGCATTAGTGCTGTACTCTGTGCTGTTTGCTACCTGTGCAGTAGTGCTGTACTCTGTGCTGTTTGCTACCTGTGCAGTAGTGCTGTACTCTGTGCTGTAACACGCCAAATATCCTTACATATACCCTCCTTTTGTTTTTAGAACTTGGCTATAATCCAAGCCAATTCCTAAAAACAACTTGTTCTTTTTTTTTTTTTTTTACAATATAGCAATCCAACAAAATGAATATTCATGTGCATCAATGAAAATTTGCATTCAACATTTCATCTGAGTCCATCAGTTCATAAAATGTTCCACATTTGCCTTCTCAGTGGAAGTGGCATTACTTTAAGTCTAAATTTTCCAAGTCAATTAAAAACAACGAAATACAACAACTAACTAAAACAAATAATTAATATAACAAATTAAAATAAATAATTAAAATAATAAATACGTGGAACTTCATATGCCGGAAATTTTGTTTTGTCTCTTTTGGTATGTCCCGACCAGCGATGTTATTCGGTTCATTCGAGTACTCTTTCATCTTGGCAATCTTGAATCCACAGTAGTCATCTCTTTTGGCATTCCGGTTATTTTGTCTTCACCTCCACCTGGAGGCAGGCATCTTTTGGTCTTCATCCAGGGGACTCCAGGACTCCATCGTCTCTCCCGTGGGCTCTGATCTCGGAACCTCCGATCAAATAATGTTAATTGTCTAAATCAAAATAGAAAATAAACAAATTAAGTACATAGCATAATACTAACTTCATCCTTTTGCCAAAAATAAAACATGCTTGGTAAAAATATTTCATTTTTTTTTTTTTTCTGAAATTAAACACAAGTTAAAAGAAAACAAGCAGATATTCAATATTTAACACACTTTCTCCCTGCACACCAACCATGAGCTTCCATTATATGTGCATTTATTTATTTATTTATTTATTTATTTATATTATATATTTTTACATATATTACAGTGTTTATGTACCATCATAACAATCAACTTTTTTTTAACTTCTTTGTCACTGCCTCCTGATTGTACCCATTTATTTTCTCTTTTTGTGTTCAAGGGATTTTATCTGTTTCTACATGCTCAAGCCGCCTGATCTCATGTCTGGGATGGCATGGTTTGATTTGATTTACATGGACAAACTGCTCTATTGCTGTTTCACCTTCATTTTTCAAAATTTTATACACTACAGGAGAGACCTTATCTATAATCCGAAATGGCCCCTGCCAGGCTGCTAGAAATTTAGAATTTTTCTGTTTACTTTTTCCAAAATGAAACTTGTACACCTGATCCCCTACACTGTATTCCTTTGCTGATGTCTTTTCATCATAATATGACTTTGCACTGTCAGCAGCTCTTTCCAGATTTCTCTGCACAAAAGCAAATGCATGTTGCAAATGCCTCCTCAGTTCATCAATATATTCATGAACTGTGGATGCACTCACTAGAGTTTGCTCATGTGTTCTGTATAGTAGGTGTTGTGGTAACACCATTTTCCTACCTGTCAAGACCTCATGAGGGCTAACACCTGTTGCTTTGGCAGGAGTCGATCTGATTGCCATCAAAACCAATGGTAAACGTAAATCCCAGCTGGAACCTGCTTCTGCCACAAATTTCTTTAAAATATCCACAACAGACCTATTGCTTCTTTCAACTGTACCTGAAGACGCCGCCCGATATGCGATATGTAGTTTCCTTTTCACACCTAGTATTTGCCATACTTTACTCATTAGAGTACTTGTGAAATGACTTCCTCTGTCTGACTCAATTCTTTGTGGCAACCCAAACCTTGAGAACACATGGTTCACCAGCAATGTGGCTGCTGTTTGCGCACTACAATCTGGTGCAGGAATGCACTCAATCCACTTTGACATCAAACATACCACACTCAAAATATAACGGTGTCCCCTGCTCGACCTTTTTAAAGGACCTACATAGTCTATTTGCAAATCTGACCATGGAAGAGTTAGGCCTCTTTTCATCAATGGTGCTCTATGCATTGGTGAAGCAGGTTTAAATTGGGCGCATACTAGACATCCTCTAGTATATAATTCCACATCTTGGGACATATGTGGCCAGTAAGCATAATCTTTTAGTATTTCTAATGTTTTTTGTGAACCTCTATGGCCTGCAGTTATGGCATCATGTGCATGGTGTAGCATTAGTCCTCTGAATGAAAGGGGTACTACCCACTGTATTTGCCCTGTTATGGACTCTCTAATCATGAGCCCATCCTGTAATCTAATTCGTGTTTTGTTCTTTAATAACACCCTCAACTCTTCTTTTCCCATACAATCTTTTTCTGTTAAAGGATTTTGTTCAGGATCTATCAAATGATTATAATAGATTCCCAAAATTTGATCATTCTTTTATGCCTCAATCAAATCTTGGTCTGGCGTGTCATGACTCCACTGCACCACCGGTTGATCTACCTCCTTTGGTGCTTTAGAACGTGTCACTGCATCAATTTGTATTTCACCCATTAAATAATCAATATGTAGCAATTCTCCCATCACAGCCCCAATCTTAGCCAGCTGGTCTGCCTTATCATTCCCCTCCTTATTCTCTCCTGGTGTTTTTAAATGCCCACGAATTTTTCTCCAGTATATTGTTAAATTATTTTCTGACACCAATTTGTCTATGGCTTGTATCATTTTTCCATGTTTAAGTGGCTTTTTGTTGTATGTAACCATGCCTCTTGCTTTCCAACCAGGCAAATACTCCACAAAGCTATTCCGTGCATAGTCAGAATCAGTCACCAGGACAATTTCACTGAACTTTTTATCAACTGCAGTAGCAATTGCTTTATAAATGGCTGCCAATTCCGCCACTTGACTGCTCCTATCCCCAATCCTCATCCCTATACTGGGGACGCCTTCACATTTCAACCAGACATTTCCTATTCCTGCCACTAACTGTTTATTACTGTCATTTTCAATGTGAAAAGCACAACCATCCACATATACAGTTGGCAAATCCTTGCATGTTTTTTCATCAAAAGCTTTGTGTGGTGATTGTTCAAATTCCTGCAAACTAGTTTCCACTTCCATTTCATTTGGTATTTGTTCAGCTGCACAATCATGTAAGTCAGCTAACCCTTGAGCAATTGGGCTCTTTTTATTTTGTCCATATCTCACTTCTACGGGAAAACCTTGTAATGCCAGCGTCCATGAAGTGATTCTGATTGCGCTAGATTGCCTGATCTAATTCTTTTACTCTCTAAAAATTGCAAAGGTTGATGATTTGTTTCAATAATCACCTTTTCTCCCTGAACAATGGGGCGGAAATGTTGTAGCGCCCACACAGTGGTTAATAGGGCCTTTTCACATTCATTAAATTTCATTTCAACTTGGGAAAATGCCTTACTTGCATATGCAATGGTTTTGTGATTCAAATCGTGTTTTTGTGATAATACTGCTGACATACAATGTTCAGAAAAACCTATTTCTATAAAGAAATCCCTGTCCTTTATGGGGTATGCTAAACATGGTGCCTTTACAAGACATTCCTTCAATCTAGCCACTGCATCAGACTGCTCTCTTTCCCATCTCCAGGGAGTATTTAGTTTAAGCAGTTTAGTCAATGGTTGAGTGATTTCTGCATAATTCTCAATGAACTTTCTGTTATAGCCTGTCATCCCTAATAAACATTTTACTCCTTTCACATCTTTAGGATCTTTTAATCTTTGTATGGCCTCTATTTTCTTCCTTTGTGGATTTAGCCCACGTTCAGTCACTTCATGCCCTAGAAAGTTCACTTTTTTCTTGCACCATTGTGCTTTTTGCAAAGATACTTTGGCGCCTGCTTTCTGCAATTGGCCAAGTACATTTCTTATTTCATCAAAATGGCTTTTCAGGCTTTCATTTTTTATCAGGACATCATCCACATAAACTATTGTTCCTCTTTCCGTTGCATCCGGCATGGCCTTTCTCAAAAATATGCCAAATTCACTCCCACTATTGATGTACCCGAATGGAGCTCTAAGCCAGGCATATTGAGTCCTGTCAAATGTAAAGGAAAATAAGTGTTGTATCTCCTCTGCCAATGGCACACACCAATATCCAGATGTGAGATCTAACGTGGTAAATACATTTGAACCATGTATCTGAGCTAGGCCCTGATCAATGAATGGTAGTGGCCATCTAGATACTGGTACTCTTTTATTTAACTCTCTTAAGTCTGCACACAGCCGCCATTGACCATTTGGCTTTAACACACCTAAAATAGGCGTATTGGATGTGCTATGAATGGGCCTGATTATTCCCCGTGATTCCAAATTTTTAATAATCTCTGCCAATGATTCTAAACATGCCAGCGGTAGTCTATACTGGCGTACAAACACTGGATTTCTGCTACAACCTTCTGGTATTGTGGCCACATGTAAATCAGTTAAACCACAATCATAAGCATCTTTTGCAAATACATCCTTAAACTCCATAAATATTTCCCTCAGGTCGTCTCTATCCTTATCGCTGTCACATGCATCCGCTAAAGAGATCTGCTCTTCTACCATTCTGGAAAATTCTGGAAACTCTTCTGGTAAAGGAATCTCAGCGCTTTCCTCTAACTGTGTGGCTGTGTCTTTTTGTAGAGCTGCCACTTTTAAATATTTTGGCATATCAGCTTCCACTTCAATGGGCTGATTTCCTGTTTCATTTTCATTTAAATTAAATATTATGCAATCCTCTTGATGGCAGCACACTGTCTCATTTGAATCATAAGGATACACAGAATGAATTTTAAATATTCCTTTGGGCTGAGAGTCCAGGTGTTCTGGCAACTCGCCCTTGGCATCTACATATTTTTCAGGAATATTCCCAATCACCATGTTATTTAAATCTGCCGTATAATGTGATTTTTGTATGGCCATTCCTAATGGGGAGTTTTCCTCTAAATGAATATCCTGACAACCTTTATTATTTACCATGATTTTTACAGATCCCTCACCAATGTCTACCAATGGAATGTATTCATAATCCAGGCCTTGCTGTTTTATGGATTCATTCAGGCATACAAATGCATCAGAGCCTTTCATCTGCTGCCCATTTTTGCATTTCAGTGTTATTGCAAACTGTTTTGTAAATGCAGGAATAATAGTATTTTTCCTCATTTGTAATTCGACTGCATAAGGAACCAGTTGTGCACAATGATAAGCCCTTCTTTTGTCTTCAAATTCAGGTGCCGGACCACCTAGGCGTGACCATATTTTTTGATTAAGGAAATCTAACACCATACACATTCTGTGCATGATGTCATTGCCCATGTAAAATTCATTTTGTGCTCCACTCACTATCCATACATTATGGTAAATTGTTTTCTGCCCAATGCTAATTTTAAGCATGCATCTGCCTGCAATTCGGTTTTCAAAGTCTGGACTGTCCAACCCAGAAACATATTGGTTTTTAATCCTAAATTTCGGGATTTCTTCCCTCTCCATAATTTTTTGCAAAAATTTCTCATTTATGAAACTCCTTTCATGTTCAAGTGTTAAAGTGGCTTTTATTGTTTTAAGATAATCATTTATACCAACATGAACCCATGGTTGCTCATCTTCCATGTGTATTTCTGCCAGAGTGGTAATGTGTTTTTCTGAATCTGTTTTAGGAGCAATATTCTGTTTGCATGTTTTCTCTTTTAAATAGAAACGTAATGTGTGCTCATCTATGGCAGTCTGTCAATCTTTCCTTGGGTCCAAGTATATTTGTACAGGTAGTTTTTCATTGTTGCTCTGCATTTTGTCTTGACACATTAATATAACAGTGACACTAGGTATGCAGCTATTCTGGAGATATACCTCCACAGCATCATTTGTTTTGGCAACGGTGTGACATTCATTTATATTGCTGTTTTGTGATTTTAGTTTCTTAGGCCTCAATGGTTTTTTGGTTAAGGACCACAGCACTTCATTCACCCCATCTATGAGAGGAGACAATCTATTCAGGCAATCTGTCCCCATCAGAAATGGAATTTCACAAATAGATGTGATCAATACCTCTTGTTTCATTCTGTGCTTTCCTATTTTTATGTCAACCTCAGTTACACCTATGATGGGCACCTCCTCCCCATTAAAGTTATGCACTGGGCCTTGATTTGCCTTCACTGTGATCTGACTCTGTGGAGGCCTCCCTTCATTGATACTCTTTACCAGCTCCTTGGACATAATTGTGGCCTGTGCGCCAGTGTCAATCATAGCGAAGGTGTGGCATTTTTCTTCTACAGTGATGGGTGCATAATATCTGTCCTCAACTTCCTCTAATACACATAAGAAATGTGAATTCTTACTGATTTCAGGGCTCACCTTTCTCAGGTCTTTTTGACTTTTGGCTAAGCACATTGGTAAATGAAAAGACATTTTTCCCTCCTTTTTGCCCATTTCTGTGCGAGATATTTTATTCATTTCTCCATGTTCAGAGGTTTTTTGGAGTGTGGCCACTGTTCGCCCATCCATGTGGGTAACATCAGAGACCACATTACAACCTTCCAACTGAACATGTCTAACAACATCATTCAGCAATTTGTCATTTTCTAATTCTGTGCATTTGTGATCATTTAGTGTAATACCAGCCCTTTCAGCCTCTTCAAAAATATGTGGCTCAAAGAATTCTTCAGGTGATTGACTTGTACCCTCCTTGTGAGTATTTCCCTTTTCTGTCTGTGTTTGGTCATTGTTTTGCTTGCCCAGGGAAGGAGCTATGGCATCCCCACTTACTCCCTGTTCACTGGTATTCCCCATGCATGAGTCATTTTTCTTAAATCTGTTCCTTTGTTCTTTTGGACTTCCTAATGTTTCTTTTTCATTTGTGCAAATCTTTACTGTTTTATTTAGCTCTAAGTTAAACCGTACCTCTTTTTTAGAAGTATTTGCACTTTCTATCACAATTTCATTTACTGGTACTTTCATTTTTAATCCATTAGGCATCTCAGAGTTGTTATGCAAAATGATATCAGAGCAATCTGTCATTTTGGCACTGCGATTATCATGAGTACTTAGTCACTTTTCGGAAGCCCCCCGGTCATTGCTATGGCCATCAGCCCCCTCTTTGGAAGGTTGTTTTTGCGCTGTATAGAGCTTTCCTATTTGCTCAGCTAACATTTTCACTTGGGCCTCAAGGCACCGGAACCTTTCCATCTCTCTAGGATCCTCTTTCTGTGGCCTAGGTCGATATTGGTTGTTTTCCCGCTGATTGGATCTATTCTGATACCTCTCAGGTGAATGATGTCGGTTGGGATGGTTTCTGAACTCTTGATTCATTTGTGGAGGGGAGCGGGTTGCACCCATCCTTTGATTATAGTCCCCTGGTGGGGAATCATTGTACTGGCGTGGACTGTAGTTCACGTTTTGCCTCATGTCCCGTCTCTCAGATTGTGGGTACTGGCCCCTATGTTGATTTCCATTATCAGTAAATCGATCCACATATCGGGGCCTATCCTGATTACCATATATCATGGTGTTGGGATCAAACCTACTCTGTGTCCCCAATGACTGGTAGGGACCATCATTTCTTTGATCTTGATTTTGTCTCTGGTTATTGTTCATACCTGCCATATCAGGCCGATATCCTACCCGGGGTCTATCCCCTAAATATCTAGGGCTGATGTAACTCTCTCTATTACTAGGATCATGTGTTTGGAACATTGGTACAGGAAATGGCGATCTTTGTTGATTACCCCTTTGTTCAGGTGTCACATTATTTTTACCTTGGCTTTGAGCAGACTCAAGGGACATTTTGGCTGACCTGATTTCCATTACTGTGGCTGAGGGTTCTTTAGATTTAGGCCTGGTATCTTTCATTTTATCACTTTCTCTACCCTGACAATAGAGTACCTCATATAGCTTTGTGCTTTGATGTACAATCCATTCAAGGGACTTGTCACGGTCAAATTCACGGACCAATTGGGATATGATGTCTTTCTGTAGCCCATAGAAGTATGCGGTTTTAAACTCATTGGAATTTGAGTCAAAAGATACATCAAAGCGAGAGAATGCTCTTTTTAAGTCTTGTAAAAATTGGGGAGGGGATGTATTAGGTCCAGCAGTAATTGTGTACGCGACTTTCTTTGCCTCCTGCAATGACTGAAAAGGAGAAAAATGACGCCTAATTTCTTTTTCAAACTCCAGCCATGTCATATTCTGCTGTTCATTTAATCCCCTTATGATGCTGGCCGTCGGGGCATCTAAAGTTAAATGAAAATATTGTCTGTACTGTTCCTTAGGTATCTGGAGTGCTTTAAAAATGTCATGTACCGCTTCTAAGTGATCCTCAATGCAGCATTCACCTCCCTTTTTAAATGGTTTGATCAGGGCTTTAATGGATTTCATTATTTTTATGGGGCTACTTGTTGCAATGCATGGAATTGCACTATTTTGTGACTCAATCCTGTTTTCAGGTGTATGAGATTGGTGGCTGCCCCCAATGGGAGTATCAAATCCCCCAAGGGCGCTGCAACCAAGTTCAGTCACTGGCCCAGCCACTGTAGCACTAGCTCTTTGGGCATAGCTAGAATTCACCTCCACTCCATTGAATGTGGTACCCTGCCGCCTCTCCTGGGACCTGGGAATGCACATTTGCTGTTCTAAGTCCTTACACTTTTAAGGAGTCTGGTTGCTTCATTTTGCAAATAATTATTTTCATCATTCATTTTATTAATCACCTCCTGCATATCGCACATTTGCATTTGGCATTCATTGAACTCTTTATTTCTCTTGTCTCTTTCTTGAATCATTTTAATCATTTCTTGTTCTGCACTCTGGAGATCACCTTCTTTTTCGCAATGTTCTTTTTGTAAAATCTGCATTTCTGAAACAACCTCATCTTTATCCTGCCTAATGTGATCCACTAAGGCTTTTAAGTGTGCCAATTCTTGCTCACTATCTTCAAATTGTTTCTTGCTTTTGGATAACTGAGTATCAAAGTCTCTGCATTTTAATTGCATGTCTTTTTGGCATACATCCAATTCTGCTCTCAACATTTCATGATTTTTACTTGCCCCCTCTAATTCAGTCTTTAACCTGTTAATTAGCTGAGTATCATTCTCTTGCATTCGCAGGGACTTGTTTAAAATAAACCATATTTTGCCGCATAGCCGTATTAAACAGTCTTTCTCTGCACTTTTATCGGCTGCATTCAATAATCTTGTAAGGCAGACCTGAATTATGCTGCCTTCTGCAAAAATATTGTCCAGTTTTTCTTTCTGCACCTCACGCTGAATGCGGTTACTCCATTCTAACGTGCTATTCGAAGACCAATTCCCATGTGCAAATAACTTTGCCTCTAAATATTGCACTAGATCTGAGAATGTGGTTTCCCTTTGTGACATTCTGAAATTCGTTTTTAGTGGCACACTGCTATTATAAAATGGGTTCCCTTTAATGTGCAAATGGCAGTGTGAGACACGCTTGCCACGCCCAGTAGGTACTCTATGATCACTTTCCCGGCCTGCAACGCACCATAAATATGTAGGGTATTTTGTGGAGATTTGGGGCCTGACGGTATTTTATTACCGCCGAAAAATAACTTAGCAATAATCACTCTCTGTATTCAGATTTGGCCATGTGCAACAATAATACAATGGACATGCATTATTTCAGCACCCAGACCTGCATATTTGGTATACGTGGTTGGTGGTATTTTGGTGAGCATAATTCCCTTGTTTTATTTGTGGCCCCAATGTCCAGAATCCCTTATCTTTGCTTAGATTTTTCGTGTGATCACTAGAGAGACCTCAGACCTACATTTTAGGAATACCACATTTTTCAGTGATAGTGTTGGTGCGCCACCATGGGCGAACTCACTGACTTATTTACGACAGAGAGCTATATATGGTAGTCTTGTGGTAATTTCCACTACCTTATATACGGTAGGGAGCTATGTTCAGAGAGTCTCTCTTCCCGTTGGCTCATGTACCTCCAACAAGCTATGCTACAGTCACTCACAATTATTCATACTGATTCTGACATGCACACATCTGTCTTAAAATGACCATTGCACTGTTTAAAAATCTCCCCACATCATCGGCATTGTAATGGTAAATAGTAAATACACCACCCGTCTGTTTTCAAATATTTTTCTGTATTATAAAAGTTGCATTTAAACACGATCTCACTCTTTACAGAAATAAATAAAATGGTACAGTAAAAGCATTGTCTATGACACACTGCAAAGAGAGTGGCGGAGAACAGAACTCAAATTGCAACATTAGCATTTGATTAAGGCATGCACAGGAATCCTACACTGACTGCATATTACCGTACACACTCAGCTCCCACACTTCTCATTACCTTATCTTTTTAGTTGTTCTCTTTGGCAATGTGGCTCCCTTGGATTAACTCCAGCAAAAAGGAACGCTTGCCTTCTCAAACCGGGGTCATTGCCTGGAATTCTCAGCTTTTGCAGATAGGAACGCCTCAGCCAGTGGAAAGGTCCTTCTTTCAGCTCTCCCCAATCTCGACTGCCAAATCTTGACTGTAGCAGGACGCAGGGATCTGCATTCAGTCAGGAGTCCCACAGCCAGGTCTTCTCCCCAGTAGTGCAGAAAAATGTCTGCCTTGTCTTTTTCCCCGATACTGCCCACTAAAACTTTCATCTCAGCCCTCTGTATGACGTGTCCCAATGAAATCCATCATCTCTCATCCTCCTACTCTCAACAATAGCTTCGCTTATACATTTGCAATTGTTGCAAATCTGACTTCCTTCTTCCTGCAGTTACTGTGCACAAAAACACGGAGAAGCAGGCAGAGAAAAAAACCAAAATCTGCACACACATTTAAATGGCTTTCAGAGTATGCATAATTCTGCAGTGGAGAACACATTTTATTAGTGGGTTATGTTAAATAAGGTTTTATTAGTCAGGTTAATGGTTAATAGGTTAGCTGTTAATTTTCAAATGTGTCTCTCGCACCATAGGCATTTCAGGTGAAAAATAGTGTGCTTTTTTAAATGAGCACGTGTGCTTTTAACTGTAAAAATAGATTTGCATCTTATATGTTAAAATCGTTTTTGACTGAATAGCCTGTCTTTCCTTGTTAATCTGGTAACCCATATAGCAATGCACCGCACCCTTGTGGTGGTGCTGCAAAAAAAAATGTGCTACTTGTGCAGTAGTGCTGTACTCTGTGCTGTTTGCTACCTGTGCATTAGTGCTGTACTCTGTGCTGTTTGCTACCTGTGCAGTAGTGCTGTACTCTGTGCTGTTTGCTACCTGTGCAGTAGTGCTGTACTCTGTGCTGTAACACGCCAAATATCCTTACAGGGCAAATCAGCACAAGACTAGAAGCAGACAGGAGAGACAAGGGGCATGGCAATGAGAGGTTTGAAGAAGAGTGAAGTGGAGAAAGAGAGGGCATGGTGGTGCAGTAAGAAGGATGGTGTCCAGTCATTTTTTCGAATACAAAAGTTTCGAAAGGTAAACTTTCAAATCTTTTTTTCCGAAATACAAAAGTTACGAATGACAATTTATTTGAAAAAAAATCGAAAGTTTGCCTTTCGAAACCTGGGTTAGGGTTAAGGTTGGGGCTTGGGTTAGGGTTGGGGGGATCGAGGGGGGACCCCGGCCATATACCCCCCAATATACACTAAATCCTTAAAACGTTAGATGGAGCTGTCCAGGACTGGACAGCTCCATGTAACGTTTCAAATTTAAAAAAAGGCATTTTGATGCCATTATACACAAATAACTTTTAAATGTTACATGGATCTGTCCAGTCCTGTAAGTTCAGCACTGGACAGCTCCATGTAACGTTTCAACGTTACAAACAAAACAGCATTGAAGTGCTACTTTTACCATGTAAAAGTGCATTTCAATTGAAACCAATCCATGACTATTGTTGACGGATTGGTTTCGAAAGAAATGCACTTTGCATGTTAAAAATAGTATGTCGAGCCTTTTGTTTTCGAAACCTTTGTTTCAAACCTTTTGTTATTCGAATCTTTTGATTACAAACTTTGACCATAAACCAAGAAGGACATTTACAAGAAGACAACAGCAGAGGTAGAGGACCTGAGGGGGAGAATAAAGTAGACTAAGGGATCACTGTTAGATTGGAGGAGAAGCAGGAGGAGCTAAGGAATACTGAGCACGGGTCAAGAGTATAGACTTCAGAAAGAGAGAGAGAAAAGATCTGAGGAGGAGGCGCAACTGATACTAATGGAAGGGAGTCGAAAGAGTGGAGAATTGGAAAATAGAGAGAGTTTGGAACTGAGGATTAGGAGTAAGATATGAGAAGTGCTGAGGAGGAGAGAGTAGAAATATGAGTTTGAGAGAGAGTGAAGACCTAGTGGGGGTGATAAGGAGCACCAAGCAGAGATAGAGACTGGAGACTGGAGAGTTAGAAAGGAGACAGAAGTAGGTTAAAATGTAGACATTTGAGAACTATACGGGAGAAGAATTAAATAGCAGGAAGAAGGTTAAGAAAGACAATTAAAAGTGAGAGGAGCAGAGGAGAGTAGGGGGATTGCAGAACTTGAAGTAGGAGGAAAAGGGGTACAATAAAGGAGTAGACATAAGCTAATGAGTAGAAAAGGTGAAAGGGGATGTGACTAGGAGTTGGAGCTTCCAAAGAAGAGAGGCAGCAGGAGAACATGCCATTTAGATCTAAGCTCCTCGAGAGGCCCCCAGATTGGTGGATAAGCAGCACCAGGGAACGTCCCAATAGACTAGTAAAAGGGTTATGACTGATAATGTCAGGCTCAAGACAATATAAATAGTCTGATGAATAGCCCACATTCAGATGACCCAAGGCATTGTGGAAAATGGTGCCAAGACTTGCCCGAACAAAGGAATAGGCGTTTGACATTCTGGCAAAGTCTACAAGAGGTAGGAAAATCATTACACCAGGCCAAGAAAGAAATGTGGTGTACTTAATCCTCAAAAACTGCGAGTGACTCTTTCTCCTGCCAAGAAGGTGGAGGTTACGGGAAAATTGGAAGGCGTGAGGATCACAATCCAAAGACAAACCTGACTTTTGTGTTTGTTTCAAGAAAGTCCTCAAATTGACCTCTGTTTAATTGAATCCACTTTTATCTGTTTGTGTTAAACACCCTTGAATCATTTTTCTTGGCCTGCAAGTCACTTTTTCAAATCGATTTACATCAGCTTTATCCGGTATGAAAAATATCAGAGCATATGCCATAAAAACAAATAGAACAAAATAACATAACACTGGAAAACTCTGTAAATTAATCAGATGACATCTTTGCAAATAATTAGGAATAATGTAAATATTAAAACAGTATTTAACACAATGTATTTGTTAAAACTAGCCAAAAGCATGAACAATCAGTAAAGACATGAATTGTCTAAAGGGACAAGCAATGTTGTAAAACAGGTCACTAGAATTGTCTTAGGTAGACCCTTTGGGGACACGTAGCTTAATAGAGGTTTGCCTGCCAGGTTCAAACATCACTTTTACTGGGTTTGTTTGTTAGTTAAGCGATCAATGGCCAACTCTACCACAATAGGGGGGCTAGGTTGTTCAATTTTGTTCGATCTGAGTCTCTACAGCCATGCCTGATGGAGTAACTTAACTACAAAATGGACCACATAAAGGTCTCCAGAGGTTTTGCTGTAGTCCAATGCATCTGCAGACCAACAAATAATCGCAAACCTCAAGACAGGAAGTAGCAATCTAGCTCTTAGGTCCATGTAACCTGTACAAAACAGCGTAAAGTGGGCATGCACTGAGATAAATCTCTACTTATTGCACAGGCTACACTATTGGAACTGTACAAATTCTTTGTAAAATGTGCAACCCTCAAAGTGTTGGACCTAAGTTCAAAATAAAGTATGAGTGTAAAAAATGGGCTGATAACAACCACGTAGTCTCAAATATATGAACTGCTGCTAAGCTTGAAGCATGCTGCTTCCATTGATTGTCTTGTTGCCTCTATGCCAGCTTTTTTTAACATCTAATTTGACAATTTTTTCATGTCATGTGTTGTGTCCCAGAGGTTGAAGGCAAGTCCCCATTTATGTGAGCGCCAGAATTAATACAACTCTCTAGGGAAAGAAGCCAAGAGATAGTTTGCAAGGATAACGTTTAATTGTACAGAATACAAAGGTGTCAGCAAAGGACTCTGCTGCTCGAATGTTCTGGCTTCACTTAGTACAAGCAGTGGTTTAAAAAGGGGAAAAACATCATTTGTATACACTAAAAACTGGCATCAATGATTGGCGAGTCCATATACATGGGCCTGCTCCATAGGAGATGCCAGGCTACAATTGGTTTGCTTCTCCGCCATCTGTCAGTTTCATTTGGGTCAGCTGGGCTCATCACTCTGCGGAGTGAAGGTCAAGTCTCTCATAAATTACATTATCAAAACTGCTTTGATACATTAAGCCTAATACTATATCACTGTGGCATGCCTCTGGGAGGCTCAGGGACTGGTGCCACGGGGAAGGTAGGACAAAATACAGTCTTACTGACCCACACATTCTGTGCATTTGTTAATATCGCTCCTCTTGCAACCAAGGCGTCCACCCTCGTTTTGATCTATAATGTATCCCTTCCTGTACCTCAAGTTACAAGGGATGTATGCATTTGACGAGGTGAATCAGTTGCACATGCTTAGATCTTTTATGGCCAGTTGGTTTCCGATTTGGGCTGGGGTCATTCACTATCTTCGAATGCAGGTGTGAGGGGATCAAGTCAGTGGTGTGGGCCATGGCTCTGGGTACTGCAAGGAGCCTGGTGTTGTCTCACGGCCTTGCAGGGCACATTCCTCCCAGTAATTGCAAATATGATGGGACTAGAGGCCACTTCTGTGAGAACTGGTTATGCAGACTCATCCTGTCTCAATGATCTAGGACTAGTTGAGTTGAGTTGGGCTGCGCTGCCTTGTCAGACTATGCATCCACCATAATTACAAAATGGTGTTTCTTTCTATGCGCACACTAGGGTTATGCATCTATCATTTGTGCTATATTATGTATGCGCTGAGTTTCATAGCACAGTCCTCTCACCCCTTGCACACTACATGATTTCATAATGCATTCACCTCACCTTAAGGTGCCTGGGGGTGGGAGGGTGGCTTAGACTAATTTCTATCCGAACCAGGTTGACAAAGTTCAGTTTGCTTAGCCAAAATTTGACATTTCTAAACCACAGAAGTGAACAACATCCTTCCAGGGACAGGATGTGTGTTAATACTTCTCTGTACCTGGACAGGCCCAGAGTGGACCAAATTCTGGTCCAAAGTTGCAGGGGTTTAAGACATGAGATTTGCAATTGGACATAAATTGCGCTCTATGTGTAGAATTATATTCAGGGCACTAGCCGGTTGCATGAGCAAACATTTCAACAATGTGTTCTACAGTATGACTGGTGCCATAGCTTGTGTATGTTCCCAAATATCTATAACCTGAAATCTATAGAGCTGTGGAGCTGGAGTCAATGCACGAACACCGTGGCATGCCGAGAATCTCCTTATCCCACCGCTGTACTTCTCCAAGGTCATGGTGGCTTTGTTCAGTTGTTGGGTCCAAAGGCCATTTTCAGAAAATTGAATTCCTAGGTAGCCGTAGGCAGATTCCTGCTCGAGTTTTACACCTTCTACTTCGATGGTCAGGCTGGTATGTTTTGCTAACCTATGCCTGAAAACCATGGTTTGGTTTTAGCTTTATTAAGCTTGAGGCGTAATTCTTTGCATTTGCTGGTAAACATGGCTAGAGTGTGTTTAGGACCCATCTGAATAGTTGACAGCAAAAATGTGTTATCCGCAAAGGATAGCTCTGGGTAATGAATGTTGCCCATTTTAGGAGGGTCCGGGCAGTGGGCCACCAACTGTCTCGATTACCTTTTTGATATATAGGCAAAGGGGGAGAGGCACCAAACACACCCACGCCGAACAACACACTGGACATCAAAAGGCTTGGTAAACCTAGGTTCCAGCGTTCTGAGGCTTTGTTACCAGAATGTATTTCCTGGATTATGGCCAATAAATAGTGAGAGATGCTATAATCAGCCAGAACCTGCCACAGCTGTCTTCTTGGAAGGTAATCAAATACAGTCCATAGATCAACAAAGACCACATAGATCTTAATTTTATTGAGGATTGTGTACTTCTTCAAAATCATATCAGGCCTAAAGCTCTGATCCAAAGTGCCTACACCCTGCTGGACTCCCATCTGTAGATGGCTTATAATCCTGGCTGAATCAACCCAGTTCTTAGGGCTTCCAGGATTACTTTGGAGTAGATTTTCTGTATCATTTCTAATAAAGATATGGGGCGATAGTTTCCTAGGGATTCCCTCCCACCCTTTTTGTAAATGAGAAATATCTCTGCCTCACACCAGGAATTGGCATTGTTCCCAGGCAAATCACAGCATTAAAACACTGGCCTCCAGACTGTTAGTTCATCTTTGCCTTAGCCTGTTGGGATGTTATCAGGACCAGGAGCTTTCCCACTCCCCAGTGCACATATTGCCACCTCAACCTCCATTATTGTAACACTAGGGCTCCATTCGTCCTACAGAGACCTCTGGCTTGCTGTAGGGTCTTCGTGGTCGTATGCTGATTATCCTTGTACAGTTCACTGAAGTGGTTAGATCAAATATCGGCAGCTATGCTGCATTGAAAGTTACGAGATCAATGTGCGTCTTTACCCGCCACAAGCTTCCAAAATAAACATGAATATTTTTTCCTGTAGGCGTCTAACAGAGTGTCCCATTTGTCCCTTTTGAAGGATTACTTTTTCCTTTAGATGGTGTATTTATATGTGGCACAGAGGTTACAGAGTCACAGTTTATTTACTATTGATCCCTCCTTTAGACAGCATAGGATTCCCTGATGATCCTACAATCCTCATGAAACCATGTCTGCGTTCTCAACATACTGCGTTTGCTCTTCTTGGCTGAAGAAGGTAAAACGCTTTTGAGCTAGAGCTTGATACTCCCGCAGTAGTTGTTCACTGGGTCACAGATTGCTGTGATGTTTTCACCAAAGGCGTAGTAGATGTTAGTTTTAAGGTTAGGTTTTTCAATGCAAATCCATTTTATCGATCGCCTGGCATGACAAGCAACATCAATTTCAGCTGCCCTTGCTTCCCCCAGAGTTCTTCAACAATCCCAGTTTGGGAGATGAATAGGACATTCAAGGGGGGGGATTGTGATCACTCTCACACCGATTTATAACCTCACAGGTGTTGACCAAACCATAATCTTTAACACTTATCAGAATGTAGTGGATTCTTGAAGAACCATTATGGCCCTGAAAAGTATTCTTAGCCAGTTGATCTTGTTTGAGGCACCCATTACATGCACTAATATTTAAATCAAACAAGATTACGGCTGCTTCGATGTCCAGAGGGATTGGGGGGGGGAGTGGGGAGGGTGCCTTTTGCGGATAATCAGCCACCAGTGTGGGGATCCCCCATGCTGCATATTCATATCATCAAGTCACCTGTTGATCTCCTTGCCATGACACAAGTTACAAAGCATTTGTGAAGAAGGTGCAACGAATGAAGCATACTCTGGAGACAGCACCCTGTCTTGTTCCTGTTCTAATCATGATGTACTTTGTGAATGAGTTATATCGCATACTTTTGGTGCTTGGTCTATGTCTCGAAATACTTCTGTTATATAGGACCTTACAAATACCCAATACAAAATAGAATAAAGTAAATCTGTTAGAATCTTTTGAGGTTACCACTTGTTGTCAGTGCTACAGGTTCTAATGCCTTGAAGGGACATCTACACAGAGAAAGATGTCATACTCAGTCGTTTATGTGCCCAGCCTGATAACTGCCTACATGAGAGGACATATATTAATTGTGATTTTTTTGGGGGTGAAAAGTTAACCGAACGCAACTGCCAATGTGCAATATCAGGTTTAGTTGCATCTCTGACTCGGGTGCTATTCCCAAATTAAGAATCACATTACAGAAATTTACTTGGGCTAAGAGGTCTACTGTTATCTGAAGCTGTACATTAGAGTTGTCTTTGGTCTTTATTGTTGGAACCATTTGGAAAAGTGCAACTTGTGTGTTCACTTTCAAAATACTGTCAGCTCTTGCAACACAGCCAGCACACTGGTGCTGCTCCTCCAACAGTGCACCAAACCTTCCATCGAGAGATCTGTCTATAGATAAGAGGAGTGGGAGCACTATGTTGAAGAGAAAGAGAATTAGCTCACATGGAGAACCATGTAATAATTCTCTGAAAGTGGATGAAGTCTACACTCCAACGAATGGACTGCAATGTGACCATTCTGAGTGGTTTATGGGGCACAATCATTAAAACCATGTGATAATATTAATAAATACAGGGTGTATGATTGACTCCAGGCAGCCATTAGAGCACTATCACAATTTTAGAAATGCAAATGATCAGGGATTTTTCAAGTATTGGTTGGACAAAGGGAAAAACTGGGGGTTCCCATCCAGGTGGCTGATGGTTAATTAAAACTAGACACAGCTTTCTAGAAAAATATTAATCTTATATGGTACATCCTACTGCCTGGACATAGGCCCACTTAAAGTACAAGAATGGTAATTGTTCTTGAACATTGCTTTTAACTTCAGGAAGCATAAATATAATCCTAAAGGAAACTACAACAGTACAGTCAGTGTGTCTAGGGGCTGAGCAAGGGGGGCCTCATAGTTATGGTGGCATAGCTCACAACACCAGGCAGGTGATGTAATGCAATGGATTGCTCAAGGGTTATTGGGATGAGGAAAAGTGAGATGGGGTAATAGAGAAGTGGGACATGGAAGAGAGATCTGGGATAATGGGGTTCTGGGACAAGGAAGAGTGAGGTGACTGTAAAGAAACAGATTGCAAATGGGGTCATGGGAAGAGGAAGAGGAAGGTGAGGTAATGCATCAAATTACTATTTGAGTATTGGAACAAGGAAAAGGCGGTCAGGATAATGGAAGGGATTAGTAATGCACTAAAAGAAGGAATAGTGAGGTGGGCTAATGCAATGGATTATTAATTGGGTATTCGGAAGTAGACAACTGATGCACGTGTGATGGAGTAGTAAGACGAGGAAGAGAGAGGTGGGGTAATGGGGTACATTGACAGGGAATATGGTGGTGGTAATACAATGGATTTCTTATGGGGTATTTGAACATCATTTTATTTGTATGAGGAAGAGAGGGGCTGGGTAATGCAACAGATTTCAAATGGGATGAATACAATGGAGTTTGGGGAATGGAAAGGATTACCAATGGGGCCTGCGACAAGGAAGAAATTGGTGGGGATAATGTAATAGACCACTAATGCAGTACTGGGACTAGGAAGAGAAGTGTTTGGGAAATGCAATGGATTACAAATAGGATACTGGCAG
Source organism: Ambystoma mexicanum (assembly GCF_040938575.1). NCBI lineage: Eukaryota > Metazoa > Chordata > Amphibia > Caudata > Ambystomatidae > Ambystoma > Ambystoma mexicanum. Next base: position 614,513,171 of record NC_090932.1, read on the forward strand.
GAGGAAGGAAGAGGTGTGGTTAATGGACTACTGAGACAAGGAAGAGGGAGTTACGGATAATGTACCCTATTTTGGTGAGATTATTGGATGAGGAAGATTGAGTTAACATTGAGGTAATATATTGCTAATGGTGAACTCGAAAGTGGAAGTGAGTGGCAGAGGAAATGGAGCACTGTGTTTAGGAAGCGCAAGTAGTGGTCTGCAATGTAACAAATTACTAATGGGTTACTATGACAAGACAGAGGGAAGTTGGGTAAATGCATCATTTTACTAATGGGTTACTGGGGTGAGGAAGAAAAAAGGTGGGAGTAATGCAACATATTGCTATTGGGATACTGGAACAGGGAAAAGGGATTTTGTGTTAATGTACAGAATTACTTATGGGGTACTGGTATGAGTAAAAGGGAGGTGCAGAAAATTCGGTACTGTGATAAGGATTGAACCATGGAATGTAGTACTAGTTCTATAAAGCGGGACGCAGTGATAATGTAACAGATTACTAATGGGGTAATGGGATGAGTAAAACGGATGCAGGTGTAATGCATTGGATTACTATTGGGTTACTGAGACAAGGAAGTGGCAGGTGATGATAAAACAGATTACTAATATAGTTCTGGGATGTGGAATAGGGAGATGGGGCCATACAACAAATTAGGAATTGAGTACTGGGATGAAGAAGAGGAAGTTGGGGGTACTTGAGTACTGGAAGCATGAAGATGGAGGTGGGGAGGTAATGCAATGGATTACTAATGTTGTACTAGGGTGATGAGGGTAATGGAGTACTCGGACAAGGAAGATGGTGGTGGGGTAATATAATATATTTCTAATAGAATACTAGGAGGAGGAAGAGGGGGTGGGGTAATATGATGGATTACTAAAGGTAGTGTTAAGGAACCAGGAGGTGGGTGGAATAGAGTGGTGGGACATGACCAAGGGAGGCAGTGACAATAGGGTACGGGTAAAAGGAATAGGGTGGTGGTGATAATGTATGGGTTATTAACGGGGTACTGGGAGGAGGAAGAGGGATGTGCGGGCAAGGCATCAGATTACCATTGGGGTATTGGAATGCGAAAGAGAGAGGTGGGGGTAATGGAGTGTTGGGGTAATGGTGCACTGGGAAGAGGAAGAGGGAGGTGGCTGCAAAAGTAGGATTACTAACGGGTCACTAGGACTAGGAAGAGGGAGGCGGGGTTAATGCAGTACATGGCCAGTGAAGAGGGAGGTGTGGGGTAATGTAATAGATTTCTAATAGGGTACTGGGACAAAGAAGAGGGAGGTAGTGGTAAAGGTTTGATTACTAATGGGGTACTGGGACAAGGAAGAGGGTGGTCAGGGTGGTGCAGTACTGGGAGGAAGAAAGAATAGGTGGGGTTTCCGGAGAATTGTGACTAGGAAGAGGGAGCTGGGGGTAATGTCATGAATTTCTAATACGATACTGGGACAAGGAAGAGGAAAGTGGCAGTAAAGTAGGATGGGTACTGGGACGAGACACACCATCTATGTTAGAGATTTACCTCAAACTAACTATGGATTTCCTTCAAGCACTTTGTTTCCAACTCATCTCTTGTTTGGCGAAAATCATAGCAAGTATTCAGTTCTATTCTCCCTGGATTCACATCCTCTATACAGCACTCAGCCAGTGTGAATACAGAGAACCTGGGTTGAATTGTACTTTACACACTTAAGTAATCACACTGCGACCATCACTATCTTGTTCTTCTGTCACGCATTCTCTGGTTACCTTTTCCAGAGTGCCTCTTGGCATCTGTATCACTCAATTCTCCCTGCAGCTTCATGCTCCACACCAGTCATATTTTACCAGGTGTCCAACTCCGGCTTCACTCATCCAAAACCTAGCACCATTGGGGTTTTCTTTGGGTCGCCACACCCTGTGCCACATGAGTTGGAAGGCTGCGGCATCCTCATTGACCTTTCTCTGTTGGCATCGCCACATATGCCTGGCAGTGACACACCCTATTGTCTGTCATTCACGCTGTACATTTTCTTAGCTTAGTTGCTAATGGAAATGCTCTTGGCCAGTGTGGGCTGCTGCAGCCGGCAACAATGCCTCATTACCATCACTGAATTACCTCACTGTTCGTGTGCCCTTATATCCGTCTGGTGGCTTTTCCTAACCAGCATAGGACAGCCTGCCAAGGATTATCACCTAAATATATCATGGGCAGAACTACCCTAAAGGAGACTAGACTTCTGTGTTGTGCCAAAGGCAATGATTTTGTGCATTGTTTAACAGGCTTTCGAACATTTATGAAACACTGATCTCAACTTCAACTAAGTACAACTGTGTATTTTGTTTTTCTTGTCTTTCCTTTCATAGAAATGAAAGTCAGCTGCAAGTTAGGCCGATCTGCATCTACATCAGGCGTGCCTCCTCCATCAATAACTCCTCTCAGACAAGCAAGTGATCTGCAGCAGAGCCAGGTACCAACGTTATCCAATCGTGAATGACTTCATGTCGTGCGACATGCCAAATACTACTCATCTCTGTCGACCATTTGTTTTGGTAGACTACGTGTTGTGTCTGTCTTTACTTTCCCTGGTTCTGTCTGTCATGCCAAGCAATGCAAGTCTATCCTTTGATTGTACTGTAGAACTTTCCTTGCCAAATGTGTATCACCTTTAAATGTTATTCATTATGTAAAGTAAATGTGTATGATGTGTAGAGCAGTATTCTTTGTATCGGCTTATGTTTGTTTTGTGCAGTTTTTTACTGTTTCAAAAATTTATCAACTTTTGATAAATTTCTAAACTGAGTTTGTGTGTACAGTCGAAACTCATGTCTTGTCTGAATCATTTGCACCACTGTTGCCGGTTACTTGCACATACATTTTTAATTGTGTTCCAATGTACTGAAATTGCATTCCTTTTTTATCTTGGCGCATGTTTGCATTGCACTCTGAGTTCTCATCTGTCATATGCTCAAACGTCATTCTGTTTAAACGTGGCAGCTAAACTATTTGTAGCCAGGGATTAAAATACTTACTGAACTATTAAATAGTTCCACTCTATTTATGTCAAATGTAAAATAGCTTGTTTCTGTAAAACAAATAACTATTCACTGAAATACAGTCATACACTTTAAAGTAAATGACTGCAATTTGTTTTGCATGTCGAGTCATATCTATTACTCTCCCTAAATAAAGAGATGAGAAACAACTTCACATCCCGAATTACACATAGCATTGTTATGTTGTATGCAGATGTTGTTTACGTTTGTCTTTGTGCCTGAATGCTTTGTATTGTATTGTTTTTTGTTTGTATAATGGACAGATTGCGGAAATGTGAAGATTGTGAGTTTTCTTCTGAAAATAAGCCATATTTTATGCAAACACTTTAAATCTAAGTCTCGATGGCCTGTTCAGGTATATAGTGGGAAATAGTGCTTAAATATGTAAAAAGTCTACAACTCCCCATTAATTCAAAGCTCTAGAACAATGGGTGTTAATGCAAAGATCCTCTTTTATACACTTCATCTTTCAAAGGCCTTGGAATAAATCTTCCCAGTGGCCTAGAATGACTTAATGCGGGAAATACCTGATTCATGGAAGTGCTTTATAATGGTGCAATCCCATAGGAAAACGTTCTGAATCAGGCCCAAATGTTTAATGGGGGATATCAAACGTAACCAGTTTCTAGAAAACAGATATACATGTTTTTAAAAAATCGAAAATGGATCTGAGATTTAGAACCTGCAAATGTTTGGAGACTTAATGTACTGTGTGTTTTAACTGTGCTGCTCTCTATTGTGGGACACCTTTTATGCACTGACTGTGTAGGTATGCCATAGCTGCAAGGGACAGCGAGAGGTTCAGGAATGGAGCCATGTACAGGTGACAAGTTCAGCATTAAGACGTGTTTACTGGGCTCTTTGTGGTACAGTAGCCCGCATTGTGCCTGCTGCTCTTTTATGTTAGGGGCTTTTAAGTGCATCTCCATAGTTGCCAACATGACCCATTCCAGTCTGTAGGTGCTTATCCAGTACTGGGTTTTTCTTTGCATTCTGGGACTTGTAGTCTGAGTTTTATCATGGGAAAAGTGGAACTACAAGTCCCAGACTGCAAAGAAAAATAGCAGGACTGGATAAGCACCTACAGTATGGAATGGATCATGTTGGCAACTATGCATCTCTTTCAAATGTTTGGGAACAATCACAGTGCAGTACAGTCTCAAAGTATGTGTACTTTACAACAGTAAACACACTATTTGTTCTGTAATGTGTACTCTCTTCACTCCATCCACAGAATTTCAATTTAAGGGAAATTTAAAACATCCGGTTTTAGTACAACTTTTTAATGTTATTATCTTGTATCATTCGAGGTGCCCATACGTGGAAAACGAGATTGATCCACAACACATTTGGATGGGATAATAAGCATTTTTGGCATCCATAAGTATACACCATTTTGTAGCGACAATGCAATTTTATCACAAGTTACTGTGAATTCGAAGCTTTGCTAAAACATACTACTTTGTGTGGATGTTTCCGATACAGGACGTTTGCTTACTTATATTGCCTTATAAAAATAAATAAAAATAAAAAGGACCGTTTGTTAAACCCATTGTCATTTCTTAATTTTGTGCAGTCTTCTTTGCAAATGTGATCAGATTCTCGAACGAGTAAGTAATCATCATACTGTATAACTTTCCAATTTTCAAATTATGGAAAGGGCTTGTGGTGAGATGACTGCACTGAAACCAAACATGTGTGGGCTCTGCCTGTGTCCCTCGCTGTGTCCCTTGCTGTGTCCCTCGCTGTGTCCCTTGCTATTTCTAAAACTACGGTTTCTCATTTTTTTGCTAGGCCAATTGTTATAGTTTATTTTAATCCCCACATTTCATTTCTGGGTTACATGTCCAATACAAGTAAATGGCAATATTTAAAATTATGGTTATTTTTTTAAAAATGCTATGCTAAATATAGAGAAGAAATGAATGGGATAGTTAAGGCAGTAAAGTCAATGCATCAAGGCAAGCACTATAGTGTTGTGTTTTATATTCTCAGAGTGAAGAACAGTCCGCAGTTGATGACCATTTTGTTTGCAACTATTGATTTTGAATGTGCTGCCTAAAGTACAGCATGGCCACTTTCCTAAGGGATCATGAGCAAATAGTAAAACATATGAATGGATGAGCAGGATAGTTGTCAGCCCATTTTACTGTTGTTGGGATGATTTGGGTCCTTCATCAATTTGCATTTGTACAGGCATCTGAAAGAAATCCAGTGGCTTAATTACCAAAACTACTGTACTTTCAAAAAGAGATTTGGAAATATCCCCCTTTTGTATTTCCTGAAACAGACATTTCATCGATACATATCACCAGAGTTGTGGCCTAAAATTAAAATGCATAAACGGTTGATTCAGCAACGCAAGATTTACCTTATTGTTTGTCCTGCTCAATGTCTCCTTGCCATTCAAAAGGGGTCTAAGTGCCCATGCACGCATGCCCTGTCCTTACAGTACATTGCTGCACTGTTGCCATGCAAATAAGGATTCTGCCATGTTTTTTAGCCGGAGCATTGGTGGACTAAAGCTTAAGTATGGGATAAGCGAACTACCATGTTGGGTTCAGGCCTGAACATCAATGCCCTTTGTGTTTGAAGAATTTAACACATTTTCTTTTTCAAGGATATTTTTCACTCTGTCCGATCCAACTTCTCTCTGTTCATAATACATCTTAACATGGGGTGTTTGAAAGTTTGAAATGTTCTAGGACCAAACTCGATTTCACAGATGGACTCCTTCATTTAATTATTATTTTAGTCAGATCACTTTGCTGGTTCAGCCAACAGAAAACAATGCCATCATCAGAGATGTACTCAAGAGTTGATATGTAAAACCTGGCAGGAATATTCAGAGAGGGCACAGTTGGACTAGGTTAACTGTTACATTCATTAGAATAATGTCATTCTTAGTGAGAATTCAAATATTTTACATATGCCCCCAATTCAGTCCATTCTAGATAATTAATGGTGTAAGTTGAATTGTATTTCAGAAGACTTTTTTAGATAAAATGAATCTGCTAGTTTTGCTTTGACCAACCAATGGTCATTTAACCAATGTTTTCTTTAGGGAGTGATCAGTCGAAAAAGAGTATTTCACAGTGGTCATTTTAGGGGGTGGTTAGCTGCTGCAAATCTCATCACAAAAGAATAAGAGTAATCTCCATTTTCATATCTCTACCAAATGCAATGTGGGACTTGTGGTCTTGGTTCCTTTCAATTGAATTGAATGTAATATCAACCCCACAAATGCTCACAAATGTGCTTTTATTTATAAACACTCCCTACATTTGAGGTTGCTCATCCGTCAGCCTTTTTTAAAAGCTATGAAGTGTTGTTTGCATTTTTTGACATGGTTGGAGGCAGCGTTGACCCAAAGATGAGGGTAACTCAAGCACATAAACGTTCATGCTTAAATCAATGCCAGATTATTGCTTAACCAGGGTTTAGAACCAGGGTTTAGAACTCTCAAAATGTATTTTTTGTTTTCATGTATTTAACCAACTACAAAACGTTTTAAGGGACTATGCATCTCCTACCCAAATGATAATCATGCTGTCTATATATCGACAAGGAATACTTAGGAGGAGATCATTTCACGTACTTTAGAGTCTGTCAAATGTACATCATGTAACAACCAACCAGGACAGACCAATCTACACAGCATTCACTAAATACACAGACTTAGTACAATCATAACTCATATATGGACCAGGATAGCTGATCCCAAAGGGAGGGAATGAACAAAGAAGGGACAGAACACACTTCTAACTGTCCCTACACCCCTGCCCCTGATCCTAGGAGATGGTGGTGCACTGCTTATCTATGAAAGGTTAGAATAAGGAGGTAAACTGTCTTCATTGTCAATGAGTTCACAGAGAATTGTTAACAAATCCCGGTCCATATATAAAGAGGTCCCACGTTCCTAAAATTCAGGGTGTCGTAATCTATGACCACCTTGGGGCCAAAGGACAAACAACCCGTCCTGTGACAGTCACTCGCATGCTGTTTCCACTTTTTAAACATGTTTCTAACAATTCTATTCCCCCTCTGTCATACCACACTATTTATTGAAAGTCATAATCTCTCATGAAGACATAAAAGGAGGAGCGATCACTTTCTCTCCAACAAAGGCAGTCTACTTTATAATGCTTAAGAAATGGTTCCCCAGACTGTACGTGTCAACCAGTTTCAATGGCCTATCAACATAATGGCCATCTTCATCAGGACGGTCTTCTAGGTTGCTAGTGTTATTGTATCCCTTCGGGCAAGTCCAATCATATTAATTCAATAACATGGTACTTGCATGCTGCTGTCTTTGTTACAATGGACCAGGCAAAGAACAGGCCTGTTAGATTGGTCCATCTATATTTCGACACCATTCTTTTATTTGACTCTTAAACTGGTTTATATCAGAGAAGATATAGTCTACTTCATATCTTGCCATGGAGAGTGTTGCCAAACATGGGCAAACATCAAACCCATAGCGGTACCACTCACTTATAAATAGAATATTTTTTTGAATTCAGAATAATTCTTCTCTGAACTCAAAGTGAACAATTCAATGACAAACTCTCGAGAAGGCAATTTTGGATGTTCACTACTTGTCAGGAGTTCTCGACTCACTTCAATTGGTTCACTTTGAGATATACTCATGTAAAGTGAAGCAATATCTAAAGTGATCTTAATGACCAGGATTAATATATAGAGAGACTAATGATATGTCTCTTCTAATACAGGTATCTTTTGTATGAGTGTACACCATTAATGAAGACGTCTGGATTTATTTACGGATGAAAACATTACATTAGTATGAGATTTTGAAGGGTCCTGACAAAGGCTCACTCAAAAGATCACACGCCGAAACATCATTGTGACATTGACCGATTATCCCTCTCTCTTTTTAGAGAATTCATAACCTAAATGAGCTTACGATGATTCATTCTTATATCATTCTGAAACGATATTGACTTTTTAAAATATTTATGTATAGGCATTCATGTTGTATTCAATTTGTATACAAGCACTAGCACTCTAGAGGCATAAGTCCTTTTTGGGATCCCTTTTGCACATTTTTCAAAGTTTACTCAACACACATCTACTGTACTCTATTTAGATAGATGAATTAGTTGTAATGGTTGTATATATGTTGATGTCCCCGGAATTAAAGTTTCTTATATGTTTATAAACAATTTTGAGTTGCTGTATTGTTAGAAATAACAGGAACATTTGTTGTAAGACTTGGGTTCTGTCCTCAATTCCTGGTTGTTGAGGATAGCTACCATATATTCATTATACAGGTTCCTGCACAATAAATCTACCAATGCATGGATTTTCTTTCTTGTTTACCCCTACCACCTGCTCTCCAGTGCTCTGGTTGGGCCTGAAGCTGTTACACTCTAGGCCTTCAAAATGCACTTGCCTTAGCATACGGCTGCTGAGCGAGCCTTTGACTTAAGTAAACACTGCTTACAGTGCCTTCAGTTGTCCCTTTCCCTTACCCCAGTTGCTTCAATCAAGGAGATTTTAATGGTTAGCCAGTTGCTGTGGGGAAGACGAAAAGCAGCATCTGGACAAACTACTAAGGGGAGGCATTGCACACTCAATCTATACTGTAGTTTCAAATAATGTTAGTAGAAAAGATCAGCCTCACCACTAATGTATTGCTCCATTTCATTAAGTGTGGGTGCAAGTGTAGAATATAAATGGGCTCTGTAAAAACAACTACTCACCAGCTATTAATGGGCCATTACATTTCTGGTGAGTTAGGACTCTGGACATGGATTTAACAGGACAAAATAACATTAATATTACAGTATATGTTGTTTTTCCAACAATAACCACAAATAAACTCTGTGCTGTGTAGAAATTAGCCAATTGCAATGTACAATATACAACAGTTTTTAAACTGTCTATTTAACAAAATCTATTGTTAATATGACGCTGTATTAAACACAAAGCATATGTCGACCCACTAATGTAATTCTACACAGGATCTTAGTGGGAGTCTGTTGGGGACAAACTCCCAGGTAGGGTCGAGGGCTACTATGAGTTTGCAGATTCTTGGAAGGCCCCAACACCTTCCCCCAAAAAGGAATGTAGACCCAGCCAGACAGCAAGTTCAAACTGCCTTTTATTACAGCCAAAACCAACAGGGATCAGGGCAAGGATAGAAGAAATCCAAAGACATCTCAATGTCTCCTGGCTCTCAGGCCAGTTTTCTAACCTGGGCCCCTCTCCAGAAACTCGGCTTACTGGATTGGTCGTCAGGAGCCTAATAACCTAGATAGTCTCTTATATGAGTTATTCCACTGGCTTTCGCATGTCAGGTGCCTGGCCTGGTCCATCCCCAAATTACTAACTCTAAACAATGTTGCATTGTGAGGGTCTTACCATTGGTTCTTACCATTGGTTCTTGCCTGTTGCTGCCAACCCCTAGGAGCCTGAACTGTGATTGGCTACATCTGACCTTCCCAGGCATGGGACCTGCGGGTGGTCTTCTAGAGCATGTGTGGCTTTCACAAACTCACTACGAAAACCTCAGAGTCATTAAAAGCAGTGGGAGTCCTATTGTTGCAAGAAACCATGTCCACACATGGCTTTGAACTAGATGGCCACTTTACTTATTGAAAAAATGTGATTAAAGGCCCCAAAGATAGTCCGAAAAGGAACTTGGCCATTACAATAGACTTGAACTTAAACTGCCTACATAATGAAGTCCCAGTGAACTCCTCAGGCCTAATGGCTCTTAACATCTTTTTCCCAGGTTTAAAAGAAAACATCCGACTTGTAAACGTCTATTGGAATAGAGCTAGTACCACTCTTGAGAACTTCTATTTTGAGCTAGAGAATGTTGTTTCAACTCTGGCTGGGAAAGAACCACAATCAACACATCATTTTGGCTGGGGACCTAAATTCAAAGTGTCTTGAAATACAGGAATTAAGAGGGTGTACGAGGCGCAAGTCAGGGTCCAAACCATGATGGCCTCATCTGGGATCAGTTTCTGTCTAATTGGGACTTGCAAGTATGCATGCCGATGGAGCGACATGTTGTGGGGGGATTTCATATGTGGGGTAGGGGTCACTGTAAGTCATGGATTGACCACTTCTATATTTCAACATCCTCTTAACCACAGGCCTTAGCATATCCACTCACTACACAGATCAATATTTGGCCCTTACTTCGTTAGCTGGGGTGGGGGGGTTTACCATGAAATGGAATTCTAGGGCCTGTAGACTGTTCATTAAGAAGTTGGAATTAGTGATGTGTCGGGTGGAACATAAAGGGCAGAAACTTACCTCATAAAACTACAATCACCTGGTACATGTATGCATAAAAGAGATCACAAATAGGGGCAAATTGTATGGCAGAACTCCTCACACCCACATATATGATCCAAGGGTGAGCAAAGCAAAAGCAGTAAAGAGGAGTGCATTGAAGGCATTGTATGGGATACATGCTCGCTACGTAGAAAATTATCGCCACATGCAAGTACCCTTAAACAACATAAACAAGAAGCATACATAACCAAAAATCAGGAATGTATTACTACATTGATCCAAGGGGAACACTCTAACTTTTGGGCATTAATTGGAGACAGAAGCAAAAAGGCATAGGACGCTACAATGTGTCCCATTACATCCCAGGTCTGGGAAAGCTTCTTGATGAACAAATACTCATTACCTAAGGGAAATAGTGTACTCCCCTTTACTGGTGGCCCTGAATGGAGAACATCTATATGTAGCTGGGGAGACGATGATGTGGCTTGGCTGATTGGCAGAGCGAAAGCCTCGAGGGCTCCTGGCCCAAATAGCATCCTCCCAATACTGATTAAAAACAACTTGGGTACTTGGCTTCTCTCTCTAAGGGATTTATTTAATCATGTTGCTGTTAACAGGTAAGGTCCCGGATACCTGGAGGCAGTCAACCATTATTCCAATTTACAACAAGGGGACAAATCAGACCCCAAAAATTATTAGCCTATTGCCCTGCTGATTTGTCCAGCAAGATCTTTGCCATGCTACTACTGAGAGAACACAAGGTGAATATAAGATTTTTTAATATGTTATCCCCCTTTCAAATTGGGTTTCGAGCTGGGGTGGGTACCTCCCTAAATGCATTTACTATGTCACAATTACAACAGGCAGTGAAGAAAGGTGTGGTTGGGTCTGTGTATATGGTCTCAATAGATATGTCCAGTGCTTTCAACACTGTTAGCAGGAACACGCTGTAGGAGAAATTGCTGACATACAAGATCCCAACTTACTTAGTGACTTTACTATGTGTGCTACACACAAGCACCACTCTGAGGATGAGGCTGAGTGGTAAAGGTGCACTGTTCGAGCTGGTTCTTACTTTTGTGGGGTTGAGGCAGAGTTGTGTGGTGGAGCCGACCCTCTTCAACCTCAACATAATAATAATTTAATTTGGCATTTATATAGCGCTACGAACCCTCAGGTATCTGAGCGCTGCTTATTATTACCCACGGTGTGTGGTGCTCATTTATCGACCTCGGAAAGGATGAAAGGCACGGATGTCAAATCGAGCGCTCTACTCGCTGTGCCACTTGACCGGCTTACATGGCAGACATGGGTGCTGTTTGGGAAGCAGGTACAACAAGCCCAGTCAGACTGGGAACGATAACCCTCAATCACCACACCTTTGCGGGTGACATAGTGTTATTTGATCTAACTCCTATGGGCTTACAGCGCAAGTTGCGCCTGTTCTTTGAGCATGTGATAAAAAAACAACTTAACTATTAATGACCAAAAGTTAAAGATAGTGATCTACTCAACCAAGAGGTCCCCTAAAACCTTTGCATGGAAAGTAGCTGATAACCCCATGGAAAAGGATCAAACGTTGCGTTACGTTAGGTACCATGTCTGTCGATAGGTTAAAGCAAATTTGCTCACAACTATGCTGTTTTTTGCTGAAACCTCTACTATCCTACTATCTTCTGAAGATAGAGCCAACCGTCTTGTATAGATTGTATAGATTAGACATCTGTCTGTTTGACATGATGGCCTATCTTTCAGGGTTTGTTAGCCAGCCCCAAGGTCTTCTTCCAAAACAGTGTGCCAAATGCCATAATCAGGCATGAGTTTGGTATGATCTCCCTTGCGACAAGAGCACTGTGTAGGAAACTGCTGGAGTATGCAAAATTACTAAATCCTCCACCCAATTCATGATATCAGGGTTGTAGTTCCCGACGGACGAGTAGTTCAGTTAGTGGTATTACAAGAAACAGATGACTGAAACTCTGCAGAAGATAGACTCATCTGTGGAAGAATTGACACACAATCCACCCTTAGTTAAAAAAAAAGTTGTAGGAATATGACTGGCACAACACTATTGATCAAATGGCCTCTTTTAAACATTAAACCGAATATGCGAAGTTTGGACCAAAAGAGCTCTGACTTAGCATTATATTCAGATTTTTCCATGCCGGACTGCTCGCCAACTATACTTGCGCTTTCCGCTGAACCAGTTTCCATTATTGAAAAGGGTTTGCTGCTGACCTTAAGGGGAAATGCAGGCTTTGCACGAATTGAGGGCTTAAACTACTCAGGAACTAGAAAAACTGGCTAAGTTTCAGTACTTTTGTAATGTTAACGATACTAAAATATTTTGACAAGGCTCAAATGGTAATGAATTTTCTGTGCAACCATAAATAAAACATCGGTTGTAAATTGGTTGACTCATGTTAGTAAAATGTATGGTGGAGGTAAGACTTATGAGTCCTACAACAGCTTAGACCTTTCTAGCCTAGATTCCCCTGTGAAAAAACTTACCTCTAGATACTTTTACTTCATATATTATGGACCATTTGACCCATGAAACCCCCAGGCCTAGATAGTGCACCTGGGAAAATTATCAACTGTGCACCCTGTGGGCTGTGTTATGGATATGAATTGTACCTTCCACTTAGCTCCATAATGCTTATTTGTAGAAAAGGTGGAATGGTGTAAAAGGTTCATATATAATAGACTTACGACCTGGGTTGATGATAAACACACCTTTTGGGTTCTGTCAGGAACTAATGTCTTCACCTTAACATGGATTAAAATTGTGAGCAAGTATTATGAGGCCATGGGATGTAATGTCTACCTACCTTTTATGGCCTTGCCAAATGCATTTGATAATGTCCACTGATATATCTCCTTTGTGATGTCGAAGTGGGTATGTGCAGCTGCCCCGATGTCTTCAGCCTGTGAATGCATTTGTACTCCGGTCAAATGGCTTATGTTACGTATGGAAGAGAGGAGCATTTGCTGACAATGTTCCAATCATCAAAAACGTGAGGCTGGACTGTCATAAACTGAACATTTCATCTTAATAGGGTAGGCTGCAAATGTCCTAGAAGAGCTACTTACAAGTTATGACACCTTTCTGAAAGAAAGGAGGATGGAAATCAACATAACAACAATCTCAAGTGATGTCTTACCAATGGAACTATTAAACAAATTGTTACAGTTTATGCTAATGGAGCTGAACCATCACCTGTTCTAGGTTTTGATTATCTTTGAATAAGATTGTTTTCACTTAACAATATTTGGAACCATCAAGTGGAGCAGATAACTTCTTAACTGAAATTGTTAAATTGTGGAATCTTACACTTGTCCTCCGTCCCTTGTGGTGGCACAGTCATTCAGCACTTAAAAGACTTTGCAGCAAAGTCATGTGGGCAGGCATATTATGACATTAGTGCCTTGGCTCACTGTAATCTATAACAGTAGCTTTCCTGGACCCTGTCCTTTCTGCAAAAAAATGATTAACACTTATTCTACATTCATGGAGGTCGCACACAGGTGTTTCCTGTTTTGCTTGATTCTTCTACCCTGCTCCCCCCCTCCAGCCTACTTCTGCAGGAGTCTGTCCTGATACATTCTGTTTTCACCATCACCGGCTTGTGGCCAATGCTGGATTTGACTTTTATGGACTTCATTGATTCACGGTGTGTCACCCTTTCTCAGCTTTCATGCTGGACTTACTTTGCAACCTGTACTCATGGTGGCCCTGAATCATGCTGTTCCCATCTTCATCTTGTATCCTGGCTTGCAACATTATGTGTTACTACTGACTTTTGCAATCATATTCGCTCTCCCCTCTTGCTTCTCCACTCTTTTTGACTGCTTACTCGCTTTTCTCTCCTCCTCTCCCTTTCTCCCTTTTCCCATCTCCTCCCCTTGCTTTCTTTTATGCACTTACTCTATCAGAATTTCAGAATTGTCCCTGGACCTAGTATGATAGCAACCTTGTCTGTCTCCTCTCCCATCCCCTTACTTTTCCCCCGCCGGCATTATCTGAAATGTTGTCAGGCCTAGTACGATAGTTGCTTCTTTTGTTCCTCCCCTCCCTTTCTGCACCCCTCTCGCTCACCTTTTGGTTTTCTCCGGCTCTACCAGAAATGTTGTCAGGTCTAGTACTGTAGTTGCCTGTCTGTTTTCATTTCTTTTCCACTCTCCCCCTCCCTTCCTTATCTATGCCTTAGCTCTTGCACTATCTGAAATGTCGTCAGGCCGAGTACGATAGTTAATTTCACATCCTTACTGTTCATGGCCTGTAAGAATGTCATTGTATTTTCCCTTGTTTCCTCCCTTGCCTTGAAGCGCTTTGAAACACATTGTGTATAGGCGCTATGTACATACACTATCATACCATATCATATCGAGGGCCTTGATCTGTCAGTTATGTTTTTAAGTCTGCAGCCCTCATCTGTAGTTCAAATGTCAGACTAAAAAAGCAAAATCACCTTTTTGGGCAGAGGACAACAAGCTTGAAATTGTGGACTTTCATGATTATTTGGGGGTGACCTTTTCCTCTGCCTTTAATGAGAGGGCACACAGGACGAACAGGTATACCAGATGTTGCAGGCAATTGGGGCGTAAAGAGGCTCAGTAATATGTATAAAGCCCAAACTGGTCAGTATGATGCTACGTGAATATAAGGCCCAATCAAAAGCAATTGCTCTATATGAAGCCATGATCTGGGGTCCATGGGATCATTTAGCCTTTAATATCACTGGAAAATGCTTATATTAATTTTATAATCTTGGTTTACCACAATCTGGACGCAATCTGCATACGAATTTGAGGCATCCTTTTTAGAGCATCATTTGAGAACTGACCCTCTGCGCTTAGGGCTAAGAGTTTGTCTCAATGACGAGGCGATTTTAAGCAAAGAAAAAAAAAATTGAAAATACCTTGGCTGGCATTCATAAAACAATCTTTATTTACTGTACTTGTACAGCTTACTTGTATAACGCCACAAAACGTACTTTAGCAATGGACACCAGAATAGTCTTGGATTGACCAGAGAGGGAACATTTAGAAAGGGACCACACAGAAATGATGAAGCATTCCACTAGCTCTCATACACGTTTGCAGAATGGCCACCTGCCAGGCTGCTTGACATGACCAAAACGAATAAGGGCACGATTCATGGAATTATTTGCATGGAAAATAAGGAATGTATGCGCCAAACTGTGTGTGTAATCCCGTTCAGTGATCCATGGAATCAAATGCGCAGGATTTTCCTTGGACTTGCGTGGATTTTGCGGTGGTCTAGCACACGCCTGCGAGCAGCCCAGTGCCTTGCGTGAGAAACAAAGCAGAGCAATGACGTGGCTTGCACAGAGGGCAGGGAAGAGGGTGGAACATCAAGAATTGGCAAGAAAAACTAGAAAAGTGGGCGTTATGAGGGACGGGCCGCAGGCAGTCCATCGCGCGCCCCTTATTGCGCAGAGCAATACGTATTCAGGGATCCGATCGCACAACTTCCGGCAGGGAAATCGCCACACAATCAGCTTTGAATTGCAGAGCCTGTAGATTGAAACCCTCTTCTTTAGAGACTGAGGGCTGAAATATTATTGGTAAGCTGTTGGTTCAATACAAACCTCTGCCCTCTTCTTCCACATGAGAGTGACTAGTAAGAGATGCTGGATAAAATGAAAGTAACCCATCAACCACAGAATTACTTAAATCCGTGACAAGATTTTAACAGCAGCTGCTAAGAAAGAATACTGTATCTACAAATCTGTGTCGAATAATCATCCAATAACTCTTCCAAAGAGCATTTGCAGATTCGGTAGGCGCTGACCTGAGGTTTTGCACCTGTGTCATCACCTCATAGATCCCCACGGATGCCCAAATGAATTCTTGGAAATCCAAGATTCTAAACATCTGCCCATAGACTGTTCCTTTCACTGAACCTCTTGAATACCACACCAAACTACAAACATTTGTAATTTAAACTTTTCCAATGTTACAACTGTCACATATCAAGTAGTGAGAACAGCTTTCAATGCAGTGGCGCCATCCTTGGTTGCATTCATGAGCATTGCGTGCACCTTTCCAGTGCCTACCGATGAGAAGATCGTATCATTGACTGGAAGGCAAAGTTTAGCAATTCATGTGCTGCACGTGTCCATCACCTGGTCATCAGAAAACCAATAGATGACACTGAATTGCAGAAAAAAAGGACCCACTCTCAGGCCTCCCATATATCGAAGCATTCTTTTTGCTTCTTTCACAGCCAAAATGTCTGAGAACTTGAAAGATGTCAGGAAGGAGTTGCTGTGACCAAATGATGACGGCCCTTTGGGAGTAAAAAGATGAGTAGTGGCTAAACCTCACAATTCTATAAAACAGCAGTGATCCCAATCATAAGGGTTAAACCGGCACAGTCAAGAGATATGCCTCCTTCAACCTTTGTGGTAATGTGGGCCGAGGGAAGGCTATTCGCTTTGAAGGAGTGAGCAGTGAGACCATATTAACACGGACAGCAATAGTACAACAGTTCCAAAAGCCAAGAATGCTCAAGCAAAGTTCTATGAAACATACATACATAATTAAACAAATCTTTCATACACTTAACTATCAAAAACATTATAAAAGCCACCCCTGTAAAATAAGACAGAAGGAAATTAAACCCTTTTAAGACAAAGATTATTTTATTTTCTATGTCCTCAAATCAAGCAACACTTTCTATCTGGTTCATTAATTTGAATATAGCTAGATCTTCGACCAAATTCTCTCCATCAGCTAAATCATAGGTTTCTATCTTGACTCTAAAATGTCTTTTATTCCCAAAATAGTGTTAGAATAAACTTCTAATTTTCAATTATTTGCGTTAAGAAAGATAGCATTCTATGCGGACGACATTATGCTATACATGAAAGACACCAGGAACACACTGCCGAAAGCCATAGAGAAAATAGAGAAGTTTGCCACCATTTACGGATTCTCAATAAACTACTCCAAATCCAAAGCATTAAATATGACAGAGGAACCTGATGTAATTGAAAACATGAGAGAGAGGTTCCCCATGATTTGGGAAAAAGACTCTTTGGAATACCTGGGTATAAATCTGGCGAGGGATCCTGGGAACTTGCATAGAACGAACATTCCACCGCTCTGGAAACAGCTGGAAGAAGACCTGCAAAGGTGGGACATTAGTGAGCTTGATACCCACAGAGATCCCGCCCTGTCTAATTAAAGAGCTTCAAAACGCAATCTTCAAATTTACATGGGGGATAAAGCGTCCTAGAATACGTAGATGCATACATAGACGCGTCCACCGTTACTGGGAGGGCTGGGAATCCCGGACATTGGAAGGTACGTTATGGCTGCACAACTGGCCCTAATGCTCAACTAGACCAAACAAGGGAACAGAAAAGGTTGGTGCAGGATCAAACAGGCAGCTACCCTGATACCATTGCTGGCTCTCCAAGCACAAAGCCCCAAAGCTCGCGAGTCGGGGAGGAAACTGTTGGAAGCTACTAAGGTGTCCCTGCAATGCTGGGACAGAACCATGACAAAGAAGAAGTTCAGAAGGGGTTTAGGCCCATTCTCCCCCGCAGCACACAACATAGACTTTACCCCGGGCCCACTGCCGAAGTTCTGGAAAGGAAGGAAAGGCGCGGAAGCCCTGACCTTGAGAGAGATGTTTCAAGTTGGAGTCCCGATCCTCTTCACGGAAGAAATTTGTCAGTGAGCGTGAAAGGTGCAGATACACCCAAATAAGACACTGGATCTCCCATCCAGTGGTGAAAAAAGCAGCTACAAGGACTCCAATTTGTCTTGAGCTAACTATGCAGGAGGGGGAAACAGCAAGAGGAATATCGAGATTATACAGACTGCTCGATGATGCACAACTGGCAGACAACCTTCCTTACATAAGGAACTGGGAAAGAGACATTGGAGAATCAATCACGGAAGTGGAGTGGGGCTAGATATGGGATAGAGCCCACAAATCCTCTAAATGCACAGCGATAAAGGATGCAGCGTATACACTTTGCTACAGGTGGTACATGCCCCCTTACAGACTACACAAAATAAACTCTGAATATCCCTTGGACTGCTGGAGACGATGTGGGGAGAGGGGGGGATATGTACCACATGTGGTGGACATGTCCTAAAGCAAGGACCTACTGGAAGGAAGTACTAGCGCACATCAAGGACATAACGGGAAGAGAACTATTGATGTCTCCCAAAATAATCCTACTAGGAGCGGTCGCAGAGGGGTCGTATGCAGCAGCAGGTCACATCGCCTCTCTAATTACGCATCTACTCTCAGCAGCAAGAATGACGCTGGCACAATGCTGGAAAACGAACGAGGGTCCAACAACGCCATGGTGGTGCGTCAAGATATGGGGGTTCATGGCAATGGAGAAAGTAACTGCCATAAAAGCAGGGAAATACCTGAAATTCTTGTACATCTGCTCCCCCTTCCAGGACATTGTTGGGGAAAGAGAAGCCCTGTTCTACAAACCACAGTCTCTTAAGAACGTTCATGTCTGTTGACAGCCAGGATCACAAAGAAAGCAAGACTCCCATACGGATACAGACTAGAGGAAGTATGAAAAGTCTCTGGGTGTGTAAAGGTAAGGGTGGGGGGAGGGGATGAAAGGCCTAGAATAAAAGGGTAAAACTTGGGGGTTTCAGTTGTACAGTGATGAACAACTAAGTTATTATACAAGTTCATATTGCTATGTGTTCTACCACTATGTCTTTAATGTTTGCACAAAGATCTGTACCACTGAATGAAAAAGAGTGGTGAGAAATTATGTGTCTCCTGATTCGGCTTTTAGGTCTATCACTGTTTTTATCACAAATCGATTTTTGGAATCTCCATTTTGATTGGTATCACATTTGGCCACTCTGAAGGCAGTGTGTCGTGCAGTTGCATGTTTGGTTTCGGATGCACAGAAGTTTGATCATACTACTCCTATTATGCTGTCCCTCCATTGGGTACCTCTGGAAGCTACAATTACATTTAAAGGTGTATGTATAGAATACAAAGCTATCCATATTCAGACTCCTGCTTAGTAAGCAGTTAAGCAAAAAATAACAGGAGTGTCAAGAGCTTCCCACAGTCAAGAGTCACTATGTCTTGAAGTACCAAAGTTGGACATGCAACTTTTGCAAAAGATGATGAAAGTAAATATACCACCAGGAATGTTTCAACAACCGAGCATGGTTTGAAACAATGAGTTTCACCATGTTTGGTTCATTGAGGGACGCAGTGATATAGGGTCAAGCTGCGATGCAATCTCCTGATGGATCGATGTTTGGTTTGATTGCATGGTGGTTCAAAGTCATCTGCATATTTTGCTGATGCTCAAGCTGGATGGGTGGCTCTGCTCTCCTGGGGGAATGTGGCATTGAGCCGGTTGACCGGAAGCAAACAGCATAGGTTTGATGTTTGGGTGAGTGCCAAAGGCAGCACCATTGCGTGCTGTTGGTTTGAATGTGTGAGGATGTTATCCCAAATAGGTTGGAACAGTGAAATCAGGAATGATGGCTGTTCTGGCTCTCAGGATGTTGTGATGCACCCTACACAGGGCTCCAGGACAAGTTGACCTGGGGAGGTTTGGAAGTAGGGTGGTAGCAATTGGTCTTCAGCAAAGTAACATCAATGTGCCCTTAGAGTGGGCAGAGAGTATAGCCTGCCTATGTCTTGGAGTACTCCTTCTTCGCCTCAGTGACCTTTACAAATTAATTCTTCTTGAAATCCAGGAATAAATTAAAGATGGAGTGGGAGACTCCCTTTTTATAAGTAAAATGCTGCTGGGTATTGGAAGAAAACAAGAATGTGTTAAGTGGTCCAATCTCCATTCTTGAGACAAGTGACCCTTGTCTTCTGATATGATACCCAGAGAGTCATGTTCCATAGAAAGTGAAGGGGACAGGAAGGAGAGAACAGCCCAATGAAAAGTAAGATGGAGGAATCCTTCTTCAAACCCACTTCTGTTCTCTGACAGTCCTAGTGTTTCCCCTTTCCCAGCTTGCAGCTTTGATGGCTCTCTTTGTGTAACCTTTGGTGCGAGGCAGTTCTTTGTCATGGAATTGTATCTTTTAAGTTCAGGCTCTCAGTACATCTCCAGTTGAGGGATCCCAGGCCTGGCAAGGAAGGATTTACGTTCTTCCCAGAAGGTCAACATAGGAATGAATCATGCCTCGTGTTTCTTTCATAGGAATGCAGACATGCATGTGCCTGCAATCCAAGTAACCTCATTAGCAGCTCTTAGCTCACAGGAATGACACTGGCATGCTACAAACCAGATGTAGCTTTAACATTTATGTGAACCACCAACCACCATACCAAAACCTAGGTATGGATTATATTCTCAGCTTATCATGCTAGCAGGTTATAGTTTATCATAATTGTGATGGTTTTGAAACAAAGATGTAGACTTGAATTCAACCTCTGTACTTCAGTGACTTGGATGTCACTGCAGATTTCGCACAGGGCATCTGCAACCCCTGATCCTGTTCTGTTCCCTTTGATAGAAGGAGCTGCAGCTCTGGATACTGATGCACAGGCAAAGGTGAACATTATGATTTTGGCATTGAGTTTACTTGGGGGTTCCATTAGCATAACATCTTTTCTGAGATGGATTACCACATCATTGTATCATAATAAAAACGAAAATCTAGGGCTTTTACACTCTGGCCAATGGCAATCATTCACAGATGCATGGAGCTAAAGACAGAACTTCATCTGCTGCCATAATCCTCATTGTCCTATTTGCAGCTTTTGATACTGTTGATCATGATATCCTGCTTTAAAACCCAGAAACCTCAATGAGCATCTCAGGTGTGGGACTAAAGTGATTTTCATCTTTTCTGGTAGACCACTCCCATCATGGATTCCTTCTCTCCAAACAGCGAGATAACTTGCAGAGTACCCTAAACCTCTTCTCTCTTCACTACATTTATGAACCCTCTGCCTTTCTTCAACAACAACCATTTAGTTGACTGGTATATAGTTGCTATGATGTGCCAATTTACCAACATAGGGAGGTGCAATAAAGAAAGGAAATTCAAATGGACCTAGCATAATCATGAGCGACAACAAAGAAAACCTGTCTGTGCATTGCATACATACATAGCTTATATGCATCCACCATAAGTGTGGTTGTTCATAAAAGCCTAGTAATGGGTCAACATTTGACACCATTTCCTTTTTTAAAAATGAGATGGTCAATTCTGTCACAAACAATATATACATTAACAGTGATGATATTTACTCAGTCACACCATGCATCTTGTAAAGCAAGAATGCAAAAGCTTTATTGATGGTTTGGAAAAAAGTTGATCAAGTGAAATGTTCTTGTACAGAGTCCTCTTTCCAATGTTTTCAAGGGAGTCCACCTCTGAGTCCTATATGTTTTGATCCTATGTGGATTGTGGGATCTTCCTCAGGAGCCAGACATTAATAGAATGGTGTATGTGTGTCACATAAACTGTGGATAAATAACCATGGGGAAAAAGTGTAAAATTTGCCTTAGTGTTGAGCAAAACATGTTTATTTTCAATTTTAAATAAATGTGAACGAGCAGATATCTTCACTTACTTCAGTTAAATGAGAGCGAATTGTGATAAATCATTCATTCAATTTATTGTAATCCCATAATGGTGGAATTAATGGACCAGGGCCTGTAAGTGAGTGAGATATTTTCAGTACAACTGGTGTATTCCCACTGTTACCTAACCAACTTCTGCTGTGATATAAAAGCAACATTGCAAAGCACTGTATCATTTAGGAAAAAGCGAGTAAAGAAGAACCTAGGTATATGTTTCAGCTTTTTGGCTCCAAGAGAAGTAATGCAGCTTATTGGTACTGAAAAACTGATTGATGTAAAAGAAAAAATGATAAAGGGAAAAGGTCGTTTGAGTGGTATGGATTAATTTGTCATAATAAAATATGACAAACATGAAGTTGGTATCAGTAAAGCAGTACATGCACTACTTACTTCTTGGTTATTCGTAGCTTGCCGAGTGTGAGTGTGGCAAAGCTACATGGTTGATATGCAGTTGCATCTGAAGCGTGATGCAGGCAGCCTCCCTGTTGCTCATTCAAGATTGGATGTATTCCAATCACTTTTGCCTCACTGGTCAACAACAGAAATTGTTTTTTCTGGAACAATCATGTCAAAAGTTGCTTTCTTTGAAGTATTAACTGTCATTGGGTTCACTTCAATCATAACATAACAAGTCAACAGTTGAAATGCAATCCAGAACACACATAAAAATTAAAACCCAAGCTCAATGCAGTCAGCAAGAATGCTTAGTGCCACCTTTTAAAATTGAGGCGAACATGCCACTTCCTCATACTATATAATAAAATGCCAGGTGTATGTTTGTCTGAAACCATCATTCACCCGCTTCACCTTTAACCTCAGCTGGCAGGAGTGTTGCCTTATCCATACAAAAATAAGACTTCAAGTTCATCTTCCAGGTGAACGAAATGTGTATTTCAACAACAAAAATGTTTATTTCAATATGTATTCCAACACCAAAAATGTGTATTTCAACAATAACATATACAATTTACTGGCCAAAAAAGCCCACGACAAGGATATCACTTTAACAGCATACTTCAAGTTGCATGAAAAGAATCATGCTGCATGTGAAATCTATTACTCTGAAATCCCTCAACATTATGTATTTGAGTCCAAAACCCATGAGTGGAATCCAAGACAATGTGGAGCAGATACAACAATTGGCTGTATGTACTATGTTGAACTTCAACGGTTATGAGAGATTTTGTTTGAGATTACTACTCCTCCACGTAAAAGGAGCAAGATCCTTTACAACATTTTTTTTCTATTAACATAAATGATGTGAAAATACATCACATAATATATTTACACTCTGAAAATGTCTTCCTTTATTCACATTTGCCCATGCACACAGGCTTTTCCACTAGTACACCATAAAAGATTTCAGTTATCATGCACTAGTCATTACTAAGTGTAACTATTTCGATATGATTTACAGTGGCAGCCCCCGAAAAACATTAACAAGCCTACAGCTGGTTCAGAACTTTGCATTCTTTTACCTGAAACATGCATAACAAGTCACCAGAGCTTTGTGGTGACATGGTATGAACAACATTGTGATGACATGTCTACCAGGCCCAGTTACGAACTGATTTCACTAGACACAACACAAAACTATGGTATGCCCAGGACAAATGGAAAACCTATGTACAAATACAGAAACTGAGTTCACTTGTGGAAATTAACAATCAGATCTATTCAGAAAACCTGCAATCACTAAACAAATGAAAATATCTGGACAAGTTGAAAGAAACTCAAAATAACACGATTAAAAGGAAAAAGGAGTTAAGCTTATGGAGTTATGGCTACAACATATAAAATGAAAAGTCTACAAACCTTGGAAATCTAAAAATGAATGTAGATACACTCATTCTCAATCAACTGTTTTGCAAATACAAATTACATACCACTATGAATGAAACATTCACTAATAATACATTAGAACTAATATCTTACATCAATAAGGTAGTTATCATGTCTAGACTTTATTTTGTACAAATAGCAACTTTTAACTGCTTGCAAAACAGATTTTATTTTCAACTAAAATAAATATATGTGTGTTATGCTTACTATCTGTTCAAACATGATGTCTTAAAACTTTAAGAATGCCAACATTAAGGTAAGGAAGTCACATTTCTACTATCCAATGCGAATATAAGGTAATACTTCAGGTCCTTATTTCCCATATTGCTGCATTCCATGCATGCAAATATAAACTGTGTTTACTTTTACAGCCTAAAGCCTGTATTTTCTTTAATCATTTACAGTTGAATTGAAACGGTTTTTATTCTATATGAGGGAGGAATGATCATTTTACCTTCCTTACGAAGTAAGTGCTTCAGTCTTTTGAGATGGAAATGGGTGTTTCTTTCATTTTGTTGGGGACACCTTATATTAATGATGGCTTTGCCCCAGATTTTGTCTCTACCGGCCACTTTGAGCAATGAGGCCTAAGATTGTAATGATCATATTTCAACTCATTAGTAAGTTAATCAAATTATTACACACTTACTTAATATTGAGTGGATGTTAGTCACATATCCCTTGTATAACTAAAGGAAATGTGTGTTTTGTTCCATGTTCTGTCGATTACTATTCCCGGTCCTAAAGAAAACATACTTCCCCAGTTCTGGAAGACTTTGAGTTTGGATATGAAGACAACATAAATCTGTTAAAGTTGTCTCAACTTGTAGACTATTTGTTGTAGTGATGGTTTGTTGAATCATCATCTGTTCACTCTAGCAAACAACAGTCTTACTGTTTATCTTCCCTTCTTCTTTTGGGGTAACAGTGCCGACAACAAGATTTTAAGTGATGTGATTGCATTGTTGCCCATTTTTGCACTTTTAGCACGATCTGCCCTTTTGTTTGGGTTATCCAAGGTCGGGATCACTGATTCATGCACCATGCACTTTTGTGCCCAATGATTTTAACATGATCTATTTATGCTGATGTTAGATGTCCTATATATTGTCCATATTGATGTTGTACGGAATATGTGATTTACCCTCATCACTTGGATAGTTTTTTAATGCATCCTATTTTTCTAAAATCAATATAAAAATATCTATTCATTAAATAGTTTTTGCTCATGGTCCCCTTCATTTATCAAAATCGTTTTACAACACTAAGGTAGAAAAAACACTCTCTTCAAGTGTAAACAATTGTAAAGCCTTCAAATATTAGGTACAGAAACAATAATGCACACCCTCTCACCCCAAATCAAAGCTATCCCTAAGAGGAAGAAAGTCCATCACACAACAAATCGAACTTTAATTGATACTAGAAAAGAAAACTCCCACAAACTCAGTCCAAATTCAGTAGGTCCCTCATACAACTTCCATCACACTACACATTGAAGATGTATTCACACTTCACCACTATGTCACATTTGCTTTAATTATTCAAAATATTATGTCAGTAAAGTCCAATAAAAAATAATGTATAATTCACCAGTACTCAAAAGACACACAGTGACTGAACATGTGAAAAACAGGTATCTGTTCCAGTGGATAAGGATCTATGTTAGAAATCAATCCAAGTGCAATCCAAGTGTAATGCACAGTATATAAAGGACAGTCAGTCCTAAGGAACACCACTATTATATATATATATATATAAATATAAATATATATATATATATATATATATATATATATATATATATATATATATATATATATATATTTGACAGGATATCACACATCTGATAAGCATCTTCCATAAAATCCACTTTTTAATGCTTGAGAAAACCAATGGCAGCTTATTCATGGTCAAATCCACACAGTAATTTTAAAGTATTTTGGTTCAATCACCTTCCTATTTGCTAGTGTTTCATTCATTTGTCATTGTCACTGGAAGGGTTTAATGCTGTAAAGGGATACAGCACCATCTGTCCATCCGTTGTGTTCTTCCCCTTGTAAGGGTGGCATTTCATTTCTACTAGCATTGGAAGGGTTTGATATTTTATGGGTGTACCATTCTGTGTGTTGTTCTGTTCTTTCCATTTCCTAGGGCCCATGACATTAAAGTGGTTTATTTTTCATTTATATAATGCCAACATTTCCGCTGATCTCCTGGACATCATCTTGTCTTAGTTCTTACTAAGTAATGATAAAGCAATATATTATACAGACATTCAGAAATCTCCAAATACCTCTAAATAATCATATTTAGCTACAAAAGCAATCATCAGAGCTTATATAAAAGCTTTTTTCTTCTTACAGAAGCAGATTTAACATGCATGCTAGGATGCATAATGTTTGTTCTTCAAAATAGAGGTACTTTCATACTTTGTTTTCTATTCACATGGGAAGGATTTGTAAATATATGTCAAACCTACACAAATTGTGATACCCCCACAAATGGGAAGAAAACAGACATTATTTTACTCCATAGTCAACTTATCGAAATGCCCAAAAATCTATTTGACAATTTATAATAGGGGAGGACAGTACTCAATTTTTTAGGAACTGGACATTTCTTGTCCTTTGTGGAAGCATTCTCCTTTGTCTTCTGAGGTCTCTTCCTTTTCTGACAGACACCGCACATGCCAACATTGGTCTATCAATGACAATGAGCTACTTAAATGGCATTTCCACTTGTTGCTGTAAACCTATTGGTCTCCATTTAGAGATTGGTGCCCTCAAAGGATGAGACCTTTGAAAATACTTTGTTCACACTTGACATGACACTAATGTTGGCAGTTAAAACTCTCTCTTTGTTTTAAGCACGGCATAGTCCATTGGCACACCAATGTCTCTAATGCAAATATTTTACATTTTCTGTCCCAATTGCCATTTTGCTATAGGATGGAGTCATCTCAAGGGCATTAATTCATCTTCTCCAGGGATGGCCTTACTGTAGAGCCTGAGCTGTATTGCAGCAGAAAGAATCCTATAGGGTAATAGACAATGACGATCCTAATTTTCCTATTGCCTTCGAATGTTTGGAACATCCTACCTAAGCATTTTTCCATGGAAGAAAACCATCTGACATCCAAGAAACACTCTTTGATCATTGCTGTTCATCCGATTCATTTAGTTGAAGAGCACTGTCATGAGCAAACACAACAAGAAAGTACCCAATCCTTTTGCTTTGCCTAATGCATGTAAAAGGCATCTAGTACTAGATCAACAAACAAAGAAACATTGGAGACCTGCCTGCTGTACCTCTTGCTTAAGGAAATACATGCAACTAAATGTTCATCACCTTCCCCCTACACCACCTCAGGTGAATAGGAGCTCTAATGGACAAATCAACATCCTTAAAGAAATTGGTTCTGCCAGATTTCCTGCCTCATGAACCACTACAGACAAACACTCACAGAGTAATTTCTTTTTTTTTGTGTAAAATAGTTGGTTACACACTTTTCAATATTTGAATCCACGATAGAAAAACATTAATTAAATTAAATAGCATGCCTTTCCTCAAAAGTCTCTACAGGCATTTCTCTTATTATGTGCTCATCTTTTTATTCTTTCATCCCTCCTCCTTCAATTTTTTTCAGCACTGCCTCTAGAAACTTTACAGCGGCGTAGTTAATTTTCACATTTCGACAGCGAATTATCAGTTCCCACTATTGCTCAGCCTCAAGATCTCCCGGATCTATGATTTGATTGTATAGGTGGACACTCCTCAATCTTTCCATTTCGGGCAGAAGAGAATCAGATGTCTTCATGTTTCACTTTCAGATTTACAGAGCCGGCAGTCTGTGCAGTTCTGATGTTTCCCATATCTTTGCAATGTGGTTTTATTATGCAACAAATCTAATGGAAATCTTAACAATAGATTTTGCTGCTTGCAATAAGGGGATTTCTTCAAGTACATAAGAAGCACATTCATCGCTCCACAGTCAGTTTTCAGAAGAGTGTGAGTCCAAGACTTTGATCTTGCCTCTTCTTTTTTCCACCTGTCATCTGCCCAAAGATTCTGCTTCATTAACATTTGATTTTTGGCCAAGGTGTCTGTCAAATTTCCGAGATTGTTCAGGACTGAATCACATTCTGTTTTAACTTTATATTGTGTAGGGCAATCATTAAGTGTTGCTTTTCTGTACAACATCAGCTTATTGCAGGTGACTTGTGCATAGAGCGATATCAGTCCTACATCTTGCCGAATTATGGCCATTGGGATAGATGTTGGTAATCGTAGACTATGTTTCCAAAAGTAACCTTCTAGAAAATTCCACAACTCAGGTTTTATTCCTAGGCAGGTTTCTCCTCCGTTCAAGAGGGCAGGGGACACTTTTTGCTTATAGAAAGCAATTATCAGTTGCAGCGAAAATTTCTCATATCTTCTGTCGATGACCTTTCCTGGAGCGGTGAATCTATTTACTTTCAGTCTAAATCTATCCATCAGGCTTTTTTTTGCTTTTTAGCATACTTATTTGGGCTCCCAGATACTTCAATTCCTTTATTGGTTTCAGTTGTTTCCCATCTAGTATCCATCTTTCTTTTTGTATTCTCTTCCATCTGTTATCGGTGAGACCCATAATTTCTGAATTTGCAGCATTTATTTTCAAGTCTGTGTTTAGCAAATATTTCGCCAACAAATTTAAAGATCTCTGCAAACCAATCTTAGTCTGGTCTAGTTGAATTATGTCATTGGCACACAAATGTCTGCCTACTTCGGTGCCATTTATTTTTGGTGCAAATGAAAGCTTTGTTTCTGGGATCACTTTCATAGCTTCGATATAGTAGCTAAACAAAGTGGCAGCCAAAGGGCATCCTTTTTTTAGTCCGTTCTTAGTCTACATTTTTCTAGATAAATTGCCATGTTGATCTAATTTAACCTTCATAGACGTGCCAGAATAGAGCTCTTTTATCGCTTTAGAAGGTAATTCAGGCATCCATTAGATTCAAGCTTACCCCACAGCAGACTTTGATCTATACTGTCAAAAGCCTGCTTTAGGTCAGTGCTAGCCATTTAGAACTTTTGCTTGTTGTGTGATGCTCTTTTTTTCAATATACTTAGGTAGAAATAATTTGAGGCTACCACCTACTTGTTCCACGAAACCTGACTGTCTGATGTCATAAGACTTTGATTCGTTAATCCAATTTTTCAGTCAGTTTAGGAGCAATGTAGCGAATATTTTCCCTACACAATCAATCAACTCAATCGGGCAATAGTTTGTTGGTTGCATTCTGTCCCCTTTTTAAAAAATGGGTACTATGATTGTGCCATTCCATGACTCTGGTACTTTTCCGACCCTCACTATCCTTTTAAATAGTGTCTTGAAAAATTCAGACCATAATGTTGGATTCCCTTTTAATACTGCATTCGAAAGACCATCGGGCACGGGTGCTCTTGATGCACTTGCATTCCTAATGAGATTTTCAATCTCTTTCCGATTGATTGCTATGTTACCTCAGGTAACAGGGCTCTGAGGTATTTTAGTCTTCTGCAATTTGCTCCTGCTCAGGCTTTTTGTCGTCGAATAAAATCCTAAAATCATTTGTCCACGATTCATCTGCAATCAGGTTTATGATTCATGGATCTGGATCGCCTTTTTTTTCCATTTAGCAGTTCCCATAGATTTCTGCTATTTGAGCTTCCCACTGCTCTAAGTATACTTTCTGCATCACTTTTAAGAAGTATTGTTTGATGCGATTTTTGCCAATTTTTAAAGCGCTGTTTTCTTTTTTGTGTTCAGCTACTTCTTTGTAGTATACATGAATTCTTTTGAATTGTGGGTCTGACTTTCTTTAAAGGCTATCCGCGTCTGATTATATTCTGCTGAGTTTGTCTCTCGAAGTTTCCACTCTTTTAACTCTCTTGTCAGAACGGGATGGCTTTTGTTTTTATTCTCAATCGATTGCGTTTGGGTTCCAGTTGCAATTTCTCTCTCCAGCAAATGTTTTGTTCTTTTTCTTTTTCTCTTCCTGCTATCTTGACTACAATGGGATCATGATCACTGTGTGGATTATGTTCCACCTTTAAACTCAAAATAGTTTCCAACATGTTTCCAGTTATGAAAATATTAAAAAAATAGTCCATAGGCACCCCTCTGCGAGTACGAACATGGCCCATAGACCTGTCATTTGGGAAGGTACCCACGCGAGAGTCCCCAGCCACACTTTAGCTCACTGTACCTTTCACAGATGGGAAATATCCACTTGCATATCAGTCTTTGTCCCGCCCACATGGGCAGTCCAGCACCAAAATGCTATGGCAATTCCCTTCTGAACAAAAGTACCAACAGCAACCCCATAAACGTGTTCCAGCCTTGTTGGGCCTCATCATTGAGGTGGAGCTGTGCCTCTCTGAGCACAGTGAGCAAGGGATCCATGTCCAGATGACCCTAGGAAACTTGGGATGACTAAACATAAGTCCCTTAAATAATCAAAAAATAGTCCATAGGTGCCCCTCTGCAAGAACGAATATGAAAATATAGTCCAACAAAGCCTTCTTCTGTCCGTGTTGGAACTGGTGGCATGTCTCCTTTTATATTGCCATTCAATCTATGGATGCCCCTATGCTCCATTTCCTCCATCCAGATTTTCCCTCGGAGCCTCTTTCTATTTTTATATTTGGATTTTAGCTCTTCATTTATCCAGTCTTCTTCAAAGCAATGTGCATTTAAATCGCAAATTACTATTTGTATATTGCAATATTTCTCAGAAAGCAAGTCAAGCCATTCAATTATTTGATCCACAAAGGATGTCTCCCTCCACATTCATGAGCTTTCAATATACATTTAATAGAAGGAAAAATGTTGTGGAGTATAATTATATGGATTTGGATTTATGGCTTCTGCAACAGTCATATCTGCCCCATTTATTAACATTGTTAGCAGGCCAGAGGACGGTCTTCCATTCAGTCCTCCTTTTGCTGAATTGAGTAAAATTGTATACCCATCCAGCAGAGGGGGCTCTTCTAACCAAGTTTCTTGAATGCATATCATTTTCAAATCGTAAATTTGCTTGTGTTTTTCATTGAATAGATGCCGGAAGACTCTGGTGTTCCAACTCCCAAATTTTCATGTTGTGGGAGTTGTGTTTTTCGCGTCGTAGGCTCTGGTTTGTTTAGCTAGAGTTCAAGCCACCCAATTCCATGAGTCTGGATCATCTGACAATGTCGGAATGTATCAGTTTTGAGTGTCTGATGTATTTCATCCCTTGATGGTAATTTGGATCTTATTCAGAAAGTCTTTTTCTTTAAACAATGTTAGATAGGCCTCATCTTCTTCCTAGCTACTTGATTTGCCATCTGGCTGGTGTATTGAGAAACCACTGTAACGCAGCTCTCTTTCCACTTTGGCATTCCAAGCTAGAGGTTCAAAGGTCTTAAGTCCTTCTTGGCTCTGTCTCCTAGCCTCGTTTTCATATTGGTCTACTCTTTCTTTACAGCAAATCCCAAAGATTGACAATCATCACCTGCTTCGATCATTAAGATTGCTATATGAGTGGAGTTTAGTGGTCATTTTTATTTTCATCTGGGAAGCTCACGGTCTGTATATCACCAACCGTATCATTCTCAAATGTGTTGTAGCAATTGCATTATGGTATACCGATCGAAGATGTATTGTAGAAATTGCATTATGGTGGACCGATTTAAGATGAGTCCATCTGTTGCGGTCACGATTCTCTCAAGCCTCATCTCCGTTTCCGGATCCCAACTCACCCTTTTCTTAACGTTAGCTTGCTTTTTTGTTATTCCATCGGGAGTTTCCATTAGACACAATTTGCTTTTGTCATTTGTAGGTTCATGTTCTTTTGTATGCTAACTGTCTTTGGTTGTGTTAAGAGAGATTTCATTATAGTGTCTTGTGAAAAGATATCAATATTACTGTTGATTTTAGTACTGCATTTCTCAATTTTTTTGCTTAAAGTCATGCCATCATTCAAAGATTTTGTGCGCAAACAGATTTCTTTTGCTGCTTCATTAAAGAAGCCATAGATCTTCCTCCTTTTTTACGGGCTTTGGGATTGATCGTCTTCTTCATATACTGATAAATGCAGTAATTTGCTAATGCTTTGTCATGATTCCTGCCCCTCATGTCCCCAGCCCTCCAAGATGTCAGGCTGGAGCCAGGCCACGATCACCTACATGGCCCTCAAGGGCCTCTCCATCCCTCCAAAGACCCACTTGGAGTCAGACTTGGCGCTTGTGGCACCAGACTCACTCACTCCCATAGGATAACATTGGGGATTGGACTTGTAGTGCATTGATGCGGACAAGATGGATGCCCCCACATATTTCGGTTCCCAGAACTGCATGTGCAGTCTAGTCTTTTGGGTGTGGTTCAGCCCAGAGAGACCTGGGATACCCAGAGACTAATTAAGCCATGCCCAGGCTGAGAAACATGCTTTGCGTTTTCTGCATCTGCAGTGTGACACTCAGTGTTCGGATCGGTCTCCAGTAGGCCTGCATCTTTCTTCTGCTCTCAGCTCCTGCAAGAACAAGAACACGGTTAGGAACAGCCTTACCTTGCGGCGCTTCTGCCCATCATTCATCGCTCCTTATGTTCTGCGGCCATCTTCAGCTGTGTCATTCCCATCCCGGCACGCTGCTTCCTAAGGAAAAGGGAAAAGAACAAAAAAAGGCATTAGTAAGCATTCAGCAAATCTTCGCTTATTTTTAAAGACTGTACGAGCTTCAAACGCTTACCTGAATACCAGCCACTCTGGGGGAACTCTTTCTCCGGAACTTCTCATCCATCTGCAAGAGGGAAAAGACACTCCAGGTTAGCGTGGAAACATCTAGAGGCGCTGCATAGCGCACTTACTCACCGCATTTGTTCTTCATAACCGGCATCCACGCTGAAAATGTCGCGGCACCTAAAAGAGACAGGAAAATAATTCAGTTCAATACAAATAAGAAAGGGGTGCATCGCGGTCTCACTCACCTTCAGCGCTACTCATCTCAGCAGCACGCCGCCAACCCCGGACGCCGGCCATCATCTAAGTAAGAAAAGGAAAAAAGTTAGAGAACTGTTCAAAAGACTCATTATACTTACCTGTCAGATTCTTGCTAGTGAAGTAACTAGGCAGCAACGAGCCTGCATCAATCAACGCCCCCCTGCACTGAAAGAAGGACGGAGAGCACACTTTCCAAGAAAACAAGGTGAGCTGTGGATCAAAGGGAAGGTTTGGACCCCGGGAAAGAAGGGGTTCAAGCACACAGACAGAATAAGGAGTTACATTTTACCAATCCTGTGTTTCAGGCCCAGTTTCCAGTCTAGTAGACTCCAGGGAAGGGTTTGAGGGAAGGGTTCGAGGTCATAAGAGGTCAGAACAGGCTGAGTGATGTCTCCGTGGATATCAGGTGAGCGTTACATGCTTTCATTAAATTCGCTAACTTCATCCTTTGGGAGTTTTTGTTCTGATTTATTTATATTTTTGTTCTTGGATCTCTCTGCAGTTTGACTTATGCATAGATTTTTCGTTACTTATGGCAAAGTAATTTTTCTAAGGAAGCTCTTGGATCCACTGTTTCTCTGGTGGCTACAAAGAGCCCTTCGTCATGGTTTAGCCGGTTTTCACAGATTTGTTCTTGAGCCATAGTCGGGCCAGTGAGGCTAGTGGATGGAACATTTACAATAGCAACTTCCACTTGAACCAAATGTTCGCAATTTCGTGATGTACTCTCTCTTTTGTTGATCGTTGTTGAATCGATTTGGCAGTTGTTTCCGGTAGCTAACTCATCGTACCTAGTTGATTTTGTTTGTTCAAAGTTAGTCTTGTATAAGTGATTTTGAAACCGAGAAGAGATTTCCCTAACTCCCCCTAAGAATATGCATTTGTCAGATTTGGTGTCTTGCAAGAGGTCAATCAGGGATTTAAGGACAATTCCGTCCATTTCTTTCTCTCTACCTCTCTTTTCTTTAAGTGCTTCCATTAAAGATTCCACATAAGTCATCTTGGTGTTCATCAATGCTAATAAAGTTGACTGATCTTTATAATTTTCACTCAAAGATTCATACAATTTGAGGAAAGGGGCTAGAGTTATCGAAACTGCTGAAATGAATGAATCTTGCATCTTTTCAGCCATGATGGTTTGGTGGGTTCTTTTTCTGGGTGTCTATCTTTGGTATTACATCTATAGAGAGACGACTGTCTGAAGTTTCACCTTTTTGCTTGTTCCCATCTGGCACTTTTGCTGTCATCTGTCTCTGAGGAGTCATTGTTGGTCATCACTTTTATTGGAGTTAACACAGCTGCTATATTAGCATCATCTATAGGTTTATCTCTTTTGTTCTTACACTGAACAGCTTTAATGGATGGTGTGTCCAATTTTCCAGTTTGCTTATTATTGTACGTTTTCTGACTTCGGTATAGATTTGTCACAATAGCGGTTTCTTGAGCTAGTGTATTAACTGTCTCAGAATGTCCCATGGTTTTCCTCATTTTCTCCAATTTTGCCGTTTCTTGGCACATATTTCCCTCTTAGGTATCAGGGTAATTCATTTCGACAGGCGGTCCAGGCAACCTTTTACTAGGGCTTTGAAGCGTGAGTCTCTTCGCATCACAGCCTCCCATTTAGTTTTGAATGAGAGATTTTGCTGAATGAAGACTGTCGGCCGTTTCAGCACATTTATTCTTCTCATTGGTTGCCGAAATCTTCTCTAAAAGATTTTTACTGCGTGTGTTTCCTCTGTAAGCTGGTGACTTCAGCTCACTATTTCTTGATCTTCTGTTTTTTTACATTTTTCACAGCAATTTTATTTAGACTGTTAATTGTTTTTAACTTCATAAGTGGATGTCTCTCGAGGTGATGGTGCTCTGAGATTGCTGGGCACTCTGACTCTCCACATGTCAGTAATGTGTTAGACAAGAGGTCCTCATCAGTTACTACATCATTTGGTTCGTACAATAAATAATGTTCATTTTCTCTTAATTTCCTTTATAGTGTAATGTTCATTATACTCTTTAGATGTTCTGGCACTGCTAGAGGAGGAGCTTTGGCTTTCAAATGCCATTTTAGTGTTCCAAGTTGGGAATGGAGGGCTTCTTTTGGTGGCTAATTTTCTTTGATTCTTAACCCCAGGTCTGGTGCCATTTCGTGTTTTGCCTATAGCTCCCGAAGAAGGGCCATCACAATTTTGTTCAGTAGTGATGCCTACGAGTTTGGACGACTGATCAGCTGACTCTTGGCTCTGTGCGATGTGCGACAAAGAGGGAGAAATCACTACATTAGCCTCTACAGGCTCTGTCAGCCTCTCATACCCGTCCATCTGACCAGTGTGTGGTGTGGAGAACGGGCCTGCTATGCAAGTCTCCATACTCTTCTGCTGCTGGTCGGCTTCCTCTCTGTTTTGCATAGTCGAAGGCGTTGAGTGAGGAGTTACAGCACCGTCTCCCGTGGATTCAGAGATCTGTAATAATCGGTCTCTCAGTGGCTCACATTCTGATTTCACTTCATGATGCTCCGGGGTCAAAGAAATGTTGCCAGTAAGAGAGTCTGAGTTAGGAAGTCTGAATGCTTGCATTTAATTAGTGCTGGGATGATTTTTTCCGGTTCTACAACTGCTTGCAGTTAAGATGCTGCTTTGCATGCAAGACGGTGACGGTAGCCTCGTCAGCGCTGCTGCTGGCACATTCACACATGCTACTCTATTAGCTATATACTTTGGAGTTGTTTTAGCTTGCATTTCAAGCTCCTTGTACGTTGTAGGCCGTCTGAATTTGGATCTATTTCCGAAATCTTTCCTCCGCTGATCTCCTATCCTCTCCGGGAACACTCAGCAAACACTCTGCGACACTCCACGTCCGGAAGTGTGTTTAGGAAGCTGAGATTTAGTTAAGACTGAAAACAGACTCCAGGTCAGTCTTAGCAGTGAAAAACAGCTCCAAAAAGCAGCAAAGCAGGGGAAGTCCTTCAGTCCCCAACACTCTGCAACAGGGTAATTCATCTGCATGCCCAACTCCTCTATTATGGCACTACAAACTAGACCACAACCAATGACACAGAGGAAGGTCTTCACTACTCTTTTGATCCCTGACCTGAACTATCCTTCATGCATCCATCCTCCCTCGCTAGCCCCTCACTACTAAAATCTTTCAATGTTGCACCACACTCACGCCACATCAGACGACCCAATAGATCATGGATACTAAACACAGATTCCTACTCTATCCATTTGCACAACCCAAACCCATACCTGCTCTAACAACCATGGGATCACACATGCAGTTTATTAGACCCAGTTGTTTGCCAATCTGCACAGAGTATCCGTATAAGAGCACAGAGAGTGCCCTTGACCTGCACTGAAAAACACTACTGGTTTCTGTAATTGCTTTTCCATTTATCCCAACACCCCACTAACTTTTTCTTAGAGTACCATGAGTAGAGAGGACAACGTCTTTGGTAGAATGGATCTGTCCTTACCTCACCTTTCCTTACTAATGGCCTGAAAACTACAACTCTTGGCAATCAGTTTGGTGTGAACAAATGAGGTTGGAGATGACAGCTCCAGGTCAGTACTGGCTTTAAAGTGGTTTTAAAGATGCGGATGCCTGTCCAGCAGGAGGGATTACAGATTTATTGAGAAGGTCAGCCTCCCTTGAGTAAGGTTACGATTCATCCCAGAAACTACAGCAGAACTACTCAGCCACTGATGAAAACAAAAAAGGGATCCAGTGCCAAGGATGGAGTCATCTCCAGGGTTGTACAGTTATTCGGGACCCAGTGGATAATCCAGGCTATGGTACTGGGTCTTCAGATTAGACTAGAGAAGAAGGCCACCAACTACACTCAGAGAACCACAGAAATGATATGCAGACTGAGGAAGGACCGAAAGACAATTTTGCACCGACAACCCAGGTGGTGTTAAATGTCTATCCAAATTGACCCATGTGGGTCAGCCAAAACAGAAATCCTGCAGGGCAGGAGGGGGGAACCACCAACATTCCCATTCCCAGTTCCTATCAATACGTGGGGATCAATAGCCACGGGAGGACATTAACTACTCTGGAGTCAAAGCAGTCTAGACAAAGGTTACATACAGCAGGGTCTTCAAGTACCTAGCCCCATAAAAGAAATGGCACTCACAATGACTATACGTGACTTTGTTGAACTTTGGAGCTTTTTACATATAACCAGGCCTGGACTACTGAACACAAGGCCACTGGTTCTTCGGCAGATGGGGATACACAGTGTTTTTTGATCGATCCTGATACTTGGTGTTAAGCATTTCTTTTGAAAACTCCCGAAAGCCTATCCATTCTACACATAACTCATACGATTGATGCCTACAGTCTGGATGGGAGTCTGAATGCCATCGAAAGATCAAACTTTGGCAGCCAGAATGTGGGTTGAAGGAGATTTTTGTGCTACTGTTTATTGCCCTTTTGCCCAGAGTTTTTTCTATATTTAAAGTTGTCACCTTCATTTATGTATAAATAGACACACATTGGGGACTCCAGATTCCAGACTTCAGGTTTTTTATCCCTCCCTCTTTGTGAATTATAGTGTTAAAGATTGGGATTATAGGACTTGTGTCATGAAATATAATACCTGTGCCATAAAACATACATTTGAAATTTGTTTACAGGAGGACCCACTAACCCGAGACCAAGACTTGGAAAGCTAACTTTGATCCCAGCATCTGGAAATAACCAACATGGTCCTTCCCAATATGTAACAATATGGTGACAAACATATGTGGAGGTGTGGAAAGAGGGCCCAAAAAACACATTTCAATCTTTCACACTTTCAGTGGTCAAGCCCTGACGCTAGCCCATATGTCTCCCTGGGTCAAAAGGTATGACATTTCAGTGCTCATAACTACTCAGTTCCCAGTAAGCAGAAATCAATAGTAGAAACTGACATACTGATGGAAAGTGTCATTTACCCTCAGGTACAATGCATTGTTAGAAAAAGAGATATGATTTCAAAATAAATGGGACTCCCTGGTAGTACCAACCCTGAAATTGTCTGACCTTACGCAAAATATGCACAGGAATAATATTGCTAGATTCTATTGTGAGAGCTTAGAGTTTATAGAGTGTTCCACTTTTGTTTACTGGTAAAACCTCCCTTAGGTGGAAGGATAGCTCAGTGGCAATTTACTTTCCTTATGAAGAGGGTGATGCCATACAACACAAGTTTCAGATTTAGTTGAGTGCCTTGAAACTGGAGAAGCCTGGCATAATACACTATATAAATCATTACTTCTAATGATTTTGACTCTTTACCCTCCTCTCATTGATCACTCTGCTCCCTTAGAGGGTCCTCAGAGCTCGGTCACTGGCGAACTGACCTCATCACAATATTTTTCCTAAAGATCACCCTGCATATATTCAAATTACTTTGTTCACCGGTTCACTTCCTCATTTCTTGGTGATGAAGATGCCAAAAGTGTTAGATGGCACTAAGAGCATGGTGAAGGTGGGGCCAGCAGCAGTGTGAGAAGAATTCCCTGTCTTCGTCCACCATGCCAAAAAAGGTTTGTCAAATTGCAACTTTAGTAGCTCCTGTCCCTTTAAGGGAATGTGTTTCAAAGGGAGAGTCAAATAGAAAACCACAGAGGGAAAGTGTAGGGCTCGATCTAAGACAGAAAACTCCAGCAGTTAGTTACCTTACACGGGACCTTATTACAACTTTGGCAGTGGGGTAAAAAAGTGGCAGTAATTTGTTACCATGACTCATAGTCCAGCAGTAATTCGACCAGACCAAGTCACAGTAAAATTAAATTAATTGATGGTAATACAGAGTAAAAAACAGTCAAATTCTGCCAAACAAAGACCAAGGTTTACCACACATATGCATGCAAGGCCTATAAGGCTAGAGGAGGCCCCTTTGAGGGCAGGGTTTAGGTGTGGCAAACAAGGAGATTGTCATCTATGGGGTGGGACTAACCAACTCCAAGTTCCACATCAAAACTGCAAGCCAGCATAGGAGCGGGAGTCTATCATCCAATCACCAAAGTAGCTGCATAGGGAGGTACACTTGAGTTCCTTCATTAAAAACATGAGCCCGGAAGGCTGTGTTAAGCCCCCTAATAGCAAATGGATGTGGAAGAAGGCTGTTGGAGTCAAGAGAATATCCTAAGTTTGAGATGGCTGGATAATGGGTCAGACAGAGCTGGAGCAGGAGACAGTGGACCAAAGAAAATAGCAAGGAGGCTTGAGCAAGAGAAGGACCCAGGAAAAGGAGTTGGGACACTGTAGAAGAGACTCAGCTAGTGTAAAGAGAAGGAGCTATAGGGTTAGGGAGAGAAAGACCCACTGAGATGGGATGACACCAAGCGAGGAGACTGTGAAGCGAAAGCACCATGTTGCTCAGGAGATAAAAAACCAGGGGGTTAAGTAGAGAAAATGCAGGAGGCTAATGAGAGAAGGAGAGAGACCCATGACAATTGCAGGGGGTTAAGTAGAGAAAATGCAGGAGGCTAATGAGAGAAGGAGAGAGACCCATGACAATTGAGAGAGACCAGGCAGATGGGGAAAGAGAGGAAGACTCAGGATGCTGGGTTGATAGAGACTCGAGAGTCTGGTAAGAAAGTGAGAGAAAGCCTCAGGAGTCTGGGGAGGATGGGAAAAGGATAACCTAGTGAAATTGGGAGTGAAAGGGGGAAATCCACTTATTTAGAGAGAGGGAAAAACAGAAGGCTAGAGCGAGAATGGAGAGATAGATTCTGAAATTATTTTGAGTTAAAGCAGTATTAAAAGAGGAGATTCTGAGAGAATATAAGGAGGAGTTGGTGAGAAAAGCTAAGGTGGAGGTGGTCAGAGAGAGATTGTAGGAGAGGTGAATAATGCAGGCCTTAATATAGAGGTGGAGCTTAAGGAGGAGGTGCCTAAAGATAAGGTAGGAAACAGTAAGTACATGTTTAAAGAGAAGGCTGATAAGAGAGGAGAGTTGAAGCAGTAAATCATCAGGGGTAGGAGTGAGATGAAGGAGGAAAGGAAGAGAAGAGGGAGGATAGAAGAGAATGATATGGGTGAGGCTAAGTGAATATGCATGCAGAAGCCTGGTATGCATTGAGTAGCATGTGTCAGGAGAAGCGTTGAAGAGGTGCAGGAAAAGCACAAACATTTATACAGAGAGAAAGAAGGAAAAACAGAAGGTCCATCAGGTACAAGCTCATGGCAGGGAATCAAGGAGGGGAGACAGTTGGGTTGAGAGACTGTAGAACCATAGGCCTGGGCAAGGGAGGTAGTGAGGGGCCTTGGTAGAAGCATGTAAAGAGCCGAGGGTGACCTTGTATCTAACTATTGTTGTGGGTCCTAATTTATGGCCAGCTCCAGCATGACTGCAACTACAGAATCACACATCAGACTCCAGTACAGACTATATATCCAGGAGGAGAACTACTCATGATATGCTAACTGCTCAAGAACATTGCTGTGGAGACTTTCGGGACTGAGGCTTTGCTACAGTCCGAAATTGCAAGGTTTGGAGAGATATTTTTTTGGTAACTCTTTATGCTTCAACTGGGACTCTGGGAATGTATGCCCACATTTGGTACCATTCTGCCAGGAAAGGCAATAGCCTCATATGAAATGCAGAAATGTTTGCTTTTGTCTTGCTTGTACTTTTCTGAAAGACCCTTACACTTACGTAAGCACACATGCATCCTGAAAACAATTGACACGTTTGTACAAATCCCT
The DNA here is from genome assembly GCF_040938575.1 of Ambystoma mexicanum. Classification (NCBI taxonomy): domain Eukaryota; kingdom Metazoa; phylum Chordata; class Amphibia; order Caudata; family Ambystomatidae; genus Ambystoma; species Ambystoma mexicanum. Next base: position 614,553,598 of record NC_090932.1, read on the forward strand.
AACCTTAGGAGAATGTCTTTAGTGTATCCTTATAACCCCAATAAAGACCATTTGGGAAATGTACACTACTTCTGGCTGTCTGATCCTTGTGTGCTTTGTGAAGTTCTGTGCCGTTCATTTATAACTTGGTCCGTTATATTGCCTGTCACTTGCTGGACTACCTTAAGTCTCTCACTTGTCTGATCCCCTTTGAGATGCCTTTCACCGAAGCACCTTCATTCATGAGCCTTTGTCAGACCCTCCACTGACACCAACTTCTATTAGACTATTTAAAACTGCACTTCTCTCACATCCCCCATCAAACCTCCCTTCTATCAGACACACCTCATTCTAAATCCTGTTTCCTCCAACCCACTTCAAAACCCTTTACTTCAGACACATTAAAATCCTTTTCATAAGCCTCCTGCCCCAATTTGTGGACCTCTGGGATAGTTCCACAAGAGGTTGCATGCCACCCTAAGCCAGTAGATGATGGGCCCAGTGGCAGAATGAGAAGAATCACTGAGTCCCTCACCTATGGTCCCTGTCGCATGGCAGGGGTCGATTACATTGCCTCCTTGCCTCAACCAAGGCATTAAGACAGACCAGCCCTATAGGTTTAATTCCCAATCAAAACATATAATACTCTGCAAGTTGCTGAGGAGGCAGCACTTTCCCAATCGGGAAAGCCTGCTGCTCCCATCAAATAAACAAGCCTACAGATCCAATGAAGAAAAAAAGTCATTCAGTTTAAAGGGAAATATTTCCATTCACCAGACACTACTAGCATGTGTTCTCAGAGTGTTCAAATCTAGTCCTAAAATCGGTGAAATCAATATTAAATACGGATACAATTTTACAAGCCCACAGCTTCACATTGACGTGTTGAACCAAAGGAGAAAGTTACTGAACAATTGTCCCTCAGCAGAAGGTCCCTCTGTTGAGAATGAAATGCTGCAATTTCTTTTACCATAGGCTTTTCACTAAAAATAAGTGAGTGGAAAAAGCTAGCACAATTTACATACTGGGAGAACATGGGCTCTCAGTCCACCACAAGCTACATAGGGGAAAACCACAGAGGTATTACTGGCTGCCAAGATTTTGGAAAGCCTGTTGTATACTTGGTACCTGCTGCCTAGCCTAAAGCAGACACAGGTGCCCTCAGATACCATAACCAAACACAACCCTGTGTTAATTATAAAAAAGTTTCAGACTATTATGAGATCTGTCAATGAACTATGTTTACTTTTATAGTGTTAGATTTGTTACAGAGAAATATCCCTGATGCAATACACTCTGCCCCCTGCAACAATCCCACCTAATAATCTGGAACATGGAACAGGTTATTTTAATCCTATATTGTGCTTCATTTAAACTAATACATTTAAGAAAATGCAGGTAGTCCCTTAACTTTCGGTGGTATGGGTGGGACCCACAATACTTGAAACAAATACAGGTGGCTTGACTACATGAAGAAAAACACAACCTGCCTTCTTTTGTCTCACTAATATTTGAATTCCATATATAATATTACATTTATTTTTCATACGTACGCTAACATCCTTACATAGAAAATAAAATATGAATGACCATTCAAAACAATGGGTCCAATTGTTTTACAATGTAGACACACACATTGATATTGATTGAGGGTTTCACAAAAACGATATCAAACTAGAGTGTAAAATTGTATCTATCTCAAGAATGCCTCCTCTTGAAATGAAAAGATGAAGCAGTTGTCAGAATAGAGTTGGAAACAAAACGATCAGCTTCATTACAAGTTTTGGGGTATCTCTGTAGTAAATCTGCTGAGATACCACCAAATGGTATTCCCGTTACTGCTGCTTGGTTCGGAGGTAATACTGCTAGATTACAAGTGGTGGTAGGTGGTGTTAGTCGCAATTACTAGGACTCCATAGGGATATCAGTGGTATTACCACCAGTGGTAATTCCTCCAGTTCCAGTAATTCCTCCAATACCAGTAATTCCTCCAGTGTTAATACCACCAAACTTTCAATTTTTGGGCAGTAAGGCAGAGGAATTACCTTTAGATTCTTGTTGGAGGTTTTTCCTCCACCTTACCTCCAAACTCAAAGTTGGGTGCTGTGGTAATGTGGCAGTATTGTGGCAGTAACAGTAACAGATTACCTCTGCATTACTGCCAATTCTGTCTGCACTGCCCAACTTGTAATGAGGCTCAATGTACTTATTTTCTCTGATGCCATTAACAGATATGGACATCATAGAAGAGAAATCTGCTGCTGTAATCTTATTACATTAAAATTAAAATTATACGTGTTGTATATCATGCTTCATGGCATATTCCAGTCTCTAATTGCAGCAATGGGTACCAAATCCATGCTGTTAACATTCTTGTTTCAAGAACAAGCACATTGCCCATAGCTATGTTTCTGGCCCACATTGGTGCCCAATTCTTAGATTGATTCAAATCTAAAATATTAGGCACTTTCTGTGACAAACTAGTATCTCCTAGCTTGGTATCAGTACCATTTGGCATCTGTTGTAGTGTTGGATTAGCTGCAAATAATGATAAAGTCTTGGGTTTTGGCATGCTGTGGCAGCAGATTCTAACTCTCTATTTGCAAGAAAGCAGGTTCACCCTCACAAAAGTCCTCTTTAATGTGTTCATCAGTAAATAGATTCCAGTTCCTTTATTGACTATGGCAGACACCACTCAAAGTGCTTGTCGTCATTCCATATATGTCAAAGCAACCTGAGATCACAAATTGCAGGAGAAAAGCCCTACTATGATAATTCTACCTAAGGTTTCAGTTTCAATTATAAATCATAACACAAATGCACCTTGCAATATATTCCTGCTTTCAGCGACATAGCTTTTATAAAGGTTTCCCATAATATATTTCCTTGCCTTGTCGGAATGAATGAAACCTTGAGAGATTTTCCTAAATAGCCAAGTTCCCAGGTACACAGCTTTTGTTTTTGTTTCAAAGGCACAGTATAGGTTGGAATAGGGAGCTTCAGGCAACTCAGCAAGCTAAGCTCTTCGTTCCAGTCTGTGCACCTGCTTCCCAAGCTTTTTTTCAGTTTATATGGACCTGCTTTGAAAAAAGGACTCTGCATTTGGTCCTACTGAAAGAGTCCCACTTAAGAAGAACTCTCCATTCTTCCTATGAGTTTGACCATTAAATACCCAGTAAACTCCACTCATGGAGCATCATTTGAAGCAGCATTTGTGACCGGAGAGATCCTGTGATAGGGCTGGATATGAGGAAGCATGCTTGGAAAAGGCCAGAGAGTAGGAGTTGTAGTGGTTGGAAGAATGGAAGAGAAGGTGGCATGGCGAGGATTGACTTGAAGGATAGGAGGTGGACATTGGGATCTAAAGGTGGATGTGCAAGAAAATGGGAAGAAGGAGCATTATGGTGCTGTTGTTAAAGAACAAGAATATATGGTTAGGTCGCAAAAATGAGATGTGAGAGAACAGGAGGAGGTGGTACGTGGGCAGAAGAAAGTGATAAGAGAATAGTTTTGGGGGGATAAAATATCAGATCAAAGAATCTGGGAAGGCTGAGAAACAGATTAAAAGAGATGATTGAAAGTAACTCAGGTACACTAAGGAGTAGTGTTACCAGCATGTGGAAAAGTAGCGAGGATGTCATGGGTTTACTTCAAAGCGTACCAGTCAAAAACGTGCAGTGGACCTTGAGCCTTCAGCTTGGTGACCTCCAGCCTCACTCACATGTTTGCCACACTCTGGCCAGCGACAGCTGGTGACCCATGGTAAAGTATTCTACCCGAAATGCAAATAAGGAAAAGGCAGCAAACATCAGCTATTTGGGAAAGAAGTGCAGAAAACAATTAAACACTCAGACAGTGGGTGACTGAAAACCAACCAAGAATTACATGGAGTGGGCTTGCACTTTGAGTTTATTGAAAGCCAAGAAATGTATTTTGGGTGTTAGGTTTTTGTTGTAACTGAAATAGGAGAAGAGTTGGTACTGGTTAAAAAAAAATCAGCTATCTGGATATTACTGCACACTGATCTTTGTCATCCTGTTTGTTATTCATACATCAATATGTAAAACAAAACCTCAAACTTAAATTCCCTACCTTCCCATTTCCTTCCCTTTGTTTCCCTTCCCCTCCCATCCTCTTCCCTTCCTTTCCTTCCTTCCACTTCCCTTCCTTCCACTTCCCTTCCTTCCATGCTTCACAAACAATGTGGGGGTGCAGGCATGCCAACAATTATTTTCCTTCATAAATTCGTATTTGTGATGTTTTTTAACATGATTTTAGAAATCAGGATTACACATCTTGCTGGATGGTGCCTTTTGAAGATTGGTTTGACAACATTTTCCGGGGCAGAAGTTGGTTTCTGTCCGGACCTGTTCACAGAATCTGTAAAACCAGAAAATGGCATGTGAAAACATTTTGGGTGACCCAGAGTAAAACCAGATAACTTTCAGAAAGGATTGTTTAGTTCCGGAGGAGAGGTCGTCTCAATTCTGAAGGTGCAATGTAAAATAGATTTAAACAAATCTGTAAAGTCGATCTCATCCATCACATTTAAAATGTTTTTTAATGGGACAATAATTTGATAACTGGTCTCCTTTTAGAACTTTTTAACAATAGAGTGATATGGCCTATCTTCAAAATGTGTATGTGCCATGTGACAAACTATTTGTGGATATACTGAATATACCTAACTAAATAGACAATTATAGACTGAACAAGTTCCTGAATACATTTGCAGTAGTACAACAAGGTGCACTTAAACCTTTTCTGTAATTCACTCTCACCCTCAACGCCACCTTCATATCCATGCTGCTGGCGTGTGTTCCCCTGAAAGAAAACATCACCAGAAGTAAAGTTAACTGCGATATTTCAAATCACCTGGGAATTGTGTGACCATGTGATGCAATTAAAGTGCTATGAGCCTGTTCACCTATTTGATCACACACGTTACTGTGACCTGACATGATTTTGCAATGTACAGAATGCAGATATTTATCATTTTACACGAGGAACTCATATTTCATTCCTCATGCAAGCATATATCCCTTGGTGCCCCCAACCCCTGTTGCGAAGTTTATGAGCACAGATATAATATCACAGAAGGGATTCACTGGGCATATAAAAATGGCATCATAGGGAATCAGCTGGGGAGAGATAGGGCATAGTAGCACACTGAGTTAAGATGGTCATCACTTCCCAGAGCAGATGAATTGCAAGGGTTTTGTTTCAATGAATCTGGTCACCTTAACTCCCTTTTCACTTAGGTTTTCTCACTGAATCGATAATATATCTTTCAACAAAATCTACCTATTTCTATTCTTGGATGCCAAATCAAAAGCTTTCAAGGATCGTGGTACTCTTTGGAAATGAATGTGTGTCATTTGCCATTAGTCTTTTTCAAAATATTTCAGTTGTCCCCACCCTCAGTCCATTTTTTCTTCAATGGGCAACTTGAATACTGTTTGCACTTCGAGACTGAGGCAGTGAAACAACAGGGTGTTCTTTCTTTCTGCAACAAAGTTAGGGCCGTCACGACACATACTTTCTGAAGGAACCCTTGCTTTCAACCCTGCCATTTTATGTGAGGCTTATTCGGTTTAGGCAAATATAACTCTTACAACATTCAGCATTTCAAATTTGGTTCATTTCCTTCCCAGCGAAATCTCTATTTTTAGGACTCTCATACAATCATAATCCAGAAACTGCTGTACCCATATCAGAAACTGTTTCTGTGTGACACCTTGTCTGCCCAAAGTTTCCACTAGCAATTGGTTTCAGTGAAGATATGAGATGATGCACTCAGTTCACTATCACAGAAACAGCATACGTAGGCTCCCTCTCACAATAGCACCCTCAGAATCGCAAATTAAGGGAGAATCCCAACAGTGCTTCCAGGGATCATAGGGTGATGGGGCGCATTAGGAACATAATTCATGATTCACCAATCTGTACACTACATAGTGAAATGCATATATTATATTCTAAGTTGTTTATGCTATATATTGGTATGAATATTGTATATATGGAAAAATATCCCATATTAGGTAAGATGTATGTACAGTATATCAAGATGCATACGTATATAGTGAGACACGTACACTGTGCACTGTGAGTTGTCAGAAAGGTGAGTCAGACAACTTGGTAAAGGTTTTTACTAAGATGCCATTTTATTAATTCAGAAGGGTTGGAGAAACGCCTCACTATCCCTAACCTAATGAGGATTCCCTGCCTATCAAAATAAACTAAAGGAAACATTCTAATAAAAGGAATCTGTCCCTCACACTTGTACATGCATTCAACACATAAAGGTAATATACAGCAATTTAAATATAACAGAAATAACAGTTAGGTTCAACACTGACCAAACAACTTTGTCCTTGCAAACTAGGTGTGATGCCCCTTCATCGGATGTAAAGCAGGACATTTAACTGAGGTAGAAAGTTCAGTTTTGTAACCAAGTTCCAGTTTATAAAGTTCTTCTTACTCCAACAGATTTCCACTTGGTTTTCAATCAGCTGTTCAACTAGACAACATTCTTCACCTATACCAAACATCACAACTTTTCCGTTAGGAATCAAAACACTTCCACAGCAATAATTTGTCAGGATTTTTCACAATACTTCACAAAGTAATTTTCGTGGTTTTGCCACTTCTTCTTTATAACTTGTAATGGACCACTGTACTTAAATGATGCCTTCCTTGTCCACTAACCTGCCAGGACTACTATTACAGGGTCCCTAATATGGTATACTCATCTGACATAGCTAAAGTAAATTCCTAATACTACTACAAGTAATTCTGTGGTAACGTTCACCTTGAATAATTTGGTAAAGTCTATTTGTTCCACCCTTGTGATTGCTACATGCAATGTAGGTTATGTTTCTCTCTTCCTGAATAATTCCTATCAGGAGGGCTTCCCTCCTGTCACTCTTGTTTTCCCACTTTCATATCAAACAGTTGTAGACAATGGCACTCTGGTACACTTTGGCAATAAAGGTTATAAATAGCTTGCTTCAGATTTGCCCTCTCTTGGCGTTGACAATGCAGGTTATTGTTAGCCTGTCTTAATAGTGCCCTCTCTTGGCTTTGGCAATTATGTTTTTTGTTAGTAGACTTTGAGATTGCTCTATTTTGATTTTGGCGATAAGGCTTGCTTTCAGGGTAACAATTTTAATCTTTCGCCTCTTCTCTGTTCAAAAAGTTCTTATCGCACCACTTCAACTTCTTTAAAGCTCTTCGGTATTCAAAACAAACACTACTGGCCAGGGTGCGGCTACAGAGAGTACCGAGGTTACCTACTCTTGTTAAACTCGCTTATCATTGCGTTCATGTGCATTCTCTCCATTGCCACGGTGCCTTCTGCTTCCTTCACCACCTCATGCATAGAAATCTCCAATGATTGGCTTCCCACAGCCCGCATCGAATGGGAATGGAGCATTAATTGCTCCAAGAGCACTCTGGTGCTCACCTGTTAACACAGCTTACGTTTTCCGGGCAAACATTTTTTTTCTATAATGCTTCCCACCGTGCAACCTCTGCTTATAAAGCCAGAGGGGTAAAGCTTTCCACAACAACGTTTCCAACCATGCAACCTCTGCATACAGGGTCTTCAGGATTAGAGACCCTCTCGGAACTGGCATCTGCTCTGTAACTAGCAGCATCTTTCCCGCGTTTGCTGCTGTCACTGCAACATGGAGTCACGGCAATCACTCCACCTTATGCTTCTTGTGCTGGCCTGCACCTGAGAGGGTCTTATATACTCAACAACCCTTCTCAGGTGTTGGTCATTAGAGTCATTATACTGCACCTTGTGGTTCAGTGCCTCTGAATCCCTCTTCTTTGTCCCAGTCCTTTGCATTGTGGGACTTGTAGTTCCCAATTTTTTAAATTACCACTTTTATTCTGAATCTTATCTTCAACTTCACTCTTATCATTAATTATTTTTTTTGAAACAGTGTTAAAAGGAGTTAATGTTTGGATTGAACATAAAGGACAATTAGCTTCATCAGAATTTAAGATTATAATGTTCTGTCGTCCACATTTATTATTTTCCTGTTTATCATAAGAGGTTCCATTACTACAAATGTGGGCAACTTTGTAAAGGGAAGTCTTTCTCTTAATAAGTGATGGATTCATCTTCAAGGGTGAGTTAAATTCATAAGTTGTCTGAATATTTAAGTTTTGTTTCTTACATGGATTATGGCCGTTTTTACAACCCACAAGATGGACAGCTTCTGGAAAGGAAACTTCACTCTGGCAACAAGCCATTATATATTCTGGCATCATGGAAATCTCTCCCTCTGAGGAAGATAAAAACCGCATCTCTCCCAATGAAGTCCTCCTATTCCCTTGGGGCCCTTCTACTCCCAGGTGATCCTCCCGGCAAATACCACCCCGGGTTAGGATCAGGTAGCAGCTGCCTTCCCCTGTCCACCTGGGAGGAAACATTAGGTAGGGTCTTTGTGAGGACTCTGCAGGATTCATTACAGTACTGAGATACATATACTTCATATTGAGTTACATGCATCATGCATTGAACTGGGCACAAACACACACATTGAAAGGTTGAATGCTGAGATGTACATATTGTATGTTGAGGTATATACATCATATACTGAAATGTATTTTCACTGAGGTACATATATTTCATATTGAGATGTATGTACAGTAAATTGAGATGCATACGTTGTTTGTCTATTGGGATGTATCTACAGTATATTGAGATGTATACACTAAATACTGAACTTTATATATTGTACGCTGAGATAAATTAATTGTATACTGGCAGGGCTTCCTCTGTATATTGAGATGCATATATTATATATGGAATTGAATATAGTGCATGTTAAAATACCTACATTATATACTCAGCATTGTGTATTATATATTGACATTTACATAATCTGTTTTATAAATCATGTAGCATTCGTCCTACAGCGTTTTGCTCTTTAGCGACTGAACGGTTGCGCTGATCTTTTCATTGACACTGGAGCCGCTGTGCCCTGTGTGAAGAGAAGTGGGTGTGGAAAGAAGTAACTTGACGTTTTTCCAAATGTTTGCGATAGTGTAAGGTGAAAGTGACCGCGTAGAACCATGATCATTCTGTTTGTCAAAATGATAGCTGTTGTTGAATTGGAAGGGCACATTTTGCCATTTGGACAGCAGAGGGCAACATTGCACTGATAAATTGCATCAGCTCAGTACAGAAATATACCTAAGCATTTTGTATATATAGAGATTGAGAATATGTACATACGTTGTACTGTGAAGCTTCTATAAAGCATAGTTAAACTTACACATTAACATAATTCCTATACACCCACTGCTAAAAATGTCACATGGCTTGCAGTCCTTCCCCCTGTAGGGAGAAGCTTCCTCTTTAGTTTCACAAAGTGTTTTAAGGAAAACCGCTAAGGGTCCTGTTGACAAAGCAGACACTTGGTAAGACATTCCCTGCCTTTTAGTTTTCTAAAGGTTCAGCCCTTAGTTAAACTGAGTGGCTTTGTGACTTGCAAAGTATAATGGGCTGGATGTCCAAAGAAGTCTGTGTTAAACAGCACAATAGTCTGTCTCCATATTGCGAGGTGGACAAAGGGTGGTTTTAGAACTGTTTTTCTCAAGAGAAGAACTTGCTTTTGAGCCATTATTACTTTTGATTTTAAGGAGACAAAGGCTATTACAGAACAGTCAAGGCTGGGTTAGGCATGTTTGGATGACAGGTAAAATCGTTTTCATAGGTATAAGAAGATGTTTAAGATTGCTCCTGAAAGGGTTTGTACCCACACAGTCCACAGCTTAGTTCTAAGTTGAGGGTACAGCAAACATGCAATTGTTAGGTGTGCATGTATTCATTTAGTTTGGGAAACAATGAAATTCAAGGACTACCAAGGGTATCAGATGCTAGCCCTCACTAAACCCTTTGTACATCTGACTTACCTCTGTGATGCCTGGCTACACATGTGTTGCTTGTGGCCAGTGGCCCATTCACTTAGTGTCAACATTGATTTATTACATGGCCAAAAGGGAATATGGATGCAGGGCAGGAATGTGAGGTGTATCTATGGGCTTCATGAATCTCAATCTTATCCACAATCAAACTTATCATGGCATCCTCAGAATTATTACTCTCTAGGGGAGGGTGTTAGTGTCTATACATTGTACATGTATGTGCGGTGCATGCATGTGCGTGTGTGTGTGTGTGTGTGTGTGTGAGTCTGTGAGAATTACATGTTGGTGATTGCAGTGTGAATGATTTTTCATTTTTCATATATTGTCAGAATTGCAAACTATACTTATCATGGGGTATGTTTGTACATTTGTAAATTTAATTAATCACTCACTTTTATACAGTGTGTATATAGGGAGTGAGAAGGCTCAGTGGGATTACCTGTCACAGGTTGTAATCGCAGGTCTGACTCATGCATTCATGATCCTGACAGGTAGAAATGTTGTGTCATTTACAAACAGAAGGGTTTGTTTCTCTGTCAGAAGGGAAGGCTATACACAATGTGCTCTAGAAGATACAATCCAAATACAAAAACACAATGTGCTCTAAAAGAAACAATCTAAATACAATAAAAACATGCACACTGGTTCCAAATGTTTTTTGTATCAAAAGAAAATCCCACACCCAATGGATTTTTGGATATATACATTCCATATTTACTCTACACAGTCATTAAAAATAGTAAACTTAGGTAGTTAAAATATGCAACAACAAAAAGCAAAAGTAATTGATTCATTCATTAAATTCACATTCATCTAACTTTTATATGACATATCATAACGTAACACACTTCAGGCTACTTATGTGCACTTATAACGAATACATCATTTGAGGATTCACAATTTGTTTTCGTACAAATAAGCATGTATATTACTGAAGTGGTATGACAAGTTGGAGGTATTACGTATGTTATTCATACAGTCTTCCTCAGGCCCATGGTGTCTTCCTAAATCTTCCTAAATCCATCAATGGTTTATATCTTGGAACCTTCTTTAGCCAGGTACAGAGCCAGGAGAGGGAAGGCTCAGGAAAGCAAACAAATACAGCCTGTCTTTCATGTTATGCACATATAAGAGATCTTCTAATCAGCCAAGCCACACGTGCGATAAAAACAAAACATTGCACTTTTTTCTAAAAAAAAAAACAATATTGTTTTATTCTACTTCTCCTTCTTCTTCCCCTTCTTCCTATTACTTGTTATTTGTGAAAAACGATCCTCTTACTATGACTCCTCTTCTATGATTCATCTGGTATAAAAGGGAGCATCCATACCTAAATTGTTGCTAGTATGTTGGATAACAGTGAGAAGTGTTATTCAAAGTACTTCATAATAGAAGATGTATTCAATGTAGACCACTAGTTCCACTGTCAACAGACTACAAATATGAACATATTGCTGCATTTTGCTATAAATCTTAAGATTGATTGAGAGGTAAACTGGTCCTCGCACTAAACTCCTAAATGCCTCTCTGAAACTCGAGGAGAACCACTTCGGTTCTGGAAGCACCTCAAGACCTTCCGCTTTGCTTCAACCTTCTCTCTGCCTCTCCCCTCCTGATCTGTTTCTGCATTGGGCACCTGGCTACCACTGATTTCGGGCCCAGATCCCTGCCCACCCAGTTGCATACCCGCACTGCCTCCTGGCAACCCTATATCCCCCCTACCTGCACTTATTGACACCCGTTGTCTGCACTTAATTATTGTACTGGCCACCTGCTGGCCATACTACCTGTTTTGTTTTAATCACATGTTCAGCACTTTCCACTCCTCCCCTGCCCATTGCACTCTCCCCCTTCCCTCTACCCTGAGCGTTTTCAATGTCACTGGGCTTACTAAGGTCGCTGTTTTGCCCTCCCTTTTACCCCTCCCTTGGCTCGTTGCGCCTTGCAACACTTGTGTATGGCACGATATAAATAAAATATATATCATAACTGGAGATTAAATCAGAATACTTTACAGAAAATTTGGATGACTGACACGGCACATGGCACAGGTCAAGTGAAAGTACTCAGTACTCATTATTTCGGAAATCTTTCTTTCCATAAAAGCAAACATAAAATGACAATAGTAGTGCATACATAGATTAATTTCAACATAAAATCAAGATTTAGAAAAAAAAAGATGAAGAAAATTACAGTGCAATACGATACAATCTAGCTTAGTTATTTGTACAAGTTCAGTTGTTTGCTTCTCCAGTATCAAGCTGAAAAGATTAAGCTTGAGACAGCAAACACAATTTTAATAAACACATTTTACTTCCAGAGGGCCAGTGTCACTCACCGGGTGGTATTCCTGGTGATGCTGTAGAAATCTGGCCCGTGACTCGATAGTAGAGCCCTTAGTTAGACCTAAAATTGGGCATCCTCTCTGTTGAGGAAAAGAAAACTCTTTTTAGCAATATGCCCCCAGATTGTTCAGAACATACAGTGAAAGGAGACCGATCACTCAAAAGAGCGAGAACACACACTGCTATGGACACCGGCTGTAAAGAAAACAACAATGTTTTAATATCAGGTAATGATAATAGGCTAAGAACTGTTAGATTGCTATAGATAATACCTACACTAAATAGCAGCTAAGTCTTCCTCTAGGTAACCTGACCCTGGGGACAGAGTGGACAATGGAGTAAGTGTTAAGCTCAAATAAAAAACAAGGACAATGAGATAACTGGTATCTAGAAATGAGCCTCAATTCTTACCGTGTTTGAAAGACAAATAGATTTAAAGAAGAAAAAACAAAGTCACAATGACTGCTACAAAACAACAGATAGGTATTGTTAGTAGGGGTGCTAACCCCGATGGCATGCGGAACACACTAGAGTCGGTGTGGTGCACGTCCCTACAGAGCCTCCAGGTGTGCACATGAGGAAAGGTAATGTTTCAGGAGTGTCAGAGGATGCAACCAGACTTGGAGGTAACAAAGACAACAGGAAGGTAATTTGTAAGCACAGGAAAACAACAGTTAGGTATACCCAGGTAAATAACAAAATACTTGCAATGTTTCTTTAAGCCGCTGCAGAGAGGGAATGTTCAATGCCAATCCGTATAGTAGTAAGCAAGGTCTGGTACACAGAAGGTAAAACCAAAGACAAATTCAGATCCAATTAGGATAGTCCAAAGGCAGCCAGAAGATCCAGTACACGGGATGTGGAGACCAAGAACAAAATCAGTTCCAAAAAAAGGCAGTCCGTAAGCAAGCGGAAGATTTGGTACAGAGATAGATCAATATAATCAATGGAGTCCAAGATGAAGTCTAAGGACGAATGCAGTTAGAAAACCGTGAATTGGAAAAGGAGGAGGACCCAAAAGGAGTCCTGATTAACAGGCAAGGTTCAATGCAAGGTATGAGGTTATGATTGTAATTGAAGACGGGACTTCAGAGGAAACAAAACCACTGTAGTAACTTCAATAAGAACCGAACTTCCGCATTCCTTAGTGTTAGGAAAGATTTCGTAATTGTAGGGAATTTTCCTTCCATGTGGCAACCCCTAAACTTTTTGCTATTGTTTTTAACCTTGTTCTTGACTTTGCCAGAGAAGTACAGCCTTCTGCCACACTTCTCTGGGCTTTCGCTCCTTTCTTACGGGGAAACTGACATGCCCTTAAGACAGTCAGTACCGGGGAACGTGGTTTCCCGTAGTTTCTTTAATCGTGTCGCCATTTTAGTGCAACATGACACAAGAGGGCACTGTAAGCTAAGTTACAGCTCTCTTGGGTCTCTAGCCTTCTACAGGCCCTAGATACTCTTTTAGGATGGTATTTGATCGGTGCAAGTCATTCAGGGACTCGAATGGTGGCAGCGATCGTTTTGTTTATTTTGAGCTCCTTTTGGCGTTCTGAGCACGTTTTTGCACTGAACCCAAAATGGTGGCCTGGCTCCCAAAATGGCCAGGCCGCGAGGCTCCTTTGTCTTGTCCATTGACCGTCTTGCTCCCTTCACCTTCCCCAGGTCGGGCGACCCGGGGCCTTCCTTATTTGGGCATGTACTTTCCCGCGAAACGCAGATGCTTTCGCGGGCTTCTACATGTCGTTTGTATGCCTCCAGGGTGTGGGCTGGGATGTCTGGTCCCAATACACATCCTGGGTGCCAGAGAGTCTGGGGTGGTGTGAATGCCTGGGACCACCGTGGTCCGTGATTGGTCCACGTATGGTATGTGTGTTGATGAGCGGATCTCCCATTGGCTCCCCTCCGTTTTGGCGCGAAGGGAACCATGGATAAGAGGGAGCTGGAAACACCACTACCATGTCGATCTCCTGAGTTCTCACGAACGAAGGAATACAGGAGCCAAGTATCCTGCAACCCAGAGGCTGGACCGAGGAATCGCTGGTGACCCGCTGAAGGAATCCTCCTTTGCACTGCTGTCGTCCTGTGAAACCCTTTCCTCCTTGGATCGAACCAGAAGGCCTGTACTGGTGCTTCGACCTTTGGAATAGCAGGAACAGCTATTCTCGGCGACTTCATCATCTCCTGCCAAGTAAGCCTTCGGAAGTGTCTCTGGGCCATCCAGTTGACTGACCAGCTTACAAGGGAGTCCTGCTCTGTAACTGCCGCCAGGTTGTGTTGTATTTCGAGTCCTTGTCACTCTCCCACGCTTCGTACACTTGGCGTTCCCAAGTCTGAAGGGAGGAGTGTACATTTGGCTTGAATACACACGGCCGCTCCGTTGTCCTGCTGCGGCAACAAAACTGTGCTGGTTTCGTCGATTGGGACGTCTTTTTGCTCTACACGACTACGAGGCGTTCCCTGCTCTTCTGAACCTGCCAGCTGCTGAAACAAACGTGGAGAAGCCTGGGTCTGCTTGCTTCGGGGACCGGTGAGTAGTTTAGCTAGGATCTGGTCGCCCTCCTGCAGTATCCCATTGCTTTTCCCTGCTGCGTAAAAACAGCACCCTTTTGGCCGTACTCGCGCTCTGCTTCTGCCTGCTGTGGAGGCTGCGCTTGAGTTGCGGAACCTGTTCTCCTTCTGCTGTGCACTAACCCGAACTGCCTGACTTCCTCCGAAGAGCTTCCCCTTTTGCCCGTTGGCACCGGCGTGGGAGGTACTTTGAGCACAAGGCTCCACTCTTCGCAGGGCTCGGACTTCCATCTAGTTAGGTGCCTCTAAAGGCGAACTGAGTCAAAAGCGTTATCGCACTGCCTGTTTTCCTTCCCTGGCAGGTGGATTACATATTTCGTGCTTTAAACGCTTGCGACTGTGTATTTGTATATATATTGTGTTGATTTGGTATGTGTTGGCTTAATACTGTGTTATTGTGATTTTCTCGCTACGGTCGTTGTTTTAAAGGCCTTAAAATAAATGTGTTTATATTTTTGATATAACAACTGTTTGGAGTAGTTTGTAAGCGCTCTTGCTTTGTGTGCTCATTGCGGGCTTTCAGTCACCCTCACCCCTCTTGAGACCTAGTCTTGACCGCCGCGATCGCTACCTTGATTGGTCTGGCTTGTCCAGAGGTTACCCTGTTCCAAGTAATTAGGTTGGCCTTCTGAACTTCTGCGCCACCAGGACAGAGTTCAGAAATCCGTCTTAACAAATTGGTGTACAGCGGTGGGATACGACTGAAGGTATCCAGTGTTGCGCTCGAACTAAGGCATTTCAGGTTATTCCAAACAGTACACGTAGTGAATTGTTGTAATATAACTTTAAAAAGGCCATAGTCCTATCAAACAGTATGGAAGCAAATACCTTGTTAACTTTAAATGCTTCCAAATCAGAAACGCTGAAAAAGATGTGTGCGGAGAGAGGTGTTTCCTCTCAAGGCACAAAATTGGAAATGATCCAGAGAATCGTGGCGTGGCAAGAAGCGCAGCTTGACGCTATAACTTCCGAGGACAGTGCAGAAGGTGGTGGGGCTGCTCTCACTGGTAGAACCGACGGTTCTGCCGCTGCACTGATCCATCGCGACTACGAGGACAGGGAGGATGTAATGTCTAATGTTTCCTCTGCCAGTGTTGATGGGGAGGCTATGCTTGAATTCAAGAAGCAAGAGCTGCGGTTTAGGCAGCAGGAGCTTGAATTCAGCATAGCCAAACTAAAAATCGAACAGGCAGAAAAACAGAAAGACAGGGATCACCAGTTGGAACTGGCCAAGCTTCAGGTTGCAAATGGGTCCAAGGGTCCTGGACATGGTTCTGGGGCTTCCTCTCATCCACGGTTTCCAAAAGATCTGCTCAGTGTGTATGAAGAGAGGAATGACATTATGGACTGGCTGAATGCGTTTGAGTATGCATGCGAGGTCCAGGAAGTTGACAATGCTGATAAGATTGCTTGGTTGCTCAGTAGACTGCCCCATTCTGGCTGTAGTGCCATTATGGAAATGTCGAAGGCTGAGCGGGCTGATTTCGCAATGTTAAAGCAGATTCTCATTTTAAAGTTTGGGAAGACTCCGGCCCAATATTTAAAACGTTTTCGAGAGTATAAGAAAAAGGAAGGTGGTACTTGGGTATCTTATGTCGCTGAATCTTTGAAAAACGTAACTGGCTGGGTTGAAGGTTATAAGGTTTCTACCTTCGAAGGCATGATCAATCTGGTCATGCTGGAACACATTTTTGCTTCTTCTTCCCCGGAGCTTAAGCAGCATTTGGCCGATTCGAAGGAGATAGATCCTAAGAAGCTGGCCATTGCAGCAGACTTATGGGTGTCACATCGAGTGTCCCATAAGGACAAAACTCATCCTGGTAAGCAGGAGGAAGGGAAAAAGTCCAAAGATATGGAGGGTGGGGAATCTGCTAAATCTTCTTCCCATAAGGGCCACAAAAAGAAAAACAAGGGTAAGACACAAGAGAACTCACAGGGTAGTGGAGGTTCGCCTCCGAAACAGAACTCTGGTTACAATAAGCCTCCCTACGTAAACAGACCCAATGGGGCTTGTTTTTCTTGTGGAGCAACTGACCATGTGAAGGGGGATCCCCGTTGTAAGGTTAGACCTTTGGGGGTCCACTCCGCTAATCTGGCCTTCTCCTCCTACGAGGAAGAAGAGATTACAGGAGCATCCTTCTCCTCAGACTCATTTCCCAGTGGAATAGAGGCTGAGGTAGTTTTAGTGTCCCTGGGTTCCTGGGAGCCTAAAGTCGCAGAGGCGTATGCTAGGATTCCGGATAATACCAAGCACTACTTTAAAGACAGTGTGCTGATCAATGGAGTGGATACTCCAGCTCTTAGGGATAGTGGGTGCAGTCGAACTGTAGTGGATTCTACCTTGGTAGACTCAGAGGAAGTTGCCAGAGCTACTCTGATGCCCACTAAGTTGGCTGACGGCCCCCTCCGTATGTTTCCCGTGATCCCTGTTAATCTAACTTTAAATGGTACAGCAGTCAGGATTCCAGTGAGCATTCAGAGAAACATCCCGGGAAAGGTCTTATTAGGTAATGATCTCAGAGCTTTAGGGCTCGTAGGAGACACTGCCGAAAGACCCTACACACGGTCTCAAGCACGGGCAGCATTGGCCAAGTCCAATACGCCGCCCCAGCCGAAGGGGAAACCCAAGGCGAAAGGAGTCTACAAGTCAAGACGGGGGAAAGAGAATATTCCCCCGAGCTCGCCTACCACTGCGGTGGAGGAAGTTGGTCAATCGCCCGAGCCTGACGAGGAGGTGGCGATGCCTGAAGTATTCGACCCCAACGATCATCCTGAACTAAAAGACTTGTTAGTTGAAGGAGGTCCTGATAGGGACGAATTCAGTAAAGGCCAACGTGAGTGCCCATCTCTGGAAGGCCTAAGGAGACAGGCCTGCTCCCAGCTTGAGGGTGAACCTCCTGGGTTGCAAAGGATTTACCAGGAAGGTGGACTCCTGTATAGTGAGCCCACAGAGTCTACAGAAGGAGACCATAGGAGGTTGGTGGTTTCCCTTGCTGTTAGGCCCTTCCTCCTGCAGTTGGCGCATGTCGTTCCCCTTGCTGGTCACCTTGGTATGAGGAGGACCACGCAAAGGTTATCCATGCACTTCTACTGGCCCAAGATGGGGGAGCAAGTAGAAAGTCACTGCAGGAGTTGTGCCGCCTGCCAGTTGTCTGGTAAGGTTGGCGCGACAATCCAAGCTCCGTTGGTACCGCTCCCAGTTGTGGGGGTACCATTTGAAAGGGTAGGGACCGACATGGTTGGTCCCCTTGACCCGCAAACATCCTCAGGCAATAGGTTTATCCTGGTGCTGGTCGACCATGCAACCAGGTATCCTGAGGCCGTCCCATTTACAACTGTAACTGCCAAGCCAGTTGCAGAAGCTTTACTCGGCATGTTTACTAGGGTTGGCTTCCCTAAAGAAGTTGTGTCGGATCATGGCAGCAACTTTATGTCGAAGTATAGGCAGGCTATGTGGAAAGAATGTGGGGACACCTACAGGTTCTCTTCTGCATACCGCCCCCAGACCAAAGGTCTGGGGGGGCGTTTCAGCAGGACGTTAAAGAGCATGATTGGGGCTCTGGAGGAGCCTCAGAGAAGGAAATGGGATCTTCTTGTTTCATGCTTACTGTTTGCCTACCGAGAGGTACCACAGGAGGGTGTTGGCTTCAGCCCCTTCGAACTTCTGTTCGGTCATCCCGTACGGGGACCCTTAGCCATCGTCAAAGAGGGATGGGAGATGCCCACTCCCCCTGTTGCTACCAATGTAGTTGATTATGTGCTAGGGCTCAGAAAACGGATGGTACTTCTGATGGGCTTGACTAGTGATAAATTGAAGGCAGGGCAAGCGCTGGTGAAACATTGGTACGATCAGAAAGCTTCCCTCATCAACTTTACACTTGGTCAGCAAGTCCTGATCATGAATCTCATAAGGCCTCGAGCTTTACAGGACAAATGGTCAGGCCCTTACCCAGTGGTGGAGCCCCTGGGTGAGGTTAACTATTCAGTGGACCTTGGAAGGCCTGGACAGGCTCCAAAAGTGCTTCCCGTGAATAGGCTGAAGGCTTTCGGCCCAAGCGTCGAAATCGCAGCACTGCTACTGGCTTCAGATGTTGGGGAAGAGGAGTCTGAACCTCTCCCCGACCTGTTCCCAAGCAGTCCTTCAGTTAGCTCTTTTGAGGGTGTCCGAGTGGCCCCTCACCAAAATGGACAAGGCTCAGTGGTTTACCTTGGACATGAAGTAGTTGGAGGGAGGAGACAGCCTCTACTCAGTCAGGTACAAGCAGTACAAGACTGGCCTACCCCCACTACGCAAACCCAAGTGAGAGCCTTCTTAGGCCTCACGGGTTATTACCGCAATTTTGTAGCAGACTATGGCACCATAGCTGCTCCTCTGACTGCCCTCACAACTCCGAAGAAACCCAAGAAGGTAACTTGGACCGACGAGTGTGAGAAGGCCTTCAATGGCTTAAAAGACTCCTTGTGCCAGGCCCCTGTGCTCAGGGCCCCTGATTATCAAAGACCTTTTATCGTGCAGACGGATGCCTCTGACACTGGGATAGGAGCTGTACTATCACAAGTAGATGAGAAGGGTAAGGAACACCCTATCGGTTTTATTAGTCGCCAGCTTAAGGACAGAGAGCTCAGATGGTCCACGGTAGAGAAAGAATGTTTCTCTGTTGTGTGGGCCCTAAGGAAGCTGAGGCCCTACCTCTATGGGACCCACTTCACTGTGCAGACTGACCATAAGCCGTTAAAGTGGCTAATGAACATGAAGGGGGAGAATCCAAAGTTGCTTAGGTGGTCCATAAGTCTTCAAGGCTTCGACTTCACTATTGAGCATAGACCAGGTGTCCAACATAGCAATGCTGATGGGTTGTCCAGAATGTTTAACCGACCTGAACAAGAGACTCATCCAGGGGTGGATTAGTTCCCCCTGTCCATAGTCTGGGAGGGGCGAGTGTTAGGAAAGATTTCGTAATTGTAGGGAATTTTCCTTCCATGTGGCAACCCCTAAACTTTTTGCTATTGTTTTTAACCTTGTTCTTGACTTTGCCAGAGAAGTACAGCCTTCTGCCACACTTCTCTGGGCTTTCGCTCCTTTCTTACGGGGAAACTGACATGCCCTTAAGACAGTCAGTACCGGGGAACGTGGTTTCCCGTAGTTTCTTTAATCGTGTCACCATTTTAGTGCAACATGACACAAGAGGGCACTGTAAGCTAAGTTACAGCTCTCTTGGGTCTCTAGCCTTCTACAGGCCCTAGATACTCTTTTAGGATGGTATTTGATCGGTGCAAGTCATTCAGGGACTCGAATGGTGGCAGCGATCGTTTTGTTTATTTTGAGCTCCTTTTGGCGTTCTGAGCACGTTTTTGCACTGAACCCAAAATGGTGGCCTGGCTCCCAAAATGGCCAGGCCGCGAGGCTCCTTTGTCTTGTCCATTGACCGTCTTGCTCCCTTCACCTTCCCCAGGTCGGGCGACCCGGGGCCTTCCTTATTTGGGCATGTACTTTCCCGCGAAACGCAGATGCTTTCGCGGGCTTCTACATGTCGTTTGTATGCCTCCAGGGTGTGGGCTGGGATGTCTGGTCCCAATACACATCCTGGGTGCCAGAGAGTCTGGGGTGGTGTGAATGCCTGGGACCACCGTGGTCCGTGATTGGTCCACGTATGGTATGTGTGTTGATGAGCGGATCTCCCATTGGCTCCCCTCCGTTTTGGCGCGAAGGGAACCATGGATAAGAGGGAGCTGGAAACACCACTACCATGTCGATCTCCTGAGTTCTCACGAACGAAGGAATACAGGAGCCAAGTATCCTGCAACCCAGAGGCTGGACCGAGGAATCGCTGGTGACCCGCTGAAGGAATCCTCCTTTGCACTGCTGTCGTCCTGTGAAACCCTTTCCTCCTTGGATCGAACCAGAAGGCCTGTACTGGTGCTTCGACCTTTGGAATAGCAGGAACAGCTATTCTCGGCGACTTCATCATCTCCTGCCAAGTAAGCCTTCGGAAGTGTCTCTGGGCCATCCAGTTGACTGACCAGCTTACAAGGGAGTCCTGCTCTGTAACTGCCGCCAGGTTGTGTTGTATTTCGAGTCCTTGTCACTCTCCCACGCTTCGTACACTTGGCGTTCCCAAGTCTGAAGGGAGGAGTGTACATTTGGCTTGAATACACACGGCCGCTCCGTTGTCCTGCTGCGGCAACAAAACTGTGCTGGTTTCGTCGATTGGGACGTCTTTTTGCTCTACACGACTACGAGGCGTTCCCTGCTCTTCTGAACCTGCCAGCTGCTGAAACAAACGTGGAGAAGCCTGGGTCTGCTTGCTTCGGGGACCGGTGAGTAGTTTAGCTAGGATCTGGTCGCCCTCCTGCAGTATCCCATTGCTTTTCCCTGCTGCGTAAAAACAGCACCCTTTTGGCCGTACTCGCGCTCTGCTTCTGCCTGCTGTGGAGGCTGCGCTTGAGTTGCGGAACCTGTTCTCCTTCTGCTGTGCACTAACCCGAACTGCCTGACTTCCTCCGAAGAGCTTCCCCTTTTGCCCGTTGGCACCGGCGTGGCAGGTACTTTGAGCACAAGGCTCCACTCTTCGCAGGGCTCGGACTTCCATCTAGTTAGGTGCCTCTAAAGGCGAACTGAGTCAAAAGCGTTCTCGCACTGCCTGTTTTCCTTCCCTGGCAGGTGGATTACATATTTCGTGCTTTAAACGCTTGCGACTGTGTATTTGTATATATATTGTGTTGATTTGGTATGTGTTGGCTTAATACTGTGTTATTGTGATTTTCTCGCTACGGTCGTTGTTTTAAAGGCCTTAAAATAAATGTGTTTATATTTTTGATATAACAACTGTTTGGAGTAGTTTGTAAGCGCTCTTGCTTTGTGTGCTCATTGCGGGCTTTCAGTCACCCTCACCCCTCTTGAGACCTAGTCTTGACCGCCGCGATCGCTACCTTGATTGGTCTGGCTTGTCCAGAGGTTACCCTGTTCCAAGTAATTAGGTTGGCCTTCTGAACTTCTGCGCCACCAGGACAGAGTTCAGAAATCCGTCTTAACACTTAGAGCGTAAAATACAGTTCAATGTGAGGCTCCATGTTTCCTATTGGATGAAACAGAACGGAAACTGAAGGATGATGGGAATCATAGTTCTGCCGCACTGCAGCTCATATTACTGAAACCTCCAGCGTCTATGGAAAGGGGGTGCAAAGCACCGTATTTTCTGGAGTAGCAATGTGCCATGCCTGGCTGAACGTCTCTGGACATTGTAACGGGTAAGTGTAGATGTACCAGGAGTTGCCGGCGCCCCCCGCATCATAACAGCCAGGACTTGTACCTTATTATAAAGGTCAACATCATTTAATCCTTGCAGTGTAGTAGCCAGAACAGTTTTTAAAAAAGTGAACTTCTGGTTCCGGCTCTTGCGGCAAAAAGCAGAAAGCATATTGATATTTAGGGCCTGATTCATGAGAATTTTTGCACGGTTCAAAGTAACTATGCCCTGCTGAAAAGTGACTTTGCACTGCCAACACAAATCCTGATAATTCATGGAACTGTGCAGTGAATTTTCCCAGAGCAAAGACAGTGCAAAGTTCATTTTGTACTACAAAAATTACTTTGCACTGACTTTGCACTGAGAAAATACACTTTGCACAGTTCCATGAATCAGGGCTTGTGTCGGCAGTGCAAAGTTTACTTGCTTGCAGGTAAGTAAAAGTCTTGCACAATATTTTAGAAGTAGAATCCATTTAGGGCCACAGGCTGAGAAGATTGTGAGTTGTAAAAGATGCAAGCAACTCTACAGAGGTAACCAAGACAAGCCTAAACTGAGATCAAGCAAGTCTACAAGACAAGAAGTAAGTTCTCTTAGACTGTACAGTACAATTGGTTTGAAGAAATGGTTCCAGCTGGCTTCTGTTCCTGTGTTGCTCTGTTGATCCTGTTGTTCCTGGGCCTCAGTCGTGGGGACAAGAGGGAGGACTTCTGGGGACTCCTACAACACCATGGGACAGTCAGCGGCGGAAACAACCAACTTCTTTTCAGCTGCACTTCGCTGTTTCAGCTCTTCGTGTCTTAGCAAATAGCACAACATCGGTCTCACGGATGCCACTCTGGGCTTTCCTCGCATCTGGGGTCCAGCACTCTGTTGAGGTTGCTCAGGCCTGGTCAGTCCTGCTTACTGGGAGTCCAGAGGATCTAACAGCAGCTCGAGTCCATCTTAAAAGTGATGCACTACATTTGGTGTTCAT
Organism: Ambystoma mexicanum; assembly: GCF_040938575.1. NCBI lineage: Eukaryota > Metazoa > Chordata > Amphibia > Caudata > Ambystomatidae > Ambystoma > Ambystoma mexicanum. Next base: position 614,576,657 of record NC_090932.1, read on the forward strand.
CTCCCTGGCACTTCGGTTCCAGCAGCAGCAGTAGAAGTACAGCCAGCTCCGAGCGGATGTCCAAACAAGTTCACTTTGGAGTTGATTCGTCCTACCAATTCAAGGGGAAAAGTCATTGTTGCAGAGCTTCTCTAGTCGAGACTAATCCAGAGCTTCAGCACAGCAGGAGGGCTTCACCAGGCAAACCAACGGTCCATGAGTTGCAGCAGGTGTCTCTTCCAAGTTCTTCTTCGGATTCCTTCATCCCGTAGTCAACTCTGCCTTCCAAGCTAAAAAGCCTGGCCTTTTATGCAGGTTTCTCCCATTCATTCCAGCCTGGACAACCAGCTGGCCAATCACCTTTGGGAGCATTCCTGTAACCAATGGGATTAAGCACAGGGAGTTTCGGGCACCTCCCTCACTTCCTGCCCCTGCCAAGCATACTGGAGCCAAAGGCGTGCTTCACCCGTGAATCCCACCAAAGACAAAATGAACAAAGGGACCAAACCTGGTTTGGCGTGCAGAGTAAATCTCAAGAAGGACCGTTCCAACAAGAAATGGCGAAAAAAGAAGACCGGGGCCATTGTGATAGAATGGGCACCCAAGGGTGCTTTACTGCAGCTGCGAACGCAGCCCACGGTAAAAAGACACAATGGCAGTAAAAAGTAAACCACTGCCACCAGCCATTAAATTAGAAAGGGTAACATAAAAATGTTACATGAGGAACTAGACACAGGGGATACTAAGTAACCCCTCCATCACCCTATGGTAAGATTGTGTATGCTGGGTCTAGAAAGTCAATTTAACTTTCCTGCTCTTGGAAACAGTAGTTTATCCAAGAGAAGGTATTTAAACCTTTGGGAAATCTAAGAGACTTCCCTGTGCCACTGCACTGAAGGTGCTGTGTGTTACAATGCAAAGATGATGCCTATGGAGTTTGTCAGACTCTAAAACCAAAAAGAAACACAGTGTTAAATAACAGAAGAATATATGAGAGGGTGGGAAAAGGTCTCACTCTCTCTAGGTTAAAAATTAAACAGTCCTAGAATCCAGCAAAAGTGTTGGGGGTCTCTTAGGTAGAGAAGTATTAGGGAGAATTCTCAGAAATGTGCTAACAGTGACCCTTGGGCTACACACTGTGGTGCTGAAGAAATACATATACCCATCCTTGCGCATTTCAGTCATAGACCAGGTTTCTTGAAGACATATATTCTCAAAACCTTCTATATAGTGATGCTAGTCTTGGTCATCTATTCCATGACAGAGTTTTCAGGTGTGTGCCCGAGATCGAGATTGGAATGCTTTGTCAGTGTCTTATGGAACTTTCCAGTGGGGGAAAGGCATGTCAATCAACGTCAGATGTTCTCCTGGACAAAATGTGAGCCTGTGTTTATGGTGAGACAGAATCATGCAGCGAGACTCTGGGGCCAAAAAGTTACAATGTGAGATTCATGAGCTGGATCAGAACATTTTCTGATAACTATATTTGAACCAGCAGGGGGATATGACCTTAACCGTTAGCAAGAAGACCTTCACATGATTCTAGAACTGCGGCATGTGTACCTTAGATATAACAATTATGCTTGCCAAGCGGGGGGCATTACCTGGGTATATGAGGCTTCACTTCACATTTTTCGGCGTATGAGGCAATATTAGAATATGACGTCTATAGCTGTCACAAATGTCAGTAAATGGATATGAAAGGTCGGCTGACATACATTATGAAGACAGTTCTCGTGATGTACGATGGCTCTGATTAGTGTGCCCTAGTTATATCGTAACTGCGTCCGTGGCATTTCACGTTAGCTCCCTGGTTATGTGTTTGGCAAGTTAAACAGCCTTTTGTCTTCATTTGTACTGTTTGTTATTTTATGAATCTTTCCGTTATTTTAGGTCACCATCCCTCGAAATGTGGCCTAATTAAGCCCAAAGTTCACGTGGTACCTCGTGCTATGATAACATTGGGGTCAACGGTTGTGTAATGCCAGTTCTTGTGATGTCATTAGGCTTTTGTTGTCACTTCCACTACCCCTGGCATTGTGGTTAACTGACATCCCTGTTGGTGATTGATAGAGCTCCCTGCCATTCTGCAATGTTCCTTTGGCCTGTGATCTTGTTTGCAGCTCTTCAGTCTCAGCCCTGCAGAGGAAGTTCCAAAGAATGTTATATGTAAACAGGGCACTTCCTTCACTTTAAAATACAGATCACACTGAATCCCAAAGACCAACCCTATTCATAGCAATCTCTTCTAGCTAAATGACAGATGCAAACTGTCGAAAATGTAGAAACATAACAACTGTGGCTTCTAAAATGAAAAACTAAAACCATAAGCAGGGTTACTCCTCCTCTGCAATACCTGCCTCTGAATGCTAGACTGCACAGATCTGCAAGGAGTGGCAGCTGGATGCTGACTGGCATGCTAAGATGCACAGCTTCTTACCCTGAACTAATGATTCTCCCTTTGTGTTGTTAGTGCTGCTGGGATCACAGAGGTTTGTGGGGTGGGGGATGTTTCCTTCTCTGTTGTTCACGTTTAAGTAGCACAATGATGATGATTATTAGAATTATGTTTAGGGTATTTATTGATCGCAGACTTATTTCGGGAAGTAGCAAAGTTCTTTGCATTTGTAGGGTCTGGCTCACCCATGTTCTGTGGGTCACAGGGCCTAAATTATATGATATGATATGATGGGTTATTTATAACATGCTTAATACCCAGAGGTTTCTATACGCGGACTCGGGATTGAACCTGTTTGCTCTGTGTTGTCTTGCTTCCAAGGTGAGCACGTTGCTACTGAGCTATCCTTCCGAGTCTGGCGCAGCATATGTCCATTGTTTCTTCTTCCTTGGTGAGTTGTGCAGGGGTAGAGAGCTGATATGTTGCTCTTCTGTGCGAGGTGTGTGAGGAGCCGAAGTGTTTTTTCTCTGTAAATGATGCTTTGAGGCTGCAGGAAGAACTGGGGTAAGGCCCTTCCAGATACACTGTGGGCATGTGATGGCTCTTTTACAGTGAGACTGAGAGAGAGAGGACTCTTCATCTATTTATGAGAGCCTGAAAGGGCTTGCATAAACTAAACTCTCCGACGGTGCATAGGGATGGGAAGAGGAACCTTGGCTTCGCCTTCAGTGGTTGTACATAACGCATTAGTTACTTCTGCAGGCTCGGTTTTAAAGTTGTCCCATGCTGAGGAACAGCAGGCCTGGGTAAGCAATCTTTGCTCTCTCTCTCTCTCTATCAGTGGCAGGAACAAAGCAGGAGTATTTTTTCATGAAATAGCAACTGGTCTGCTCTAAAACAAGGTAGTCTTTCCCTTTTTAATTCGTCTGGCAATTGTTGTTTAGGTAATATGAGCTGGGTCTTACATAGGCAGGCCAGGAGCACCAATTGGTCACAACCGGTGGGGTAGTTTTCACCAGCGGCAATCCCCTATGTAATTTTAGAGCACTGCTGGGTTTCTTCTCTCTTTTTCCCCCCTTTTTGTATGTGATGTTGCAGCGATAAGGCTTCAAGAAGTTCCAGGGCACAGTCTGGGACAGAAGCCACACAGCTTAGGTTGTCCCCCTTTGGCAGAGGATGCTGCGAATAGCAGAAGTGCCAACTGGGAATATATGGGGCACACACGGGCCAAACGCTCACTGGTTGAAAGTGCAGCTCCTTCATTGGCGCTATCTGCAACATACAGAGAGCAGGGGTGATACATTCGCTTTTTTAGTCTTCATCCCCAGAGGAGAATTGACTAGACATCTTCTAGTAGGTGCTAACAGGAAGGATGCCCTCTTCCTCTGTGGCAGCAGGCTTGTGATAATTGCCAACCACCAGTGTGTGATAGCCTTCATTTGCTCTCTTTTTTTAATGAAAACAGGAGGGGGGCATGCATATTTCTTAACCACCCCATTGTAGAGGTAGGCAGGAAGCACAAATCCTAAGACAGGCCTGTGATTACGTTACAAAACTGCACAGAACAGGTTGTGTGCCTCCTGGCAGCGGTCCACTCGCCTCTCTCTCATTTTCAGAAGCAACTATTATTTAAGGTGGCCGCTATCTGCACTATATGCTACTATCCCCAGAGTGGGGCATGCAGATGCCTTCACCACCACATCGTAGCAGCAGAAAGGAATCACAAGGCCTAAGACAGGCGGCCTGTGATTAGGTGACAAGACTGCAGAGAATAGTTGTGCGCCTCCTTGCAGGGGTCAACTCAGCTCTCTCTCATTTTAGGAAGCAACTATTATTTGAAGTGTCCGGTTGTGCACCATAAGCTACTGGCCCCTACTTATCTTTTTGAGTATTGAGATTGAGAATGAACAAACAAGTACAGGTATGAATTTTACTAATCGACAACCAGATAAAATAATGTTTTTAAAGTTTACCTGGTCTCCACCTCACACCCAGAATAAATTCAGAATGTGTATTTTTACGAATTATTCAGACGATACTGAAACGAGGAACAGTAAATTGAGCAACATTGATATGAAATTCTCGGATCAAAATGCTCTACCACTCTTGTAGTTCGAGAACCACGTATATAACTAAGGAAATAAAAACGTAATCTGAATCTTCAGTAACATTACTTTATGTGAAGGAAGAATGTAAACACTACAAAAAACATAGGTAATTGTACTCTCTTTTGGAAAATGTTAATTAAAAGCTTAGAAAAAAGCACAATATTTTGCTTAACTTTGTGATTCAAAATGCGATGGGGGCAGCACTAAAAATTTGACATTGAAATCTCAAATCTAGATTCATCAGGATATTCATATAATGAAAAAACATAACTTTCTTAGAAATAAGTATTTTTCATATCATGAAAATCCCAATCTGTAACGGGATTGGCCCATGGGCACATGCAAGGTATGAAATTTAAGAGCTGTTTATTTCATAGACACAGAGATCACTAATCACTAATCACATATCTATATTACAGGGCCTGCGGTAGTGGCCGTGTAGTTATGGTTAAGTTGCACAACTTATAGGAAGAGCACTTTTTGGGCAGCTTATAACTTCGCTCCCACTGGACAAATCCTTACCAAACTGTGAAAAAATATATGGCCCGTTCTGAATTGTCTGGTGAGGTTTCGTCAAGGGGGGGCAAAGTTATAGAGGGGTCCCAACATTTTATTTTTTCATAGACCTAATGAAAAAAAAGAATTTTGTTCATGCGTACATCGCAAACCGCTGGACGTATTTTCATCTAATTTGCGGCAGGATCGGCGGCTTGGTCCCGAAAGTGTGCTTTCGTAATTTTGGTGTAAATCCGTCCAGTCGTTTTCTTTAAAACAGACAAAATGTAGGTGCAACAAAAAGTGTAATATCTGGGTCTGCTCTGTGGACCCATTTGCCTGTTTGCTCCGTGGACAGGACTCCAATTGGTTCGGAGGGCTGCGCGATGTCCACGGACACCCAACGCGCCCACTGATTGGCTGGTGGAAAGCGTGACGTGTGTCATATTTTTACGAAACACCCCCATGTTCAATCCGCAGACAGCTGCGGCTGTCCGCGGATATTGCGGTGGGGAACAGGGCTGGGAAACAGGATTTGTGGCATTTGCTGTTGTGAAGTGGGGATGGGAGGGTTGGGGGGTGAAAGATGGTTGATATCAAGTATTTGTTTAGGTGGAAGAAGAGTGTGCAGTGCACGGCAGTCTGCAGGCACCGCAGTAGTCTGCAGACAGGGCCTTGGGCAGAAGGCTTATCTGGTGAACGCAGGCAGGTTTCATTAAGGTAGGGGAGTGAAATGTAGATGATATGAGGATGTTTGTATAGGTTGAATATAGGTAATGCACCCAAGAATATGAGCATTGGCACAACTACTGCAGTATCATATGGCCATGCATCCAAGAATGTCCCCACAACTAATTGCAGTAGGTAGTGTTTGGTGGGCAGTTAGAGGAACATGTTTGGGGTTATTTGGTGACTGCATGAGGGCTTGTTAGAGTAGGGGAGTGCAATCTAGATGATATGGTGATATTGCCATTGGTGAAAAGTAGGGTTGCAAGTCTATTTTGAAATCTGCAGATGGTGTTTAAATTGGGACGTAAGGGCAAATTGTTGTGTGTTGATTGTGGCCAGTAGCCAGATTCTTGGGTGCATAGCTTTATTATGCTGTGGTGGTTGTGGCCAGTCCCTAGACTCCTCTATGAAGGAGGAGCATTTGCAAACACAACTGGTCTGCACCGTTCAAGTAAATGTTTTGAACACAGTTCTCTGTCTGTGTCATTTGCTGGGCCTCCCCTTGTTTTCTTAGAACACATATTTCTCTTTGTTTGTGCTGTTGGATGTGCACTTCTGTTTGCACTACGTAGTTTTGAGGGTCTGCTACTTGATGGAGTAGCAGCTGCTTTCACTTTCTTTAGTGATACTTTTGGGAGCTCTTTTATAAGTTCTGTTTGCATTACTTTTCTTTTAACAAGTTGTCCTATTTGAGGCACAGGTTACATATCGAGATGGGTGTGTAGAGTGCACATAGTATGTTGTACTCCACGATGCAAGGAATGTCAACCTTGACTTTGTATCAAAATTGCCTAGAAATAGTCCTTATGTACGTGTACAGTGACAATGCTACATAATTTATACCTTCTTTAAAGACTGTGGTGCCAATGTCAATCAATACCTGATCTAGTGTTAGACCTTGTGATTTGTGAATAGTGACTGCATATGCAAGAGACAGAGAACATTGTTCTCTGCATACATACATGCCTTTGAAAAGAAGGAATCTTTCTGTTGAGCGTCCTATCCTTTTAACTTCTGAAAGTTTGACAAAGTGGACATTGACAAACTGAATGTTGTTGTCACGTGGATAAGTCTGGAAGCCAACAACTGTACCAAGTGCTTCATTAACTAAACCTTGCTCCACATAAAGTTTAGGTTTTAGAATTACTCTACAGTTTAAACACCATATTAACATTTTCTCCAAACAAGCTGTTTTGGAGATACAGTTTTCTAAGCTATTCAGTCATGCTGTTGCTTGTTGACACATAGGGAGTGGTGGGCTGTGCACTTACAGTTTGTCTGTGGAGTTAATATGCACTATTGGACGCATTTCTTTTTTTAACATTGTCTCATTGAATTGCGAACAGCTTACTAGCGTTGGCATTAAGGACATACATTTCACATTTGTGTGTGCTAATTGTTCCATGACATCAGGATCAGATGTGTCATGCCCATATAGCTCATGGATGAGTCTACTATTTAATATAGATTGTGCATCCTTAGAAAGAAGACCAATCCGAATGCTTTTTAAAATGTTAGCATAGGTGAGGTCTGCAGACTGATGCATGTTTTGAGTTAGTTCTCTGTATTGGAAATGGTGCCAGAGATTTACATTTCCTATGCTGCCAAGTGTGTTACCGCACTGTTTGTGTCCTAATGTTTTAAAAATAGGTTCACCTTTCACTGGTGTTAATTGTAGGAGATCTCAGAAAACAATAACATGTTTTCCTCCAAAGAGTTCTGTGTAGTTCGTTTTAAGGACCTCTTGCAAGCTGAGGTGTATCAAAGCCAACATTAGGTTGGACACCATGCTCACCTCATCTATGCTCACCACATCTATTAGGAGCAATTTAATTTGTTTCAGAATTCTGCATTGCTCCATAGCAGCTTCTGTTGAAAGTTTGTAGTACTCTAATTTGATTTGCTGTTCTACTGGAAGGATCAGCAGTCCGTGTAAAGTAACACCTCCTGTTTTGTAGGCAGCTAAACCTGTGGGGGCTGTTAGAACAGCTGAAAGCTTGTTGTTTGTTAATTTTTGGAGGAATTTGCTGATGATTTTTATGCAGAATGTTTTGCCTGAACCAGCTTCACAACTTACATAGTAAGGTTTACTTACATAGTGCAGGTTTATCATTTTGATAGCTACAAGTTTTACTTTTGTACTGCAAACCATGTTCAATTTCTTTAGTTACTTCTAGGAAAATGCTATTTTGCTCATCATTGAGTTGTGATTTCAGCAGAGCTAATTCTGCTTCATTTACTATGAGTGGCTCTCCAAGTGGTTCTTTGCTTCCTGTAACAAAAGTTTGACTGCAGGAGTGTCTTCATTTAGTTGTGCTTGAACTTCTTCCTCTTGTTGGCATTCATTGTCCAACAGGTTTTTGTACTGCTTGAAATTGATATTTGTTATACTGCTTTCATTAGCATTGAAAGCATTTTCATCTTCAATTGAGTCATGGGTGCCTAATACATCTTTTTTTCTCCATGGTTTAAAAAGTTGGAGTAGGGACATGTAGTAAAGTTCTCTATGTTGAGGAGTTTTAAATGATAGCTTTATAACATTAATTAGGATGGGTTTGGTAAGTTTAAGAAGGCTGCCTTCACAAGTTTTGATAAGTTTTGACTTTTTATTCATCTGATTTAATATTATTCTTGTATGAGAAATTGTGGGCTATGTGGTATAGGCACATGTTTTTCCAAACCACTACTTCAGTTTGGGTATTATGTGTCTAATAAATTGTTTTTCAAAATGTCCTGGCTGTTGGGATTGTTTTTTTTGGCTATTGTTTCTATCTCTTGGTACGATTTGAGCACCTTTTTTCTGGATGCAGCAGGACCAAGGCTTAGCCAGACTATGTTTTGAGATTTGCCATATAAGGCTGTGCCTGTTAAACGGTCAGCATCTTCGTAGCATCCACATTCTTTATGGGATAGCATTTTTATGCCAACACTGTCCAATTTTTATGACAGTGTTTTGTAAGATGATATGTCATCCAAGATGTCTTTTAGCTCTGTTGTCTCAGCTTTGGTTAGGTAGGCTGTGACATGTCGTGCAACAGCAGTGCAATTGTCTGGAATGAACTGTTTATCTGTTTGCATTCCATAAGAGGGCAATGATTGCATTGTAATCATTGATGTACTTTGCAGCTACGCTTCTTTTAATGCAGTATGTGTTTTTAGGTGATTTTCCTTTTACACTGTGTCTAACAGAAGACATGAAGCCCTTTACCTGTCCTTTTGCTGAAACTAGTATATGGAAACCCAAGCAGTATTTGCCTTTGTTTGTATATCTGTGTTGACAATATTTGCCACATTTATGTCTTTGGAAGTGTACAATTTGTGTATGTAGCTCATTATGTGTGCTTTCTGAAGGAGTGTCGCAGCTTACTTATTTGTGAATGAACTGCAAAACA